>NW_023502102.1:0-345771 GCF_013396075.1 Fusarium subglutinans | reverse complement strand
GTGAGGTGTTCACAGACTTTTGGACCATAATTTTACCTGTACCGTCAGGCTCAGCGAAACCCTTGCTCACTGAGTGTGGTAACACATAACCCCATGCCCTCATGCTTCAAAGTCATCGTGGATGGAAACGGTCCGTGGTCCTTCAAGTCCCTGATAAAATTTATAAATCGCATGAGCACACGTGGTCAGGAATTATCCCATGAACAGGGTAATCTCTGGACGTTTCAACACTATCACAACATTAGTACGGAATTATTCCAAAGTCACAATGGCTAGCGAAACGAGGTCAATTCATGCAATGCGTGAACTTGCGCATTTGAGACTTTCGTTCGTAAGCATGCGGTTCGCCTTCAAAAGCTGACAATCACCAACGGTGTGATCATATGAGTTGTCATGAAGAGAAACAGGATCTTTTAAGTGGCACCGAGTTGCCAGCCAAAACGCCTTCCACCGGTTACTTAGTGAATCGCAGGCCTATTTCTCCGATGTCAACCGTTTCTTATCAATCTGGTGATGGTGCAACTATCTCCACTAAGATAAGATCTGTCGCCGACAATTATTCGCAGGAATGGGTTAGCAGCAACCGGCTAGTCGGGATCTACGATGTGACTGGCCGCGCGGCTGAAGACGTGTTCCCGGCATTTTCGAATGTTGGCTGATGTGAGGCATTCTGACCTCGGAGTCACGTATTTCTCATTTTACAGGAAACAATATCAGAACTCCAGCGATTTAGAATGGTTTCAAAAAAGGCTTCATTCGGCGTTTTGAGCGTTTTAGCGCTCGCTCTTGGTGTCGCGAGAGGCCGTGAACGAATTCAGCCAGAACACGAGTATGCCAAAGAGAGGGCGCACATGGTTTTTAATGCGATCCATTCCGCAGGTCGAGAATGGGGTTCTGCCCTGTACCATAATGGATTTGGCTTCTTTCCAGCTACTGTGCCCGAAGGCACCATGTTTTACCACGGTTCCCGACAAAACGTGACACCGACTGGGCCCGAGTGGTTAGCTTTTGATATCGAACACGCCGAAAACTTTGCGCGATCTTTCAAGTATCGTCCTGGGGGAAGACACCCTGGACCGCCGCCAGGACCTCCTCCTGGCACAAAGAAGCCAGATACGGATAAGGGACAGACTGGAGAGAAAGAAGACCGTCAGGAATTACGACGTCGCAGCGAGTACACAAAGACCGGCAATGGCAACGATCTGTTGGATAAGGCTGCTGACACAAACGGGGACGACGACCTTGGTGTCGTGAGGGGCTACTTTCACACGTACCAGACAAACCGCGACCTCAAAGTTCTGGTGATTGATGGTATGAGTGCTGGAAAAACCGACATGGGCACACTCGATTCCCAAGATCTGGTCCTTCGCGAGAACAACACCAATAGGGGAAGTATGGATGAATGGAACCGAGCTCATGATTTGTGCGAACTGGCATCTGAATGGGGCATCGATGGCTTTGTTCGCATTGAGGCTGGCATCGAAATTATCCATTGCGACTTTGCGGACAGCTTAGATCTGGTTAGCATGATGCGCACAGAGCTGATGGACCGTATCATGGGGAAATCCGGCTTGGCAACGTTCCAATTTGTGAGAGCGATTGGCGAGCGATACGATGGTGTCGGAGCTAATCGACTTCGAATCGATTTCTCGTCAATGGTGTCCGGCCTCTTCTTTCCCATCAACACCTCCAGTACTGTCGTGGGGCGCCCAGATCTGAAGAGACTCGGTTCGGCGACGCTGGAGGAGCTCAAAGATATCAAGGTGTACTTGGCCAAGGTGTTGCGTCAGCCTCGGAGGTTTATCGTGGATTGGCAAAGCGTGGCGGACCTTGTCATCGCCCGTTACAGTAAGAGACTGGCACTTATGGTGCACGAACCGTTGCAGTCGCACCATTTCATCGATGAGGTCGAGGCTGCCACATTGACCTGGTACGACGCACCACCATCACCCGATGATAAGTCCATGTTAGATCAAATAGAGGTTAACAGGACTGCCGATGCTATTGAGCAATGCCGAGTACATTATCTCCGGCCAGCCCTCAAAGCCAGGCAACAATGGAGTCTCGAAGATGAATTGATTTACACATCTCTCAACACGGTTTTGGGCACCGTCTGTCAAACAATGTTCTTGATCCGCAATGCCTTGCTCGAAGCATCCGGCTCGGATCTGAAGGATTATAGAATCAGACTTGACAATGAAAACGATACTGAGATGGAAAAGGCGATCAGTAATGGTCGAGCAGTGATTCGGGCACTGATGGATGATCTCGGTTGGTCAACCTGGAAGAAGCCACAGCCCTGTCAACCAGACGAGGTCAACACGATTGCTATGTGGCCGTTTGGAACCAAAGAAGACCATTGGCACCCCGGGTGCCGTTCAATCGAGGCAGTACAACAGCCCGGTGATAGTTATTGGAGGAACCGCAGACCTCGCAAGGCATAATCTCGTCTCAAAGCCATTCGGCCGCGATGACGGGATCTCGTCGTTTTTTTACGTTAGTTACAGCGTTCCCGTCGGTTGCAAAAGAGAACGGCCGACGCTTCCGCCTTCACAGAAGATGTTTGCCGGTTGGCGGTGATTTGAGCGATTAGACAACTCTTGACAATAATACCCAACGCATTCATTAGCGAGCTCAAGAAGGCAGTGATGTTCAGGGCTAATGCAAGAAGCCAACATTAAAAAATGACCAAAAATGTGAAATAGATCAGATCATACGACCACGCCAGGAGTCGAACCTTTTGGAGATGTCAGTGCCTGGATGCAGAGAAGCACCTTTGAATGAGAACCTACCTGGAATCTCTAGAGAGTTCGGGAGATTTGGAGCCGAAATCTAGCGCCTTAGCCATTAGGCCACGCGGCCGATGGGAATTCCCACGAGAAAAAAGATTTATGAGCCCTGCTTGGCATCATGGTGGAGTTGTTGATGTTTGTGGGTTGTGCCGTTGCAGTGGGTATCATGAGTGAGGGATGAATTGAGGCGATCCATTGACCAACGAGAGACGAGCAATTGTCAAGCAGGGCGGAATAGTTCCTTTGCCTGAACGACACTTTTTCAGCTTTCATGCCAAGAAATGCATCAAGGTCATGACGTGGGATGGAATAGACAAGACCTGTCATGCCTTGCAAGTCACAAGGAGACACAGATTAAGGAGCTTATCAATCTTGCAGCAATGATTCGCGCGGTGACATTCCGCTCAATGCCAATGCGACTCTGGATTGACGACGAAAGTCAGATGTTTAGTCGATGCTAGGAATCTACAGTCTCGACCCGTTGCAGCCGCAAGAGCCGTTCCGAGCTATCTTCGAGAACCCGGGGTGATCCGATGCTTATTTACAGGTGTCAGCCCACTCTTTGTCACAGCTTTCAATGTTCCAAGCTCGTGGCATCGAAAATTTAAGGTCAAGAGCTGGGTATTTCCGCATCTCCGTGAAGTGCAAGACTTTTTCCCTGGGCAATTGAGGCCTTTCAGCAGGAAATAACTGGCATGTTTGAGCGATTGACTGCCAGACAACTCAATGCAGCGTATGTAAAACCATGACACAAGGCAAGGGTTGGTTATTTGATCGTCTCTGCTCTAACTACCCTGCCTCTCCCAAACTTACACGCAAGACGGCGGGGCATTAGCATGAAAGGAACGTCAAGCCTGGGGATATAGTTGGGCCCTGCATTTCCATCAGTCTGGATCCGACGACACATATCAACGAATGCAGTAACTAACATAAAAAACGGTATCCAAAAAAAGAAGCCCCAACGCCAATCCCGGTGACGTGCGGCTCACCCCGCGGAGATGCTCTAACCAAAACCATCAGACCACCATCAAGATCGGACCGTGATCCAGGAACCCACACGGCCAACGGCGCTGTATTCGGGTCCATGAGCTATTCGTTTTGCATGGCATGATGCTTGACCTTGAGAGTCATGAAGAGCGTAATGTTCTTTCTCCGCGCCATGACTGGTTCTCCGGCATGGTATATAAAGAGTCTAAGGGTTGGCCAGTTTGACGATATTATTCTCGGCATCACCTAGTATATCAACACCACACAAACAATATCTCAACTCTGCCTCACATCTCTTCAACGCCAAACAAGCAATACACAATGGCTCTCACCGCAGCACAAGTAGCAATTGTGAAGTCAACTGCTCCCATCCTAAAGGAGCATGGCAAGACTATCACCACCACTTTCTACCGTAACATGCTCGGCGCTCATCCCGAGCTCAAGAACTACTTCTCTCTACGAAACCAGCAGACGGGAGCCCAACAAGCTGCCCTCGCTAACTCTGTCCTCGCCTACGCCACATATATCGACGACCTCGGCAAGCTTTCCCACGCCGTTGAGCGCATTGCTCACAAGCACGTTTCTCTCTTCATCAAGCCAGAGCACTACCCCATCGTCGGCACACATCTCATTGGTGCCATTGGCGAGGTTCTCGGTTCTGCTTTGACGACTGAGATCAAGGACGCTTGGGTTGCTGCTTATGGCCAGCTCGCTGATATCTTCATCCAGCGCGAGGGTCAGATGTACGAGGCTGCTGGCGAATGGAACTCGTGGCGCAAGTTCAAGATTGTCAGGAAGGAGGCTGAGAACGACTCTGTTACTAGCTTCTACCTTGAGCCTACTGATGGCAAGTCTCTGCCCAAGTTCCTCCCCGGACAATACGTCAGCGTGCAGATTCCCATCCCTGAGCTCGATGGTCTTCTTCAGAGCCGTCAGTTCAGTCTGAGCGAGGCTCCTGGCACCGGCCACTACCGCATCAGTGTCAAGCTCCAGGGTCCTACTGAGGAGCCTGCTGTTGAGGATCTCGCTGCTGGCAAGATTGCTGGTCTCCTCTCCACAAGACTTCACAACCGATACAACGTCGGCGACGAGCTTGAGCTGAGCCCTCCTGCTGGAGAGTTCTCCCTCGACCCTGCCGACACTTCTGCTGCAAAGAAGCCTCTTGTTCTCCTCTCCGCTGGTGTTGGCGCCACTCCTCTGGTTTCCATTCTCGACTCAGTTCTTCAGTCCCCGACCGCCTCACGGCCCATCACCTGGATCCACGGTGCTCGCTACTCTGGATCTACCTGCTTCGTTCCTCATGTTCTCGACTCTGCTAAGAAGCACGAGAACATCACCGCCAAGATCTTCCTTGAGGACGTCAAAGAGGGTGATCAGTACGACTTCAAGGGCGAGATCGACCTTGCCAAGCTCCAGAAGGAGCAGCTTCTCCAGCTCGACAACGCCGATGCTGAGTATTACATCTGCGGACCTGAGGACTGGATGGTCAACGTCAGGGCTTTCCTCGAGGAGAACGGTGTTCCCCGTGAGCGCCAGCACCTCGAGCTCTTCAAGACTGGTGATATTTAAAAACTTATGTGTCGCATATGATGGGTTTCCTTGTATTTAATTGGTTTATTGTCTCGCATGTCGAGGGCGTTGAGGATCTGCTGTGCTTTTTTGCAGCGGTATGTTTTGTTTGCTCAGATTGAAGAAAGAGTGCATATACTAGATACCAGATACCGCCCTCAAGAACAAAAAAAGAACGATCCAACCTAAAGTTCGTTCGCTTCTAGCTCGATAATATCCAAAGTGAAGAACTTAAGAGTGTGTCTTGGTAAATAGCCGACGTATCAGTATCACATGTAGTACAGTGAGACGAGCCACGAGTAAAAGTAACGAGAGACAATAGCGACAACATGTGTGTGAGTGTTTTATCTTCCCAGGCAAGGCTTGAGTTACGACTGGACGCCACCGTCCAATGTCTCGCCTGTCTGTGGACGACGTTGTATGCAGTCACTTTAAACGACGATGGGGGAGAAAAAGTAAATATTGATACCCTTGTCTGTGGGGATGAGATCGGATGATGAACCGATCGAGATTAAGTTGGGGGAGGTATTACGTATTAGTTATAGGTGGAGAATCGGCATGATCTGAGGTGATATGGTGGGAGATGTCATGAGAAGTGATCATGGAACGTGGTGTGATTGTATGTAGGTTTATGTTAGAGAGTGAGTAGAGGGGCACAAAGAGCACAACTTGTAAGAATATAGCAGCCAAAGAAGAGCAATGCTGCCATTCAGACCAGTGACTGGCCACAATCGCAATATTTGACTCAGCTCATCAACAAATCGCTTTCGTCTTCTTCGCCTCCACGTAACTGCGGCTCGCCGAACTACCCTCCAATGAAGCACACCGTCGAACCGATATATCAATCAAGCCTCTTTCTCAAATCTGCGGTGAAGAAAAGGGAAAGACCCAAACGAGGCTTTCTGTAAGGACAGGGCTAGCAGAGAAAGACGTGCCTCGTGTTGCACCACATGGTCGAGGGGCACAAGGCGTGCTGCTGTGATACATTGCAGAGGAGGGAAGAGACGCCACCGCTTGTTGAGATTGATGAGAGACCTTGATGATAATAAGGAAGGGAGTTGGTTCTGACTTGATATGAGTGCTTGATTCAAAGTAATGAGCTCAGTATCTTCCGCTTGATGATATCTCTAGATACGGCGTCGAGACACACATAGCAGATTCTCATCTGCCTCATCTTCCTCATCGACGCCGATCCATTGGATCGGATACCCCTGACATGGTCTCACGACGAGGATACCGACAGCATCGGAACCGCCTCACTGGCAAAAGCGACAGGATCCTCGATGCAGCACGACACGCTCCGTAGGCGAGTCCATGCATGAGCCTCTGTTCCTCCCATCTCCTCCTCCTCCTCCTCCTCCTCCTACTTCTCGAATTGTGGGAAGAGCTGTTACTGTGCCACCAAAAACATAATACAGCATCACTAAATTCTTCCCTCCCTTCTTTCTATAAACCGCCCATCTTTGTTCCCCCTTATTCTTTGCCGCCGTTCGAAAAAAAAACAAAAAGTCTGATGTCATGGCAGAGACGGTCCATCGAAAAGCTTGTGATCGCTGTCACGCGCAGAAACTCAGCTGCAAACGATATAACGACGAGGCGTGCGAGAGGTGCGTCAGACTCAAGACGGAGTGCAAGTCTAGTCCGTCGCTACGGTATAGGAAGAACCAGCAGCAGCTTGCGGAGAGCCAGCAACAACAGCAGCAGCAGCAACAGTTTGTTGATAACGGGACGACTTCTTCTCTTACGGCTACTTCGAGTGGACGCCGCTCGCCGAAACGACGACGGACAGATAGTCAAGAGGATCCGAGTCTTGTCTCACCCGACGCGGGTACGTGCCCCCTAACATTCTGCTTTATCACCCTCTTATTTCTTCTGTCTTGGATGCAACCGACTCACAGCCGAGTCAAGGAGAAGCAACGGTGTCAATAATACCCAATAACAATACCAATACCCATACCCATACACACGCGGACACAGACAACAGCCTCAGCCTGACGTCTAAGAGTCATATCCTCCCCGTCTCCGTCCCTGTCCCTGTCTCACCCGATCCCGTAGTCGACAGCACCGACTTTGCCTTCACCTTCGACCAGCAGCTCGCCTTCTTCACAAATCCTCAGTATTTATCTCACTCCGAGTTCCCCGGAACTCGTCCTGTGTTCTGGGAACCTGCACCTCTCTACCAGCACCAGCATCAGCACCAGCACCAGCACCAGCACCAGCAGCCACCTGAACACCCTTATCACCAGCCGCCGGGTGAAGTTGCACCAGAGCGTGACGCCCTTCACCAGCAGCACGTCGTGCCCCTGAGCTGTGCACCTGAGCACAGCAGCACCTCTGACAAGCGCGCGTCACGCACGCAGTCGAAGCAGCAGCAGCAGAGGAGTAGTAGACCTAGGCCCAGACAGATCACGCTCCGCCACGACGCTGACTTGTCGCCGCTGCAGCAGCACGAGGTTCCCCCGATTCACTGGATGGCGCAGTTGTCCGACATAAACGCCCGGCTGCTGGACCTGGCGTCCGCTTTGCCTTCTCCCCAGGATGGACCGCTGATGGCTCGTCCTGTTGATGAGAGGTTCAGAAGTCAGGGGTTTCCCATTGAGGATATGTTCAAGCTTACGCGACGTGTTGCTGATATTCTTGAGAAACCACCTTCCAACAATGATGGGAGTAAGATGCATCACTCTACCATTGATGGAAGTGATCCGGGCAATGCAATGTTCATTTTGTCAATATACGTGCGTCTGCTCGACATGTATCAACGAGTCTTCAGCCTCGTACACACAGAGCTAGCAACACAGACAGACACGGGTACGACCTTCAGCTTCTGGAAACTACCCGCCGTGACGGTAGGGTCCTTCGCTGTAGAGTCCTCTCCATTTCTGCAGATGTCTCTCACGATCCAGCTGGCAGAGGAGTTCTTATCTCGTCTGAGAGGTTCGACGGCGCGGTGGTCAGGGGCTGGGAACGCAGCTACCATGTTCGCGGGGGTCGTGGATGTGTCTTTTCAGGCGTTTCGGGATCGCGAGGAGGCTTTGGCGAAGCATCTGGTTGAGTTGCGGAGTGAGATAGAGCCTTTGATAGATTCATAGGGGGCAGTGGCCTGATGAGAGGGCACGAGTTGGATGCGTAACTGGGCTGGGGATGGATGCAGTACCGGTATAGGGGCTTCAACTGTTCTGTTTCAAGATGGAGGAGGCCTCAAGAAGCAATTCACTAATACATACCATCGTTTTTCACTGAGACAAGCTCACATCACCAAGTGTCGAGAGTCTGTGAGGAGGCTTACCAGCATACCAAGCCTCAACTCTACGAATCCAGGGGCAATAATACAGAAACTTCACAAGCACATTCACGAAACACCAGACTTCCATCGTCTCTCATCAAAATCCCCTATTATTCCCAACAATTCCCATTTTCTCAGAGTGGCAATCTTTTCGTCGTCGAACTTGAAGCCCAATTCATGCCCAACTGACCCAGAGATCTGGAACAGCGTAAATCATATGCCGCTCATCTTCGGATTTCCCAGACGGGAATTTGATCCTCAGGGCCCTGAAAATCCCTAACGACTAGTCTCTATTCCCGCGCGGCGTCGCCTCCGAAGTCTTTCATTGGCGATCCGCATCGCGAGGAGAAAAGAGACAACCAGAGGGAGGGACTGACTGACTGACTCTCATCAAAGCCTCGCATATGACCGAACCTCGCAATTGCAACCCTCCCCACGTCTCGTTTAACTAGAGCAACTGTAACTGCAACTATCGCAAGGCCTGGCAGGGCAGGGCCAGGGCAGCTGGCTACTGTACCCAGTTGAAGACACGAGGACGTCGAGTCTGCCGGCGTCAAAAGCGCCCGCTAGGGGAAGCCAACGATGCATCCGACACAAGACCACAGAGGTCCTCAGCGGTATCTGATTGGGACCGACGCTCTAGAAGGCTCCTCGGAGGCAGGTGTTTGGGTGAGGGATGTGCCGACACTAGACTACCTAACGGCTAACGCCCAGTAGTATCGCCAGCTTTGCCCGTTTAAGTGTCCCCTGCAAACTCTAACAGCACACGCCCTGCCCTGTCTGGACTACCTATTTTGAGTTTACGACTCGACGACTCCCTGACTCTCCCTCTCAACCCGTGTCTTGGTGACGCCCTGAAGCAGAACAGGCCATGCTCGCTCTGCAGTCGATAATCGATATCGCTATGACAATGTGTGCATATACGATAACAAAGCAAATGACTGAGATGGAATAGGAATGCCGTTACGGTCTATCCTTGGAAAGGTTTGATCGTCAACCTGCACGATGTGACAGGGGTACAAGTACGAGAAGGCTGTTGATTCAAAGAGCGCTATGACTTTTACGCGTTTATTGGCACAGAGACTTACCATTCACGACGTTTTTCCTACTCCAAAGAGGGTATAATTCTCACGACACTACCCAAGGCGTCTTCGGAACGTCTGACCCGAGATGCACTTATCAAGACGTGCATTCATTTGCATGCACGTAAGTAGTATAACTTAACTTAAAACCTCCTACTCCCAGTATCGAATCTGATAAGTGACAGACGGTGAATGGAGGAATGTGTCGAATCGAATCGAATCAATCCTTCCACCGGCAAATAATATCTAGACTGACCTGACCTGGCTTGGCCTGACCTGAGCTGTAACAAATACAAGCCCCCCACTGAGTCGTCATCAGCTCTGGAGCGCAGTAGGTACTCTCTCTGTTCAGTGTTACCTGCGTAGCTGTGCATCCATATAGGTACAGTACTGTACTGTATGTACATACCCTCGATATCGAATCCCATTGGAAGTCTTCATAAGCAAGGGACGCATTTTCGCTACACGGAACGTTCCTAGACCCCGACGCCGAGAACGGCACAGCCGCGAGCCATTCCACATCACGTCGGCTCTCTCTCTCTCTCTCTCTCAGTTTCTCTAGTCCAGCCAAGCCAAGCCAAGCAGCAAATCTCATGAAACGCAAGGGCAAAGAGAGAGAAATAATCACTAATTCACGGTAATAGAACGAATGAAATTAAGCTTTCGCCCAACGGCTTGGTAATGGGTAAACTCTTTCCGATCCAGGCAAAGTCCCACACATGTCCATTGCCTCGGGATTTAGCAGTGGATATACCTCTGAAGATCTTGATGCCCAACTCAACTCTCCTCCCTTCCAAAGTGAAAATATCTCAGTCAATCTGGACCCTTCTTTTCCTGAAGAGGCATGTGCGACAGAAATGTCAGGATCTCCATCCTGTCCCTCCCTTTTCGCGCTCAACACATCCCTGTCCTGTCTTGTTTTGAGCATAGGCCCCCAAAAGAGAGCACGTCTTTTGTCTCACAGGGAGAAGAATCTGGGTGTCTCTTGATGGCAAAGCAAAGACCCCATGCGGTTTTACATTCTGCGTCATCTCGCCAATATCCAGCAGCACGGTTCCGCAGACTTGGTGCGAGACAAGGATTCCATCATAACATGGGGCACAATCAATCTACGATAGGCCAACTTTGTGTCCGTCTGTATTGCTTTTTATCCTCCCTCGGCCGAGATGTACACCTTTATGCTTCTGATGAGGAATCTGCCGAGGACATGGGGTAGTAACTGTTCAAGATGCCCTGAAACAGTCTCTGGTACATAGACACTCTGCTGCCTATGTTACATCGCAAATATCGCTTCCTTCGCGATCATCCTTGAGGAGTCATGATTAACCAGGTTACTGGTAACTGTACCTTGTTGCAATGCATGGATGCTCACGCCAGAATCATCATGACGAGTTCTTAGGCGCGATCTGCTTATCATGATATGCTGCTATGTTGTAGGCCGATCATATAGGGAGTGAACGGCAGAAGCGACTGTCTCATCGGAAGAAATTCATAGCATGATCAATTCCCTGTCCTTCGCAACGCACCGGAGTCACTTCATCAAAGACCAATCCTAGTGACTCTTTCATGTATGTATCCGATGTAGGGTATTCGCAGTCCCGGCTCTTCCAGAGCTCTCTCTAAACTCACCCCGAATACGATTATCAAATACAAATGAGGAACAAAGCCTTCAATAAGAATCGCATGATGCCTAAATCCATCATCACCCGGCCCGGTCCAGAAGCCGCCCGCAAAGCAACCATCATAAAGCACTTCTGCAACTCATGTGAACTTGGCGGCGACTAGTAAAACCGGTGAGTTTAGCGACGAGGTTCACCTCTTTGGTGGTTCCGCCAGTCTACTACGTAGCGGGGACAATTCCGCAGAGAACAGAAAAAGCCACGGACTCCTTTTTGAGTAACGTGCCAAGTCTGGGGTTGACAGGTTGTGCCTTGCATCCTCTACCTGTCAGCGCTTGAAGCGGCCCTGGCGGTTTCCGCGTATACACTTTCTTCATCTTTATCGAGTTCGAGATGCTGAAGTTTTCGAGATGCGAAAAGGCCTTCGAGTTCGAGACTGTCAAAACCTGCCTTGTCTCCATATGCATAATGCATGCGTTGTTGACATCGTACAGCTGTCAAATAGCGGTCTGCATCATTTACATTAGTGTTTGCTGAGTAACAAATCCACACACCTCTTGCGTGAAGTGTTATTGAAGCAAGATTCGCCTTTCGTATCTGGTTATTGCATGCGCAGTTATCCATATACACTAGCAAGTTATGAGTGTCTTGTCGTGTGTCTAGCCCGGCAAAACCGGCCGAGACAAATCTCTCCTTTTTTTTCCGCCTCTGATGGAATGACTGGTGTTTCCTCGCTTGTTGCCTCATCGTTCGTACCCAGGCGCTCGGTAACCAGTCAGTAGATTTGACTCAGGGCGAACGAGTTCCACTCTGTGTGATTTCCCGGCAGAGGCGGGATTACATGATCTGCCCGGAGGAATGGAAATGGAAGGGAAGGGAAGGGAAAACCTTTCTTTTGGTAACCAGCTCAGACCAAGGGTAGGATAGGACAGGCGATGACGAAGAACGAGAGATCCGCACGATCCTGGTCTGACAAGAGTGAACTGGGCTTCAAGCCCTGTTCATCTCCAGGCTGAAGGATCAGGATTGAACGTGGCGGACTTGACCTGAGAATGACCTCGTTAAAGAGATAGCTCCGAGACATGACCGCAGAGGTCCTCGGAGGGTTACAGGTTTCTGGACCTGGCGAGGGTCATGGAAAGATGGACATGGTTTCCGTAACTAGGCATGCCACGGTATGTATGTACAGTTCTGCCCACAGAGGCTGCAGCGCTCCGTGAGTATGATCTTCAAGATGGCGTTCTGCAAACCCATGCCCAGCTTGATAGGTGTCAGTAAACTCTGTCTCGTTTAAGCTTTCTAGGCTTTGCATTTCAACGGCCGTTTTGTTGGTTCGTCAGATTTTAGCAGTTCATGTAGGAAGTGAGACAGACATGTCGAAGTGTTTCTGTATGTATGTAGCTCGGGTAAGTTGACAGCTGAAGTGAATACCGAGTGTCGTCACCCTTGCATGAGAAACGATTCGCATTGACGAAGGGTAGTTCCCTCACAGCAGAGAAAGAGTCAGAAGAGCCGGCTGCTGGCCCTGGAACTCGGCTGGGATTGGGGCTGTCACACCCACCAGAAGCAGAACATCCCGAGGCCCGAGCCCGTGTACTGGGAACGCCAAAGAAGAAAGCTGGGACCAACGTGATTGGACAAACCCCTGCAGAGAGGGGCATTATGGCTTGGCCGAGTTGACGATTGCAACAGAGGCCAGGTTCTTTAGGCTAGGGTGAACTTGGCGTCAGAGGCAGGGGAGTTCACTGACCAAATAGCGAGCCCGAGGACGAACGAAATCTGGCGATGGTATGAATAGTATCGAATTGATAAGATTGAAGGCGTTTGAGCAAAGAGGAGCTTTTTCTCTTCACGGAGTAGACGATGATAGTCTCGGAGGACTAGAAACACAAGCTACAGCTAGACATGGCCATTGTATGGAGACAAGTAGTCTCCATAGCATGACATGTCTGGCTTGCTCGGGGGGGATTTCCTAGGTCCCGGGCAAAGTCGTCCAGCCAGTCGGTAGAGGCTAGGAGGACTCACCCGTCAGTCCCCCTTGGCAGATAATTTGCCATGGAGAGCACGAAAATCTGGATTTGCAGGGCTGATTGGATAGCGGTGTGGTATCAACCAAGAGACGGCGTCGGATCGACTGTGGAGATTGTGGAAATTATTTATGTATTCCAGAAGACGCCTTGCAGAAGCGGAAGACTTTTTCGCTAAGTTTAGTAGTCTTGAACATGACGCATCGTAAAAGAGAGAGTGTGTGCTGTCGGGTGTTTCTCCTTTTTGAAACCTGGTCTGGTCTGTGATTGATTGTGTCATGAATCAAGAAAAAACTTGTACGAAAAGCATCGAGATATGTATGTATGTATATATGTATGTATGTATGTATGTATGAAATGAGCATTGACATAAACAGAACAAACACCCCCTGTAGAGTGCAGCAAGGATGTGAGCTCGTTTAGCCGCAATTGGTGGGATTCTCATGCTTGACAGCGTAGGCCTGCAGCGAGGCCTGGCTCAAACTTGTGCATAGCCATGTTGAAACTTGTTGACCGGTTCCTCATTAGGAAAGTAGAAAGCTCACGTGGAGGCAGCGGGTGAAAGGCTTAAAGATTGTGCAGTAGTCGAATGAGTTGGCGACGACAAGATATCAGAATGTGAATGTGAATGTGTACCTACCTACCTACCTACTCAGGTTGAGGTCAGGTGCGCCTAGATAACAGCATCACCAGCAAAGCTTATAGGGGCCTTGAGGCTTGCACCACTGTGAGCCCTGTAAATGTTACCTATGGACTCTCATCAAACTCTCGGTAGCGGATACGTTTCGGCTGGGTGACAAGCCGAGCAGCGCAGCGCAGCGCAGCGCAGCACAGGACATACCGCTACCGGCATTGCACCCACGTGTGCAGTGGAGCAGAGCGCCAAAATATGCGTGCTAAAATGCCAATTCCATGCACGATGCGATGCTGTCGTGTATGGGGTCATGTCATATCTAAGCTCGGGTAGTCCATATGGCCCAGACACGACAGCCCAGTCGTTTTGGGCAACGAAACGAGGTCATTCTCCGAATGGTGATACCCGGCAGTGGAAATGTGTGTCATGGAATCAAGACGGTACTTGAGCCCTCTAAAATTCGCCAGGGGCCATACGAAAGCCCAGCCGAGCCCAGCCCAGCAGACAATGGCGTCAGCGTCCAAGCTCCCAGTGTCGCTCATCTAAGTCCAATGGAACCTTATAGACAGGGCACGTCGAGAAGAGACTGAGACGTTGGCAGTGGGTCAGACAGGTTCATTACTCTCGCTCTGTCGTCCATATTTTGCTGTAATTAAGTAATTACATAAGTACGGATAATTAATTAATTCCCCTCGCTCAACAGAATAGACAGCGATGACACAAAACACGGCCGTGCACCGCAGTAAACCAGACTAACCTGACCTGCACGCAATGCCGTGCAAGAAAATCTTTTCTATGTACGTTTTGATGTGATGTGCATTGACGCAGGCAGGCAGGCAGGCCCTTTATCAGATAGACCTTGTTTCTATTATTGATTCAGCCAAACCAGCATCATCGCAGCCAGTCAAAACAGCATCCTACCTAGGTACCTACCTTGATGACTGGTCAGGCAAGGGATGCCCGAATAATGACGAGTCTCCTTAATTGGCATGTCATGACTGGTAAAAGTTGACTTGGTCTCTCGAAAGAAGCAATATCAGAAAGGTCTCGACCCCTCAAAACGGTCGTGTTGCGTCCCGCTCTAGGAAGTACAACATGCTGATCACACCAAGGGGTTAGGTTGGCTCATTGAGGGAGGCTTCCACGTGCCCGGCGGCCCGTGTCTGCTCGGGTGATGCAACTCCTAATCAGATAAAACGGTGAGTGAGAGTCGAGTAGATAGGTAGGTATTGCTTTGGAGGCGGTCATCGTTGCTGAGGTGCTGCTCCCCTCGCGGTGGAGTAGGCGGGACGTTGGTTTTCCCTTTTCAAGGGTCCAAGACCTTTTGTTCTTGCTCACCGTCACGAAATATTTCGAGCAGCAGAGCAGAGGGCGCGGTCTGGCGGCCAGAGAGAGACAGCTCTGATTCATATTGTGGATCGTAGCAAGCACCCTGAAGGCTAAGGTGAGTTAGACGGCGGCTCCGCCCTGGAGACAGTTTCCTCACTCCAGAGACTAACTAGGTAGTTAACGAGAATGCTGTGCTGTGCTGTGCTGTGGCAGAGTATTGCGGTGAGTACCCAATCCATGAGCTAAGGCATAGCGAACGAGCAAGCATCTTGACTTAATGTGAGGTTGTATGTATGTGCTGTTACCTGATACAAGATGGATATGGATGGATGGACATCGGTACTGTAACATCATCGTGAGGGGAAGGGGATTGCCGGCGGTATTGGTGGTTCTGGAATATTATGGTGGAGTGAAATGGAAGGGTCCAAGTTTAGATCCCCCAGCTGTTTCGGCATGTGCGACAGTGATTTCTACTCTATCGTTTATTCATTCGTAACGAGAAATGTCATTTGGGAATAGCATCGACCGTTGTCTTGCATGTGCCTCGGCCAACCCTCGGTGAGTCATCCTCCATTTGACACTCCTTCATTCATTCTCAGGGTCTTTCTCCTGCGTAGCTAAAATAAATTGCAAAACCCAAACTCATCCTCACTTCGCCGACGCCGAAGACGTGAGGGCTCGCAGATTGGTCTGTGTGTTTCACCAGACACTACAGACAGCGAGTGGCCTTCAATTCTTGGGGGACTTTTTTGCCAGGTGGAGGATAGCTTCGCCTTAGATTAAAACAAGTTGATCCCAGTAAACGGGTCACTCTCGATATATGCATACGCATGCGCAAATCATTGCAACTCTATCCATGGATAGTCACACCCCCCCTTTCACTCCCTCCCGCTCTTCAGCTCACAAAAAAAAAAGAACCCCAGACAAACACCCCCCCATCCCTTGTTTCTCGGAGAGAGATGGAAGTGCCACCATCAAAACTTTTAGCAGCAGAGAACACGCCCTCCCTTCTTATGTACGTACAGTGAGGGTGTGCTAGCTCGCGATGCTGCTCGCTCTGCTATGGCTCCCTCGATGGCAGTGGGCTGTCTGTCAACAGGGGTCACCTAGGTATGGGTATGGATGGTATGGAAGGGCCCTTTTCTCTTGTCAAAGCTATAATAAACAACCATTTTCCTTTTGAGCCCCGTCCGTAGGGATTCTTTAGCCTCTGTACCGTTGTTTTGGGTCCATCTTGTCTCTGTCATTAAATACATCTGTATTCCCCTCCTCGAAGCCATTTCCAGTTCAACCAAGACGTTGCAGCGTGTTACCGTACCGGAGTCCGTCTCAGCAGGAACCTTGTCGCCCGCCATTGCTACCCAACATTAGCAGCATCCTTGAACGCTACTTTACTACCTGCCCTCACTTTCTTGATATAGAGTTCGGCCGGTTCACCACTATTGCTCATTGTATATATATAACCAAGGAGCCTGGCCATCTTCATCCTGGGCCGATCGACTCATATACTCATTATACCTTGGTCCACGATTTTTTAGAATCGATACAACTTGGTCGGGATTGTCACAATGTGCAACTACATCTATGTAAGTCAGAACATACAACATCATATCACCATACACCATATCACCGTGATGGTGAATGGTCATGTAGAAGATGAATGCTAATCCATTTTACAGAAGGAACTCAGCTGCCAACACCACTACCATCTGGTAGAATCATGGTGTCCCAAGTATATCGAGACAGAACGTCGGTGTCCGCCCACCATTGTGAGCAAGCAGTACTGGTGAGTCAACATAATCATTTTCACAATACACATGAACATTCGCTAACAAATATCCATAGGGGTGACGACATTTGTGGTATGTCTTGACAGTTCCAAGGCCCGACTCGATGCTCTCAAGCGACGGCCAACTTTTGATGCATGAACCCGTCCGTACTAATTACTTCTCTAGCTGCCTGTCGCGAACGCCAACAACCCAGCAATCACCCATGGGCGAAACTGATCCAACGCCCCGAGTCACGCTTGTCCTACTCTCCTCAACTTCGTGCGCAATGAAAACGAGCGATCCGTCTCGCAGGTCGAGTCCTCGATATGTCGCCAGCCGATCTGCCACTCCAACGTCCAATAAGGCGACACTCTTCACCTATCTATCCATCCCCGCGCACACATACGAAACCCGACCTCTCGAATGAGTTGAAACAACAAGATACAACTTCATTCGTTTCTCTCTCGCCGACGGTGCCGAGATATCCCTCCATCGAAACGAACAGTCGACGTCTGCAGGTTCATCAAGCCAAGCGATGTGCTTTACCAGGTGGTCGACTCAAGTGAGACATGGCACCCCCCACTTCGGAACCGTGGACTCGGAAGTGGACATATGAATCAACGAAATACAGCATCGAACAAGAAAAAAACACAGAAAAAAGTACAGTTTATCGATACCTTGGAAAGGCGCAGGAAAGCATTTGGTTCATCATTTTTACTATCATCATTTATTATCTGGAAGGAAAAGAATTCGGCTCTTTTGGGTGCAAACCCGTTCTTTTGGCCGATGTGGGATGGGGGATAAAGTAGTCTACTTCCTCCATCTTGACTCGCAAGAGGCGTTTACAAGCATGGCAGAAGCTTTGGTACCTTTTTGGGGGGGATGGCGTCCGATCGACAGCCCGGGACCAGCTCTCGAGGAGAGCCAGAAAGCTGGGGGGGGATGGGGGCCACTGAAGAAAGTGCTCAGACTCCTGCAATGTGCATCTTTTCGCCACCGACAGGGGAGAGCTCAGGCCATCGGAGCTCTGCAGTGCAGTACACTACAACCCAGTCGATGCCATGCACAGGACAAGCACATTCACCCTCATCTCGACATTGGACGCCACACCACCAGCCTCGGGCGCTACTCCGATGATTATCTGCATGAGAGGTCTTATGACCGTCATCAGAGCAGCCTATTATTAAGCAACACCTACCTTACCTCTTGGACTGATCTCTCGAGAGAAGAAGAAGAAGAAGAAGAAGAAGAAGAAGCAACCCAACCACATCTGGCACGAGAAGGAGTCTTGACTACTATTTTTTATTTTTGGCGCGCTTATTTTTATTTATTTTACAACTCAATTACAACTACCTTGTTGGACTATTTGGTGCATGCATGGAACGGGCATTTATGGGAATCAAAGATATCACTTGGGAGGGGGTTTAAGGGATTGGATTGGAAACCATTTTCTACTACACCTTCTTTCTCTATACTCGATGGCATGGGCGTTATTTAACTATTGTTTAGTCCTTCCTGACATTGCCGCGCATGGCATGGCATGGCATGGCATGGGGGGTCTTTGTTGCTTTACCAAACCTATCTTTACTACTGATCACAGCTGAGACTACCCAAGATAGTTGCATATTGTTAGGCGCAGGAAATGAAATACTAGAATATTGCTTGTTAGTAAACTTATCAGCTCTCGCGTACCTTGATGATTTTGATCCGCCAAAGACGATGATACGTACAGGCGGTATGCGCTAGATTAATTGATCACAACCAAAAAAGCAAAGAGCTGGAAAAAACTGGGAAGTTCTATACTGAATCAGGGAAAAATTCACAAAGGTACAAGAGATTACAGTATTACTATGACCTTTTAGTTTGGACCCATCCCGCTACGGGCCGCTCAATCTTGACGATATGATATGCCGAGTGACATTCTGAATCACGCGGCTGGCAATACCCGCGCTGATACGCCTTTGACATATCTCCAGAATTCCTCTGTGATGAAGAGCGTGGCATGTCTCTGTTGTAATAGGATAGGCAAATCTGTGATGGGCAAAAGCACGGGATGGGATGGGATGGGATGGGAATGTTTGGCTTCGGTCAGAGGAGATAACTTAGTGCGATTCCGTGATTTGCGCGCCGTTGGATGGATCGATGCGTGGATGGATATTGTCTCATGTTCATCTACCGAACGGGGGATCCATCCATCAGCGCGTGTGCACTCACTGCGACATGGCA
The DNA here is from genome assembly GCF_013396075.1 of Fusarium subglutinans. Classification (NCBI taxonomy): domain Eukaryota; kingdom Fungi; phylum Ascomycota; class Sordariomycetes; order Hypocreales; family Nectriaceae; genus Fusarium; species Fusarium subglutinans. The sequence continues at coordinate 326,454 of NW_023502102.1, read as the reverse complement.
TCTGGTCTAGCCAAGCAGATCCTTATAAACTAGATGGCTACAGTATGTAGGGATACAAAAGTGCTGTGATACTGTGATACTTGGATCTGTATCACTTTTCTCTTTCCTCTCTCTTTCTGTGGCATCAATCCCCACGTTTGTTGGTTTGTTTGTTCGCTTCTTGCCTCCCACCATCTCTTTTCCCCTGGACCTTACCTTTCGTCCGCTAGTTTGATGCTGTTGGCTTCCCTCTTGACGCGTTGGCGCTAGGTACCGCATCGTGCCGACGGGAGTCTCAATCTGGTCTGTCTGCTGAGTCAAGCCTATTGTACCCGCTTCGCCTTGACAGTCATTTCCAAAAGCCTCCTCATATCGTTCCAACTCACTCATCTTCAAACATCAATCACGTTTCTGTTGAGATATTTGCACGGACTTTACGCTTTGCTTTTTAGTGTCTATTAGCGCAGGTTACGCCATTGAGACGTTAGTTGTCTCTTTTCTCAGTGGGAATAAGTTTTATGGTTCTCGTAGTGGAGGGAATGTTGGTTTTCGCTTCTGCACGAGGCGTCACCGGCCGTTGGTATCAGAGTTTGGACTAGCAGCCCGCCTTTGCTGTGTATGTTATAGTGAGTTGTTTTGACACGAAATACTCTAAACGGTTCCTCGGCGAACTTGACTAGAGAGGGCGTGTACATGTCATGCCGTCATGTGTCTTTGACATCGTGGGTTCAAAGTCCGCAGAGCACGGTTGTAAATATGAGGTTCAACGATGACGAGCAACAGCAGCATAGCATCGTGGGCCAAAGCGTAAGAAGCGAAAGGGACGAGGGAGGTTTGTTTACTCTACGCAAAGCGCGGTTAGTTTGCCATTCACCGCTTGCAATGCAGGCAATGTACTCGTCACCACCAACATCTACCGATATGTATCTCTTCCTTGGACCTCCCCCTGCATGTACGTACGGGCAAGGCAGTTGAATCCTGCAAAGCCTGGAGAACGGGATATGGCAAGACAGCCGCACGTGTTGCTCTCGCTGCTCGCCCCGAGTTTCTCATTCTCTTTTCATTCGAGAAGCCTCAGCCAATCCGAGTCTCGCACTCAATCCCCGAGCTTCGGTTTGTCTGCCACGTCGTCGTCGCGTTCGCTTCGCTACACATAAGTAAACACCACGTAACTTACTGTACCAAGGTCATGAGAATGTACAAAAATGGAGACCGATTGTTTGACAGATCCGCGACGTGGGGTACGTGGGAGATCCCTTGAGGCAGAAGCGTCACGGCATGGGGGTTCGTTATCACGACTTTTGATAAGATGAGGCTGAAGCTGAGTTTGGGAAACAAAGACTCTTTGAGAGAGACCGGAGATGTGGCATTCGCGAGTTTCTGAATCCTCGCTATCGTACCAAGCTTTTTTCTTACTCACCTACCTAGACCGGATAGCTGGGACAGACCAGACACCCATGATAACAGCGCTGCACTGTAAATCATCCATCACGCAAACCTTGGGGCCCTTGTCTATCGTCGCATGATTCACCCTCCACTACCTAGTACCTAATAACGTAGGTAGGTATGGAGTAGAGGAGAGAATTAAAGGTGCTCGCAAGGACCCCACACGGCCAATCTAGTTCTTATCAATCAAGCATAACGGTCTTCCATTCCGAAAGGTCCCCTACTTGCGACCTTCTCAAATCTCCCATGCCTCTTATCACCACCCACCCACTGTTTCACAATCCATGGCTCATCAACGGTCGGTACATCCATACATACAAATTACGGAAGAGAGAGAGAGAGAGAGGAAAGAAAAAGGACCTTTCCTAAAATGGGTTGCGCGAGATTAACACACGCAGAGGAGAACGAGTCGGGATGAAACTTGGCATTGAAAAAAGTGACTGTTCTGTTCTCGGAGGACTCGATGCATGTCATGCAGCGTCTTTTCTTCACATGGGGCCAGGATCCAAACCGGTCAGTGTGATGAGCTAGGGATGCCCTTCTCACCGACCAAATGGTGATTTCCTCAAGACATGGTCTTTTGTCCTTTTTCGTCTTGCCCTGGCTGGAAACAGCATTCAACAGCCGCCGAGGCTTGTGATCCAAACCCGAATCCCGCATTTGGTGGGTGTCATCACGTCAAAATCTATCTCTACAGCGAGCAAGGATGGCGGGGTATCGGGAACGGAGGACGGAGATTGAACACACCAACATCAAGGTACGCATTGGGTCAACAGAAGGTAAGGCCATCATCATGGTTACCATTACACTCTGAAACTCTCTCGGATGCTATCTCGTCATGTTATCACCCCAAATCATCATGTTGATAGCCTTTGGCTGGGCGATAGAGATCAACTCAATCTTCCCACGTGCTCTGGACCCCACGACATCTGATGATTCCAACCATGGTTCAGGCGTGGGATGATCTTCCGAGAAGAGGCATTACGTTCCGAATAGACGGTATCTACTAGCTGCCTTGAAGGATTTCGAGGGGGGAACATTTCAACATGCAGATTTATGGTTGCGACTGCGACCACTTAACACCATCATACGTTGGCTCTCTGGGCCAATTGTGAATGCCCCAGGATCGTACATGCATGCATACAAAAGCCGCCGAGATTGAAAGTCAAGTTGCTGCGCCTGAAAGCCCCGAAAGTACCGCCATGAGGCCATCTACCCCACAACAAGGCTCACCGGTATGGAGTATGGAGAGTCCAATTGCGACGCAGTGCCAACATGCAGCAGCATGCAGCGTGGCAGGGCTGCTGACACACCTGCTCTATAGAATGGTGATGCATCCTGCATCCATGTATCGACAGACAGACAGCACTCGCATCCGCATCCGATGAACCGGGGTGCAGGTAATGCCTTTGGTTCCCTCCATTCTGTGTGCAGTACATTATGTGACGGTCATGATTTGCAATTGTTGGAGGGAGGCAAAGAATGATCCCCTTGGCCCTGGAGGGATCTGAGGCCCGTTTATCCAGGGGATTTCCTTGTATGTATGAGCCTAGACTGGACCAAGATATTAACTTTTAGTAAAGCGTCTCGTCTGAAGTTGTTAGTAGGGGGTGCATAATGACGATGACTCTTGTTGATGTCAACTGTGGCAAAGGGCGTAGCGTTCGTGCCTGAGCAAGATCCAAGCGTCTGGAGTTGTCCTCGTCGCGTTCGCAAACTAGCATTGCAAGAGGAAGTTGGAGAGTAGGCGATCTCTGGTGAGTTGCATCATTGATATCGCATCGCAATTATAGCGTAACACGGGGATTTGCCAATTGACAGTTGGCAGCCACAGACCATTGTTTCTCCACGTCTGACGCTGACGCTGACGCCAGAGGGATCGTAGCCAGGGGCCAGGGAGAGGGAAGAAAAGCCAAGTGCCGGATAGATGCATTAGCGCTGCACATGACACGTGCATACAGGCCCCGTAAGTGCATACCCTCTCTAGTTTCATACTTTCAAACGGTCGCTCCATTTCCTATTTCCTAAATCGTCGACTTGCAGTTCTTGATACACCTCACCCGCTTCTACATGTACACGCTCTTTTTCACTTTAAAATTATTCCTGGTAACTACATGGGCTCTCTCTGCTCTGCTCCACACCCTGTTGCTGCTTTTCGAACAAACTCCGAGATTTCATGCTTCCCAAAGAGTCAAGACACGTACATTATTACACACCGGTCAAGCTCATAGAGACCATGACCATGACCATGATACCACAAAATGCGGCATTATGTGCCTCTCTCTGCACGGACAAGTGTCACACCCTCTCGGATATTCTGTCATCAATCTCCCGGTCGCGACGGAGAATTAAATTGACGGGTATCGTTGACGTCTGGCCAAAAGGAGTTATGCAAAACGTGATCGTGGTATCGTGCGAGTCTTACCAACATGCAAGCCACCTGAGACTTTTCTCTTTTTTTGTTCTTTCTCCACGATGGATGGAGATCCGGCACACCCTGGCCCCTTATTGTCAGGTCATGATGCTTGCACCCGCACAAGCCAGTGAGCATGTGACTTGACCGTATGGTGTCCCTCTAGCATTGACGTAGAGTTACGTCTATTGGTGCAATGTGTGCATTGAGCATTTCTGCGACGAGGCTGGCCTTCGGTGATCAGATGTCTAGAGGATGTCTTGAATCGGAATATCGATCTCGACAAACAGCTTTGTCCCAACGAATCGCTTACTCTATTTTTAGACATCGGAAATGCCCGAGTACAAACTTCTTTACGAAGTACGGAGGTACAGCAAACATAGATTACGGAACCTCGATGCGCCGAGACATGGATACTCGATATCATGCTGATCGCGATCTCGTGCCATGTGCATGCTGAATATTGAGGACTTTCTCTTTCGTTACCGATATGCTGGGTTGCCTTACGATTGGTGCGTCGCAAACTCGGTGAGTTTTCTTTGCTAGAAAACTGGCTGTCGCGAGACAAGTGTCCACCGAGTTTGCTTCGCTTGCAGCTCTGCTATTGGTGTGTTGGTCGACACGACCTTTGGTTCTGCATCCAATCCCAGCTCCAGCTCACATCAAACTCAACCCCGTTCTCAATGTCAGCGTAACATGCGGATCCTGAACAATGAACTCAAGATATAGACATGCTTTGCATTGTCTCGAGGTCAGGTGATGAGCAAACAAGTAGTTGCTTTCTTCTTTCTTCATTATGTTTCCAGGTTGGACCTGGATGTTGGACGAGGCTTACATCGTTGGAGCTATCATATCTCAAAAAAAAAAAAAGCCACGATTCAGGTATTCAGGCACGACCCCCGTCACGCTAAAGGAAAGGCTGCATAGGGCGCACATCACGTTGCGTTCAACCGCTATGGCTAGAGGAGAAGAATAAGATCTTGTGGAGAGCTAAGCTCAATTGACGCGATATGATCTCAGCTAAGGCGGCTGAGAGATGTTTCCGTCATTTCCTTATTGGTTGCTAACCCTGTTGAATCGATCATAATAGAGGAGATATTCCCGCTGCCCGGATCTAATGTTGCAATGTGAGCGGCTATCACAAGTGATCCGCGCGTGAGATGCACCTCGTAGCGTGGATTGAAGGTGCTTGGTCGCGTCGCCAGCTGAAAGCTAGGGATTGGCATCGTGCTTACGATGAACACCGCTAATTGCGAGTAATCCGTGGTATAATGGGCAAATCATGATTGAACAAGATGTGAAGGAATTCCTCGATGCTACTTTGACGATGCCATCTGAAACCCGACATGTCATTACTCACTTCTGTCTTGTTGCCCCCTCAGCCAGGTGGCTTACCGTTCCGCGATATGATGTCTCACTAATAACTTGTGAGGCTTCCAGGTTGTTGTCCAACCAAACAGCTCATCAATCATCCCGCCTCGATACTTTGTTACGCCTTCTACTTTTGCTTCTTCTTGTTTTCAGCCTCGAGTCTTCCGTCTACCAGACTTCCATCAGGCAAGGCCTTTTCCCTGGTTCGAACGTAGGCCAACAAAAAGGGGTACGCCAGATCACAAATGACTGAGGTACCAGTGATGAAGACACCAAGAGGATGGAAAACGAAGCCGTGAGCCTCGGGCCAGTACCACCACATCAGACCGCAAGAGACAGGCAGACCCATGACGGTGCCAACAAAGCGACAGAACCTAGAAGCGAGATGTCAGCATGGCTGGGATTTAGATGCAGTCTTTGTTCTGAGATTGCTTTTTTCGGTTTGTCATCACGAGACAACAAGTGGAGGTTCATCCTGCTGGCAACCAACCAGTCTGTCGGTATTGGTTGTGCGGTCTCATTCAGCAGATCGCTCTCACCTGAGACACGATTTGCAGTAATATCCCGAGCTCTCGGGGTCTGAGAGCATGAATATGATAGATTAAATGACAAGACGGCCTGTATCGAGACACGCCCTCTGCAAGAACCAGCAATTGCATATAGCAAATGAAAGACTCACCAGATTGCATAGCTCTGTCCACCAGAGTGACCTCTTTGAAGTAGCATAGCCAATGCCGAGACGCTGAATATCATCTGCGCCACACCAGCCGACCAATATGCCAACTCAGTAGTATCTCTCGCCTCAAGACCCTTCCAATTCTTGCCCCATTTGATACCATATCCTCTGTGCGGCTCCTTAAGCCACCACCACACAAACAACCCATTACCCACGACACCCGCCACAAAAACCAGGAACAGCAACAACGCGACATTGTTCGCTATAAGCGGACTTGAGGCGAATGACCTAGGCGCTGTTTTGAGCGTAGCGTAGAGAACAACCAGGTCGAGAAGAAGCCAGAGGATGAAGCCGTATGTCTCAATGGGCGCTTCGCATACACCAAAGGCGTAGACTACCTCCCATCCTAGATTGAGACCCAGTGCGACGAGCGGTGCGGGCGTCGCGTGGGTTGCTAGTGAGCGGCGGATCATGAGGACGTAGGCGATCAGCCAGAATGTGATGCCGAGGGAGAGGCAGGCTGTTGATGCAGGGACGAGCCATGGTGGTGCTGAGGGGGGTGGGATGTCTGATGAGCCCATTTTGCGGTGTTTCTTTGGACGGGAGTGTTTGAGGTGTGCTTTGATGGTTGAGAGTTTGGAAGTAGATTGGGCGTGGGTGGTAGTTGAGGTGGTTGAGGTATTGACTTTCCGGTTGTGCCGAATGATACTCTGTTGATATGTTGAGATATGCGTTGTTGACATACACGGGCGGACGAGGCTGCGGTGAGAGGTGGATTACCCTATATGTCAGCCTGGGGTTGAGATGACACAACGTCTTGCGACGGTTTCCAGTTATACACTTTGAGTCTGCACATTGTGGTTCATCATCTAATAATTCTAGATTTAATATAAATTTTGGTGGCTTCAAGAGTTGAGCTGTGGACAATTTGCTGCCATAGGATATGCCCTTCTTTTGGCTCAACGTTAGGGAGCCACCTCTCGTCCTCAGCACCACCTACATGACTGGCAAGCTTAGAAATGTCAGAGACAAAGACTTATGAGACGAACAATATAATTCATTCCGAGACCTCTCCGTTTGCCTTGCAGGTCATTTGTATGCACGTGTTAGGTTGGTTCTGAGGTCTCATGCAGGCAAGATACACGAAATCCTCTCATGACTGACTCAGGTTGACCCTTACCACGTATATCACAGGTATAGTAGTCTTGAGAATGTCAAAACCAAGGCGGAGTTTATGTGACCGAAAATTCAGGAGATCCTTCTTGAGCATGATACTGGGCAAACTTCTACAATTAGTGTAAACTAATAAGATAGGTGTGACCCTCGACTTGTTTTTGACTTATAGCTGTCTGCCTATGACAATCGATACTTGTACAAACACTACATCACGGCAGTTGAAATGTGCCGGTAGGTCAAATTAGTATTTATGTACAGGAAATCAGCCTAGAATACAATGGAGTAAGTGATATCAACTTCAGTTTCACCTCGCAAGACCCGCCCGGTGCACCACCTATCACTCTAGTAACTGAGAAGCACCTCTTAAACGATAGAGTATGAGAGCGGAGAGTATTGGTCGCAAAGAGAGTTTGATACCAATGAGTTAGATTCGGATGATTCTTGTCATGAACGAAAAACACACGATGGGCTCTTCGATTGTGTTCTCGTGCCCTTCGCAAGTACCTGGCAGGTCATGGACAGAAATTACGATGGCTGGTGATAAATAAACATATTTTCCCTCTAGATCGGAACCATGAAGGACAATAAAGTGAGTAAAAAGTCGGATCAAAGAGATGGTCAAGTCTCTTGTGGGCTGGCAGACTGTCGCTGAGCCTGGCTTTACCATAACTCAATATAAGATTTCATAGATAGAAAAACGGTCGCGGAATCATTGATGGATATACTTCTATACAGTTAAGTTCGTGCACTGTATATTCAGAAACCATGTGGTGAGTATGGGGATGGCAATGTGCAGTTGTTTCAGTAATACTAAGCTTAGTGAGAAAGGCTTCAGACAACCATCAGGGATTCGTCGAGTTGATCCCGTCTCCTGGCCTAACAAATGAACGAAACTATTTGTGATATTCTTCAGAAGCTGATAGAATGGTCCGAGACCAATATCTTGGCACCGGCCCGGACTAAGCCTCTATGAACATCGGCCCAGGCATTGTGTTGGGAAGCTTTCGAGCATCACCTCCAGGTCCAGCTCACCATAGAGATCAGTATCGTCTGTGTGGAAAGAAAAGAAGGGGAGAGTGACATGACCAGGCAATTTGTTAGCTTCTGAGACTGGCAGAGGTTGCATCTATTAGATTATTCACGAAGCTAAATGAAGCCTCGAGAACTTGGGAGAAACTGAACGTGGGAGCTTCTCCTGGCTCAAGATTCACGACATATGAACTAATCTTTGATGCCCAAATGTGATGAGGCGATCTTTCAATCCGATCAAGAGGCTTTTTAGTCAAGGCTAGGAACATCCCACCGTCCAAATCAAAGAGTGTCCACATTCTGGTCCAAGATGTGATTTAAGACCTCAATTAACAAGGATATCTCAGGTCGGAGATGTGATGGTAGAAACACATGATCATGGGTGTCCGTATCAAATATTGTACGCCCTGGTTGAAGGCTCAGTGGGGAGCCAGGAAGCTTCTGAGACTTAATAAAAGTGTTGAAAGATAACCGGCCTGAAGTCTTCCTAAGATATACTAACCTTACCTGAGGATTCGTTACTAAGGATATAGATCCCAAGTTTCCTTCCTGGGGAGTGCGCATATCTAGGTACTCTTTTCAAGTTCTCTTATTAAACCTCAAGGTACTATACACTCGGTATCTTGACAAACAAACATGTGACGCATGGTGACGAAACGTCGACCTTGGTTGGGTGCGTACAATATATCGCTATTTTCCCCTTCAACTCTTCCAAGCTTTACAACTTAGCTAATACCAACATATTTATTTCTCGAATCGCTTGGAAACAGTGCCCCAGTTGATGACCTCCCAGATGGCGCTGAAGTACTCGGCCTTGCGGTTCTGGTACTGGAGGTAGTAGGCATGCTCCCAGGCGTCAATACCGAGTAGAGGCTCAAGAGTGCCAGTGACGGGGTCTTGGTTGGGTCGGGTGACAATTGACAGAGTGCCCGAGTTCTTGTCCTTGACAAGCCAGGCCCAGCCGGAGCCCTGAATACCAGCGAGGGTAGCGTTGGTCTGCTTCTTGAAGGAGTCGAATGAGCCAAAGTCCTCGTTAATAGCAGTCAGAAGCTTGCCCTCGGGCTCACCACCACCGCCCTTGCCATTGGGAGCAAGGTTCTCCCAGAAGAGAGAGTGGTTAACATGACCACCGCCGTGGAAGTTGATCAGGGGAGCTTGGGCAGCAGCGGCCTTGGCGTCGTTCTTGTGCTGTGCCTCAGCGAGGGCGTCGGTAGCGTTGTTGAAGCCGGTGACGTAGGTCTGGTGGTGCTTGGAGTGGTGAAGCTCCATGATCTGGCCGGAGATGTGAGGCTCAAGAGCGCCATAGTCGTCTGGGCTTTGTTAGCTGTGAAGGTCGGGGATGATGGGGGTGGGAGGGGCTGTACAAGGAAGATCGGGGAGAGTGGCCTTGTTGCGGATGAAGCTGGTTGTGGCCATGGCGGCGAGGGGAGCTGAGCGGGCGCGCAGACCGGCGCGGAGGGCGGGAGTTGAACGGAGGAGAGCGGAAGCCATTTTGAAGCTGTTGATATTAGCAATGAACTAGTTAATTGAGTTTGAAACAAGAATTGGACAAGATTGAGGTGCAAGAGTTTGACATGTGCCAGATGGGTAGTGAGTGAAAGAACTTACAGTATTATAGGCAAGCTTGTGATGTTGCAATTGACGATGATGTCAAAAAAAGTCGAGAAGAGTCGAGTCGAGCGGAGGGAGGGGTTAGTTAAAGAGCTGATCGGGACGGCAATGTCGGGTCTGCCGAATGGAGGAGCTTGGATCAATCTGTCGTCATATTTAGGTGAGCTCGACTTGATCTGAGGCTTGGCTCGAGTGGCTAGTGCTGTGGCTTTATACAGTAAAACAAGATGGAAGATATTGGATTGCAGTGTCGATGGTCTTCTGGATATTTCCTTTTCGATCTGATGAACATGATCTGACTGATTATCATCATAATTATTTCCCGTTCTCAAGCATCAATTACTCGGAAGTCTTTGTTGAATGAACCCGGTGTACTACAGCTCATCTAAACATCACCATCAATCATGAACTTTAGGTTACCCAGCTCGGTCTTGTCCAAACACCGAACAGCGGCACGACAACAACAACCAAAAATTGATTCCATACTTCTCCAAAGCAATATCCCGAGTACCTACTTCAGTGTCAATCTCCCATTTCTCCGATATCGCCGATCTCGGACTACCGAAGTCTGAGATGCTAATGACGCAAAAGAGGACCTCATGGGTGTTGGCGGGCCATGCATGCAACGTCGGCTAAGTATGGAATCAATTGTGACACTTCTATTCTAGACCAATGGATGAGAAGCTGTTGGTTATTTGATCTTGATCAAGATGTTGTTCATTCTGGTGCAGGGTAGTCAAATTGACGATTATGTCATCGGCGCGTTGGTGTAATTATCGCCAACCCACTCTACGCGTCTCCCTCAAGCATACACCAAAAGTTATAGCACAGCAAAGATGTCGTACTACGACATTGACGCCATCCTCACGGATGCAGAGGTACTCCCCCACACTGTATACCCAACAACCACGAATGTAAAACTAACAAGCTGCAGAAAGTCCCATGCCACTTCGAAATCGACGTTCGTGACCTTGGCCATCTCGATAACTCCCCCCACGGCCTCAAAGCCCAAACACCCCTAACCCTCCCCCTCTGGCTCGCCGAAATGCTCGCCCTCGCCTCAACACCCAACTCCTCCGCGCCTCTAACCCTCAACCTCCCACCATGCCTCTCAACCACCGTCCTCGCCGCTCTAAAAGCTGATCCGCGCGCCGTTGCCCTCCGCGACCAAAGTCCTCACTTCTACGGCGTCGGTGTCAAAATGCTAGAGTTGTTCGATGAAAAGGAGATAGCCGAGGTTTTGAGAAAGACGTTTGTTGTGAGAGCCGGTGAGGTTGGTCTTCATGCGAGGAAGGCTGATGAGGCGGTGGGGGGGGATGGGCAGGAGTTTTTGAGGGGACTGGAGGAGTGGGAGAGGGGGCTGTTTAGGAGGGGACATGAGGGTGTTAAGGGGGCGAAGGAGTGGACTGATAAGGTTAAGAAGACTTGAGTTGGAGGATTCAAGATACCCATGAGTTGCTGAGGCACTACGCGTCTACGAACACAAATACAAAGAAAGACATGAACTATGATCTTCAGCCAAGTCACAAGTGGCTTCACAGTTGAGAGAATACTCAGGGATAAAAGCGTGCATTTCCAGCACGGTCTATTACTGACTCCGACTCCTACGCCTTGAAGCCAGCCGAGGTTCTCCTATCCGTAGGCAAACGGTACTAATCCATCCAACCGCTCAGTAATGTTCCAACCGAACGGAACGACAAGCCCGGCATTTCCCAGCATGCCCTTCAGATTCTACAAAAACCCCAATAATAGCTAGATATATCTCCCTGAACACCAATTCTCAACCCTTCTAAGTACCCAAGAACGCAGCGCTGAGCGTCAGCGATCCCCGATAAAAACGCCATGCTCGGAAGCTCACTCATCCTTTGCCATGTACAGGATAGAAAATGTACTAAAAAAAATGCAACCAACTCCTCTTTTTCCTCTCCTGGGAAAGCCTTCCACCCGTTACCGTACCCGGCCCAGTATATATCGTAGCCACGCGACGAAGCACTTTCGATCGCGTCGAGAATAAACGTATAGGTGTCGCACCGCTCAAGCGGCCGAACCTCGTTTGGCCGCCCATCTAGGGACACAGCCAAGTTTGAAACGTATCCACCAGTTTAGTCTGCCAAGGGACTCGCTGAAAATAAACCAGAGAAAAGGTTGTTAACATCAACGCCGTGACGGTAAAGAAAAAGGAAGCTGAAGAAAAGAGTAACAGGAGTTGAAAGAAATAAGAAACAGCAGCAATCATAAAGCGGGCTCTCCTGAAAATCATTATGTGTGAGAAGGCAAGTCGAAACATAAGCAAGAGAATCCTTGCTATGGAAATATTTGTGCGTGTTCACCAGAACAGGCACACCGAGCGGAGACAAAAGCCTGATGAGCCATTATCGTATCGACTCATCTTGGACTCGGGCTCGGGCTCGAACGCGTGTTTTTTTATAGGTTTTCTTCTTTATGCAATCCTCATCCCTTGTGGCGCGAGGTGCTGAGAAACGACTCGACTTTGAGAACGATATCGGTATAGCACGTCAACCGGTGGAACAGGGACAACAGCGATGCTAGAAGTCAACCTTCATCATCGTTGCTCATGCTCCATAGATTCAAGCTGCCCAGAGGGCATTGTCAGCCATACTCATGTGAGACATGTCCTGAAAGTTGGCAGGGGTAATGGTGTTGGTAGATGAGAGATTGGAGCCGTAGGCCGAAGTGGCCTGCTCGGAGAAGGCATAGTTATCGGCAAGACCGATGGGAGACCCGTTGAAGGGGGAGTAACCAAAGTTACCAGAGGCAGACGAAATGGGAGCGGGAATGCCAAGTTCGCCGTTGACACTAGCCATCATGGCAGGGTCAGCAGCGCCGTCGACGGTAAGATCATAGCCAGTCTCCATGTTGAAGGGTGCCATGCTACTGCCAATGCCCTGGAACATGTCCATCTGAGGAGGCATGCCAGAACCGTCCATGTTGTCGTCGGCCATCTCATCAATATCGTCTTGCTCAGGCATGGGAGAGTCATTCAGGTCAACTTTGACCTTCTTCTCAACGAACCAAGCCTTGAGATCATTCATGGGAGGCCAGTCACCACCACCCTTACCGCCTCGCTTCTCATCACCGTTAGCACCCTTCTTGCCACGGGGAGTCTTGGGCTTGAAATGGGTACGTCGAAGATGAGCAGCGGCGTTGTAGTAAGCACCGTACTCCTTGCCGGAGACGCATGCCTTGCACTTGGACAACGGGTTGACGGCCTTCACATTGCTCACGATGCCAACAGTGGCAGGGTCACGGCAGACAAATTTCTTGACAGTGCCCTCATGCTTGGCATTGACGTGTCGGCGAAGCTCATGATCGCCTCGGAAGCCATCGGGGTGCTCAGTGCACTGAGTGCAGTAGACCTTGGGGTGCTTAGGTCGCTGGTAGTTGCTCTTGTTGACGGGAAGCTTAGCCTCCTTGTTGGTAGCAGCAACAGCTTCAGCCTTGGCTACCTCCTCCTTGGGCTTTGGAGCGAGCTGGATAGTCTTGCCTGAGTGAAGGACACGCTCACGAGCTTCCTTAGCGCGTCGCTCGAGATTGGAAGCATTTGATCGAACACTAGACATGCTGGTGTTGGAACAAGATCGTTCCATATCGGTGGACTCTGGCGATGTCATGAAGGTGTTTCCGTTGGAGTCAGTGTACTGCATGTTGACAGCGGAAAGGTTGGCACCAAGTCCGAAGAGGTCTTGCTCAGAGTTGAACTGCTTGCCAGCGGGGTACATGTTGACAGAGCTGGGAGATAGATCAGGAGCAAAGAGGGCGTCGGCTTGGGACTGCGATGATTCTAGGCGCTCCATACCGACGCCATAGCTGTCGAAAGAGCTGTTCTGGCGGGTCAAAGGGCTAGCTGCCTCAGCAGCAGAGGGACCAGAAATCATTGACGGGCAAGCAGAAGACATAGGATAACTGGACGGAATATTTGACGAGAGGTTGCTGAATGAGTTGTCGGGTACCATGTTATATGGGAGTCCAGAGTATGAGGTGTCGAAGTTTTGAGGGACTTGAGCTGTCTCTGGCCACTGTTTCAGGAACTCGTCAGGGTCCATGCCGATGTTGAGTAGAGGCTGGTTCTCTTGGACGCTGGGCAGTCGATCCGAAACACCCTCGAGAGTGAGATTGGGTGATTCATTTTGAGGAGAGTTGAATCGATCCATGGAAGCACTTAATGGAGCTATCCTGTTGCCGGTCTGTGAGAAAGGCATGTGAGATTCAGAACGATTTGAGACACTGCGGCTCATAGGGAGAGCGGAGCCAGACTGTTGAGAGAAAGCTCTCCTCTCACGCTTATGAGCCTGAAGGCCATTATGCCGTTCCTATTGAGATCATCAGAAAGGTTGAATGGAGATGGCACAGGGCTTAGGATGTATTACCGTGATGGCGGACTTTACTTGGGTGGGATATGTAATTGTAGACTTGCTACGAGAGAGACCACTACTTCGTGCACTTGAGAGGCCATGGCTAGGGATTTGGAAACCGGGCTGAGCCAGAGACAAATTTTGTGCGACTTGATTTAAGACTGTAGGATCTCCTCTGAACTGACTTTGCACGAACTGCTCGAGCTGTGAATTCCGCGCGTTGGCGGCTTCTAGCTGACGTTGAAGCTCCTGAACAGTATTGGCGTTTTCTAAATTCATTCTTTTGAACTGAATATTAGATGTTGCGATAGTGTTTTTCTTTTTCTTTTTGTGTTTCTGGCAAGGCGAGGCGAGATGTTCGGAGACGGTATAGCCTTGATACGATGAGATGTTCTGGTGTAAGTAAGGCGGGCGGGTTCTAGATGCTGGAGAAGAGAACTAGAGCGAGGCGGGCTTATTGAATGGTTGAGGGAGGACAAGTTAAAACGGCTTGCCACAGGCGAAAGATTAAAAAAGTGGGATAGTAGCGAGTAGTCGAGGACAGACGACAAGACGAAGAAAAGAAGGTGAACGAGATGCGGATGGGATGGAGGATTAATAGTGAGCCAGGATCGAGAGAAGAGGCGGCCAGTCGTTCAGGATGAGGCTTCCAATCCCCACCCAGATTGGACAGGGATCATGGCAGGGATCTTGGTAAGGATAGTCAAGGGTGTTGCGCTGCGGTGTGTCTAAGGTTAAGGGAAGAAATCTGTCTGTCTGTCTGTCTGTGACTCTGTGGGTGGTCTCTGCTCTGGGGGTGGGCGGTCGGTCTAATTAGGCTTGGCCTGGCTCTGGCTGAAAATGCAGTGCAGTCACTCCAGTGCATACATACAGCGAGCGGCATGCATGCATGGGTGTGTGATGATGATGATGTAGCGTGCGTCTTTGGTGGTATGTTTCAACAGACAATCGATCAATCAAGACGATATGGTTGTGTTAGGCAGACCTCTAGATTACCAAGTATGTGATTGTGCCCGAGTGGTCTGATCAGACAGACAGACAGTGAGATGAGGGGGATGAAAAGAGACAATATCGAGTATCAACAATTCAGATTATATTAGACTTGTCGCAAAAAAGAAGCTGCTGGAGATGACGACGATGATGATGATGATGATGATGGTTCTTCAACAGATGCCGTTGTTGTTGAGATTGAAACAAACATGAAAATGGGATGAGACGGGCTACCAAGTGGACCAAGCCAGTATCAGAAGGGAATGGTGGAAGGCACAAAGGCACGCGTGACGACACTTAAACTTAGCCAGCTCACTCACTGACACCTCCAGCTCCAGCGCGTGGGCATTCCCTTACAGCGAGCGCTGGCCCCCACTGACCAGTCACCAACGCTCAACTGCAGAACGACAAACCACCCACTAACGGAATGCTCGGTAGCCGCTGAAGAAGAGAGCCCGCGGACCCCCATCGGATCTCCTTAGACCATCCATGGCACCCATGGACGAAGCTAATAAAACAACCCCCGGCGTAGCGTCTCATGCCCAAAAAAGAAGAGAGTCAAAAGAAGCCAAGTCGACTCCATGATCCCTGTCGCTGACACGCCCGGTGGATGTGAACGTTGTTGGAAGCGCTGCGATTGGCAGCTTAGAACACTCTCTGCCCAGGTCTGGCTTGCTGCGACCACTACCAGAGGCGTTTCTGGTTGCGCGTACAACTCATCTATGCCATGCCATGCCATGCTATGCCGTCCACGAGATGCGTTGAAACGAGGCATCTTTTATCGCAAGCAAGAGGCTCAGCTGCTGCATCAAAAGTGGTGGGCTGTGCCTACGTTGTTTACTCGGGCATTTACATACGGTACTTGGGCCTGTCTGTCTGTGCTCGATTCCAATAATCTAGGACTTTTCCACCTACAAGTCAGACACACGGCAAGGCGCATATCTTCTGACATCTCATCTCAGTTCCCGACGGCCGTCTCTTGAAAAGTCTACGTAATTGGCGGCACAGCATCGTCATGACAATGAGAAAACAGAAAGAAAAAGAATTCAAAACCTCACGAGAAAAGAGAAAAGAAGAAGCAACGTGACACAAGACCCCAACTTGAAGCTTCAGCGCCATGACGGCATCACTAAAATCCTGGCCGGCTACAGGGTACGCACTACGAATTTAGGTACTGGAGGAAAAAGCAAAAAACATGACCAAAGTGCCTACTGAGATGTCATGGCGCATCCTCCAGAAAAGACAGGGACAACGTTCATACCGAGCGGGCACCATGGGGAGGGCGGATCTGATCCGACACGAGAAGCGCAAACGAATTCCAAACCAGGCAATTCAATTCGTCTATCAGCACTCAAAGTTACAGTACAGCACAACAAGCGCGGTGTGGAAAACATGTCATGCGCTAACCCGCTAGATTCTCTGACCGGCTGCACGCTTCTGCTGTCAGTTCCCGGAGAGGACATGGACAGAATCAAAGTTTGTCTGTCTGTCTGTGTTGGCGTTGGCTCTTGTTCTGTTTTAGCTCGTTTGAAGATATTCCCGACGAGGGAGGTAATGTAAGTTTGATGAACATTACACGAAACGTGATGCCCATGAGATGAAGTTGCTATTTTCAGCCATGAGAAACACACAGACAGGAGATTAATGAGATTATCTCGTAGGCGAGATCATCATCTCGATTTACGGTATTGCGCAGAAGCTAATTCCAACAGCCGGCTGGCAGCGGCGGGACGCTGATCACCAATCTTTCCCTGCTTCTCAAACTGGGCGTTTTCACCAGGAACAATAATGTGCCGCCGACGTACGTGTTAACAAAACCTCAGCTGAGAAATTATAAATAAAAAATACCCTTGATCTGACAAAAACATGGGGTTGAAGATAGAAAATGTTACCGATTTCTTCAGATCCTCAGGGGTCCTTTCAATCGTGACGACGATATTCCTGATATGATTTATTTTCATCGTTTCTACAACTGAGCTCTCACAAAAAGGATGCCATCACCAGCGATGTTCCAAACGGGCTTGGTTTCATTCTCTCCAACGGGTAGAAGAATCCCTGTCGGAATAAGCCCACACTCCATCTCCTTTCGCAACCCACCACTTTACGCAAAACGAGGCAATCAATCGCTGAGACGGGGCACTCATCGATTGGCTGTCGAGCGTGGCCAGGCACACCCACTACCCATCTCGATTGGCTCCCGCGGTCGCATAGAGTGAGGCGGACGGACGGCGCCATCCATCCACCATCCACCGGGTTTGCTAACGTTGGACCGTACTGTACCGGACGGGTTAGAGATAATCCTCTTTCCCGCAGACCAGATCAAGGGACACCCTCTCTTTGGGTTTGGTGCGGTTTTACGTCTTCTGCCTCTGAGACTCTGACTACCAAATAACCTCAATGCAACATACCAGGTGCCCTTGCTCCGGCGATGATGATGATCTTCTTCGGATGCTAACACCACCGCAGTCTAGACCTAATGATCTTCATCACCCAGCATCTGAGAAGTTAGCTGCTGTCTCCCTTGGGTTGGGAAATCGCCCGAGCATTGTGTGTCATGCAGGTAGGCAGGCATTCTGACTCTTCTAACTCGAACCTCAAAACCTTGGCGCTATCTACATGAAAAGGGAACCATTGCAATTGGTGCTCGTCCATAAGTTCCCGTGCTATACACAGTCTGGAACCCATCACGAAATTTGTATCTGCACGGAACCGTCTTCCGGCTTCAATAGCCCCATGCCATAGTCTCAACCTTCGTAGCATTTTCTCCGAGATAGCTTCAGAACCTTCAGCCATCCACTAACTAAAATGTCTTTGCTCAGTTGTTTTCCTTGCGTTGATCATGCAGGCTCAGCCCCCGTCTCAACTTGAAATTTCGTAGATCATTGATGGAAACGTTCCATTGATAGCTTCATGGCCGTGTGAGCGAAAGCGCACGTGCAACACAATGTCCCCATCTCAGACTCATTTGATGCGTTGGCACTTTCTTGTTGATCTGACACGCATGCGCCGTGCACGTGCGAGTTCATGTGCAATCTCACGTTATTCGAGTCAATGTGCGAGATGAAGAGGCTGAAAATGCAGTTTAGATACTAGGTAACAACAATTTCCATTGCCATTGCAGGCACTTCGCTAATACATATCAGCACGGAACCTGGTTAATGACCTTGCTAAACTCAATTTCCTCGGTCTAACGGTTATAGAGAGTTCAATAGCGTGTGATAAGAATTCATTCCCGAGTCTACATTGTGATTATACTCAAATCCCGACCGGCATTGGATCTTTTGTTTCAACTACCCTGCATACTAACTTACAAATTCATAGCCCGCATACTGCGCGTACCTAATGCCAAAGCGTTGATACTACTAACCCGAAATACCAGGTCAATGGCATTATACCAGGAGTTCCCATGCTTGAGACATTCATTCAACATCATACCTGTCCCTAGGCGCATGAGTAAGGCCGACTAAACAAGCGTATACTAGGGCTGATACATTGCGACGAACCGTTCTCCATACTACTACGCAAACTCCTGCCGGTAGTCGTCAGTTTGCGAGCCAACTCAACTCGGCACTCAAGCGAGACATAAGACTGGGATCTTCAACAGACCAAAGCTCAATATCATGCCATGATGAACATTCAGCGCTATTCCACAGTGAAACTCGACGTCAGAAGAGACTAGATATGAGGAGCGGCAATTTCTCCTCGCTGGGTATTCGCTGTCAAAGCGGTGCTCTAGCGGTCCGACAACTCACAGATCGAGAGATGAATCTCGTGAATCTCGTGGAGAAGCAAGACCCTTGAGTACCTAGATTCCCACCGTTTGAGGCTTTGAGCTAGCAGGCCCTGGAGGAAAGAATTTCCACTCGACACGTGTTCGAGTCACGGGAGTTTCTCCTGAATGCCGGTTCTGCTCCGAAGCGAGGATGTTCCCAGGAGAGGCACGTGTTGATGAGTCTGTGGTGTTGATCATTGATGGCATTGCGATGCCACCCTTGAGAATTCGTAAGGCTCAAGATTGCATCTTGGATAAGGTTAGATTGTAATTCGAGGAATTATTAGTCTGTAGTTAGACCAAACTATACTGCTTGGTAGGCACATCAAGTCATCAACAGAGTCTGATGAAGCTTTATGGGTTGCTGTAACGTAACAATGAAGCTCGACTGATGTTTATGCTTGTGCTTCTGCACCGGTTGGAAATTGCACCTCCATCGTCTCACCGTCTCATTGACATTGACAGTAATTTTGTAATGTAATTCTCAGGAGACGAAGAGAAATGAGCTGTGATGTAATTGTCAACCGCTGTCATCAACGGAGATATTAGTAATAGTTTCAAAACACAAACAAGCACTGAACTCATTCTCGCGGCGTCACCGATACTCGGCCCCTCTTCGTCTCCTGAGCTCCGGAGTTTTCAGACCGTGACAATGTCCCTGCTTCACCGTATCCGGAAGAAAGTTGTCGGAGAACAACTGGATCCTCCCCGTCCGCGGTCTCTCTCACCATTATCTGATACCGGTAAAATATCGGCTTAGTCATGACAGACCTGGGCTAAACTCCACAGCTCGGCTCATCATGACACCTCTCCCACTAACGCTTGGCAACCAGTAGAGCGGCATTGCTGTTACTGCTCTGACGCTTCATTTTCTGCGCTGGCACCTTTTGAGCTCTATGTGAGCTATCGCCGGCAAATCACGGCATAATGCGCCGCTTCAATTTATTCTTGCTGGCGACGGTCCAGCTTGCTGGAGCTCGTTCCCCGGGTTTCAGCATCCACGAGGACTTGTTGACGTACCCTCAGGTAAGCTACCCCTCGTCGACTACCTTGTATTGAAGCTCAACGTTTGGCAGTTTGAAGTAGTCTTTGATAGTCAATACATTTCCGAAAAAGATGCACATTCATTGCTCGATAGCCAACATCCTACTTACTCTGCCGACTTTGCGCAATCAACACTTGATCAAGCTCGGGAAGCTGACGAGCGCGACAATGAACCCGACAACCAGGGCCAAAATGGCCCGTCGCATACATACGAACTTATGAAACTACCTCCCCACGAATACCTCTGCTCTATTCCTATTATACAACCCCCCGAACCCGAAAACAAGACAGCAAATGAGCTGGCCAAGGCCGAAGAAGCACGCGAACTTACCCGCGCGACAGCAAGCGGATGGGAGCTTCTTTCGCAACTTGAAGATTCCTGTCTATACTTTATGTCAGGATGGTGGAGCTACAGTTTCTGCAACAACAAGGAGATCGTCCAGTTCCACGCCCTCCCATCTATACCAAATGGCCAGCCTCCCAAGCGCGACCCCAATACCATGGACTTTACGCTTGGTAAGGTCCCCGCGATTCCCGCCAACGCTGCGCATCAGGCAAAGTTGAACGGCATCGATAACCCACCGCCGGCGGAGCTACAGGTTAAGGGAGATCAACGATATCTGGTGCAGAGGCTAGAAGGTGGAACGATCTGCGATTTGACCGGTAGGGAACGGACAATCGAGGTCCAGTATCATTGTGTGCCTGGCATGAAGACTGACAGGATCGGATGGATCAAGGAGGTCACGATCTGTGCTTATCTCATGGTGGTCAACACACCGCGTCTCTGCAACGACGTTGCTTTCCTGCCTCCCGAGGAGACTAGAGCGAACCCCATTTCGTGCAAGCTCATCGTCGGGGAGAATGACCAGACTCCTTTACTGGACCAGGCAATACCCGTGGAGGAAGCTGAGGCGGCGCAGGAGCCCCTGAAACAAGAGGGCGAAGAGGCAAAACCCGAAGAGGCGAAGCCGCAAGATGCAGCAAAGGAGCCCGTTAACATCGGTGGTGTCATCGTAGGAGCCCGCAATGTCCTCTCCGGCGCCGACGAAGCAGGCAAACCACCCGCCAAGCTGTCTCCTCCACGAAGCTACTTCTCCAACACCGACACCGACGGCGAGCGCTTTATCGAAGTCGTCGCCTCTGGTAAGAGCAAAGAAGATGGCGCTGAAGTAAAGCTTCTCAGCACCGAAGAGCTAGAGCGCCTCGACCTCAAGCCCTCCACAGTGAAGGACATGACAGAGCGCATGAAGAAGCTCGCAGGAAAATACGGGTGGAAACTCGAGCTCGTGGAGCTCCCTGGTGGCGAGAAGGAGTTGAGGGGGTATATAGACGCAGATGAGGATGAGCTCGCGAAGAACAAGGCCAAGTTGAAGAAGGAGAAAGAAGCGCTGGATAAGGCCAAGACTGAGAAGAAGAAGGCTGGAAAGGACAGTGGGGAGGAGACGGAGGGGAGTCAGGAGGAGTTCTTTAAGAAGAAGGATGAATTGTAAGATGATGATTAGAAAGATACACGGCGTTTTGGGAGATGATTTGTTGTCTCAAGCCTCTATAAGCGTTACAAACTTTGCTTTGTCCAGTTCTGACTGGAGTTTGATGTGATATACTTGCTGAACCGTTGATGCCTTCGATTTAGAGACGTCTGGCCAACCATTTTGATGCTACATATCATGTGAACGTGGCAGTTATGTGATGGATGTGCCTGATATTTATTGGGACAAATTCATGATTATGCTGAAGACGGACAATTCTACTTCGGGGTAACTTAGTACTGAGAAGATGCGTCTTCTCTAGGTACAGATGAGAAAAATGCTACTCTAAATCGTGTCAAATAAATCAGACCAAGACAGTGTTGATCTGGTCTGGGATTTGTTGCATCCAATGGCACCTTGAGATTACTTGTTGAAGCATCTAAAGCTGCCTGAGTGATCGATCTTAGGTTCGCTGTGTGGACTCCATCAACTCCTTAAGTTATCGTCCTTTCGGATTCACTACGCGTTTGTACCTCGATGGAAGAGTTGAGAGTTACCCTCAAGACAGAAATGCATACTTGAAGCAAGGCGATCACCATCTACTGCCTTTAAGGCGTGTTCTATCCGGATCGTTAACCACCTGCAACTTTACGCACTCCATTCATGTCCATGTCAACTGCAGTCAGCCAGCACAAAGAACCGAATGCTCGAGTCAATATCATTCTGGCCCACGGCCGTATGTAAAGGAAGCAAAAGACAAGAGTGAGGAAGGGAATTTCCCTTGTTGCTGTATGCTATGCGCAAGTAACATCTTGCCTAGATGGAAGAATACTTTGCTTTTGCATACTCCTAGATTACAAACACTGCTCTCAGTCGGCTCTTGCAAGAGAGACTCTTCAATCTTGAGGGCCTCTATGCTACCGTCGCTCACAATCTTCTGCAAGCGCATTCGCGCCCATCGATTTCGAAGACACTGCTATGCTGTGATTGAGAATTCATCACATCCAATGCTCTTCACACCCTCAATTTCCTATGCGCCCTGCGCCCTCCGTGACAAAGGACCCGAATGTCTACGTCAAGTCCCGTGAGTGATTGTGATAAGTGTGATGATCCCCGCTCAGCCCCCAAGAGCGAACTACCGTGTTTGAGATAAACGAGAGGCGTGGGACAATGTCTCGGTAGTCTTAGACAAAGTGATCAGAGGCCTCTTGGTTCATCATTCTTGACTGCGTATTCAGATTGGGTACGATACGACTAAGTCTAGAGGTGACAAGTACATGATCGCCCATAAATCCGTACAACTTCCGCAAGGCACGGCAAGTTGCCGGGAGGCAATATAACTAAGATCCCACTTCTACGAAGTCAAAAGAATTGTCATGGTGACGACGATGCTTGCGGCCGGGTATTTGCAGTCAGCTGGACACACAATTGCGTGGCAAGGGATATGGAATGCCACCGTCATATAAGTCTGGCGCCATGTCGTTGAACAAAGAGTAGTCTATGGATGGTCAGTTATTTAGTTCATGGCTGAACATCTTGGGTGTAGTTTGCGGTCTAGATCTGCTGTAAGGTACAGGGCGAGACACGATGGGCCAGACCAGGAATACGTTAGCCGCGATAGACCGCTTGGAAAATGTTTGCTCTTAATTGCACCACTCGCTGCTCAAGATTGTACGATTGAGTTGCAGCCAGCCAACAGGCGGTATGCAGACCTCAGCCGTTAAGCCAGGGTTCCACTTGGCGCAGACATAAACGAAAAGACCACGGTTTAGAAGAACTCTCTCGAGATCCCAGACTTTTCGTCTGTTGCATGCGGTTGATACTCTGAAGTCTGAGCGTCTCAAGTCTCACGGCAACAGCGGGAATGGCTTGAGTGAGACGGTCTGCGTTAATCGGAGCAAGAAATTTGTCTAGATCCTGAACTAATTCCGTCAAAGGTTTAATTCAAGGCCACAACTTTGAGTTTGGAGGGGCAAGCTTGGGTCGCGACGGGACGGAGTTTTTCTTTGAAGCCTGAAGCTAGCAAACATTCTAGGCGGACCGATGCATACGGATCGAAGACGGCTTCAAGACGGCTTGTTTCATGGTGCAAGATTTCTCCTCTGGTGGGTTCTTCGCAAGAGATAACACGAGATGGATCTTAACAATTGGGTGATATAGTTCTTGTGAGTGATACTTGATGCGGGTAAGACGAATAACCCTTGAGGGGGCTCAGTAGATGCTGGTTCCATGGCTGATGTCTAGGACAACATGAAACAAACATATTGGAGGGATTAATTAACTAATGAGTGAACCGTTTGCTCCCTGCTGCATGTTTGTTCTCTCTTATCAAGCCACATCCGATAACCTTGATCGTTTAAGGAAAAACGTCCTCCCACAAAAGCAAAGCAATTGGTCACATGAATTCTCAGTCACAATCACAGCAGACGAAGGAAGCGCCTAAAGAGAAAAGAAGAAAAGTGACGACATGGGTGAGTTACCCCCCTGCTCGGAGCACGGCCCGCCCGCCGGGACCCGGGGGTCCATGCTCCCCAGGCCGGTGGAACTGCTTATGATTGGTGAGGGGGGAAGTGCTGGAGGTGATGGAGAGGTTGTTAGTGGTGTGAGAGTTCTAAAGTGGTTGGCTCTGAATAAGATTGAGAGCGAATCTGACATTGACATTCAAGGTTGACAACGACGATTGATTGATTCAATGGCATGAGAGAGAGATGAATGTCGAGATTAGATGCCATTTTTGCTCTGGTAACCATCTTGTAAATAAACAAACAGCACAGGCCAGAACCGGGCTCTAGATTGGTTCACGCCGTGAAGAATGCAATGTCGATTAAAAACAGGGCTCCCGTCGTAAGCATTTCAGTCCTGTCCCCCACTCTTCAGCCGGTAATACCGTAAACGATCCCTGGCCATCGCGCTCTGTGTCTTATAACACACGTCGACACGTAAAAAACACGTCCAAGGATCTGTAAATTGAGACGCGCCCTATCACTGCCACTGTAACTCAACTCGGCAGAAGTGAATCTAGCGTTTTATGTCAAAGGCTAGCTCGCAATACCACCCAAGACGTCCCGGCACTAACACGCTAATTCTGGTGCCTGACTTTTTGCTATGGCGCTAATGCGGGGGGTACCCTTAGGCCCAACTCTCTCAGCGGGTGGTGTCCACTGTGCCATTGCCTGGAATGGATGAATCGATTTGGCTGAGCAGACGGAAGCAAAAAAGTTGGAGGGTTGCCAAATAAGACCATTCTCAGACATACCCTTACACAGAACAATTTCTCTCCTGTTTGCTCCTCTTCGTGATCTTCACAACGTCCACGTCTTGTCTTTTTCTTTTCACCCTTGCTTGTAAACCTAGAAATCGCGAGATTGGATCGACGTCTACTCCGTGCGTTATCTTTGACCCTTACGCATTACGTGCCCTTCTCCCTTGCATCGACAACCTCCTATCCCTTGCTCCCTGCCAAGACCACGGGAAATCCGAATCAACACGAGCCCAACGATTGCCATTCTCTCCCTCTATACATTTTTACTCTCTGACCATCGACCTTGACCCTGTTTGTCCAACATCACGTCATCCAAGACGCTCTCTATCGTCTTCGGCTGTCATACCCTCCTCACGTAAACGAACCGAGATTGTACATACTCCTTTGCGACAATTGTCTTTGTTGGAAAGGCACTGAAAGCAGAGCCTGAACGTACTCTATAGGTCATCTGCAACCGACCGACCACAAGCTCGAGACAAGCTACGCCAATCATTGTTAAATCAGCATCTTACGCATCTAATTCGCTTCCTGCGACAATACCCGAAAGCTGTTGGGCACAGCCCGCGATGAAGTGAATTAAGCTTGCTCATCGTGATCTAAACCCAAGATACGCGATCAATTCGATATGCCATAGACGTCTCGAATTGTGTCCGACCGCCCTTTGTACATCTAATATTTGTTTTGCGAAACTGAGCTTGCCCTTTGAGGTTGAAGCTGGACTGTTCCTCTGCGTTTGGCTACGCTCCCTACGAACTCGATACCCAATCACTCTTGATACCTAATAACCTCACATCGTCCCACGATGGAACGACCTCCTTCGCGGTCTTCTTATGGAAGAACCGCTTCTCGATCCTCTACAAGCACAACCAATACCAGAGCTACAATGCATACCGCCCATAGCGCTTTGTCTTCGTCACAAGCTCCTGGATCTCCCAATCTTTCCCAATCGCAACACTCACACCGACTGTACCATGCGACTTGCCAAAGGCCATCCAGTACCATTCCCCGAACAACAACGCGGACGCCGCGCTTGACTCGAGAGGCTAGCAGCGAGTCAACACGGCAAACCGTCATATCATCATTGCTTCAGGAGAAACTTCAGCAATCGCGCATGGCCGAGAGCGACCGATCAACGACATGGTCGCGCAGCACTGATGTGAACTCTTCAGGCGAGTTTAGTCGGAGCCTTGGTTCTCCCATTAAGAATATGGAGGCCGATGGACATCGACCTAGTTCTGCCGCTGGAAGTGAATCCAACAAAAAGAAGGGACTGGGGGTAAAGGATATGGAACAGGTAGGGAAATGAACATGGCATACTGTTGGAGCTGGCTAACAGGAAGCAGGTCATATCGTCACTTCACAAGAAGAACTTTGACCTCAAACTAGAACTGTACCACCGCCGGGAACGACAAAAGGCATTAGAAGACAAGGTCGAAGCCCTTGAGGTGGAAAAGTCACGAGCTGAAGAGATGAACGACCACCTTTCGCAAGAGTTAGAGAAGCGCGATAAGGCAATTGAGGAGGCCGTTGCTATGATTGTGACTCTCGAAGCCAGACTTGAGCAATATACCAAAGAACGTTCCATCATCGAGCAGCTTGGAGCCGAAGGCCAATACGCCGCACCCACATTCGACCCATGCTACGAAGATCCCAGACCAGCTACTCAATCGCCGGATATTATGAAGCAATTGGGGAGTGGCAAGGCGATCAATCGCATGCCGAGTTTTCTCTCCGACCACAGCGAGACAACGGAGAATCTGCGAAATGTCTATCTCGGCACCAGGGGTAGTATTCTCAGTCTTGCGCAAGTCCCCGAAGGTTCTAATGAAGCTGATAACGGCCGTAACACAGCCCTGGGCAGCCCAAGCCTGAGCGTTTTGAGCGAGAGCTCTTTTGTCAGCGTGTATGGATCCAAAGTACACGATAGCAGCGGCATACAAGATGTCGACGAGCCCCTTGCTCTTGATGGTGCTGATAGTCTCCCGGCTAAGGCCAGTACTATCAACAGGCCAAAGACAGCCTTCGTCAATTCGCATGCCTCACCTAACAGATCAACTCGATCGAACTCTCTCTCAGCTCATCAAGCGCAGTTTGATTCGATCAATAATGTAATCGAGTACAGCTCCCCTGCGCGAAAGAGTGATCGAAGCTACGGTTCGAAGAAGGTGGAAGAACGACCTCAAGGTCGGGATAAGGATGGAGCCGATGTGTTTACTGGTCGTTCTGCTATGCCCGTCAACCACCGACGCACCAAAGAGGAGAAGCGTGAATCGCTTCGAAGAGTCATTACGGATGCTCCTGGTGGTGTCAGGTTACATGACCAAAATCTGCCACCAACACCAGACACCATTTCTACGTCTACCTTGCGACGGTTCCAGAATTCCAGCGACACATTGTCCAAGCATCCCACAATGCAACGAAGCCACGGTGCTCTTTCGGAGACATCTGAGAATGAAGGAAGCATGGGCATGCACTCGGGTGTTCAACTACAGGAACCCATGCGTGCAGTCAAGGCTTCGGCTCATATCATCGATCTGAACAACAGAGCTTACGCCGAAAACCGGGGAAGGTCTATCCAGCGCCCCCGGTCCGCTGATGAAACCACCATATCGAACCGACGAGGAAATGATTGGGATAGCGATACCGACGATTCAGACGTAGATTCCCTCGATTCGAGCCTCGATATCTGGATGCGCGAAAGCGCCAAGCCTAACAAGAACGGTGGACGAACCTCGCCTGATCTGTTCAGCTTTCCTTCGAGCGCGACTAAGGGCGGCTGGTCGATGGAAGCTATGTACGGCGCTGGAGGTGCAAGCATAGGCACCGACTCTGAAATGATTAGAAATCTGTTTCCCGTCCAGCAGGAACTGTTCTCGGCCTCACTGCCT
Source organism: Fusarium subglutinans (assembly GCF_013396075.1). Classification (NCBI taxonomy): domain Eukaryota; kingdom Fungi; phylum Ascomycota; class Sordariomycetes; order Hypocreales; family Nectriaceae; genus Fusarium; species Fusarium subglutinans. The sequence continues at coordinate 298,955 of NW_023502102.1, read as the reverse complement.
CCACCACCTCCCAATAGACGATCGAGCCTGAATGCTCAGACAGTAGCACAGCTTAAGATCTCTAACCCGAGCCGACCACCTACCAACCCGAAAGCCTCTAAGCCAGGCCGTAAGAAGGGACATCAGAGGAGGAACAGCGACGACATTCAGATGAGAGCGGAAATGCAGGCTCAAGCACCGCCTGTCGGGGAACAGAAAAAGAACCATTATCCACCCATTTCAGGCCAGCCAGCCCAGAACAAGTTCGCAAAGTTCTTCCGCCGATCGTCAACTACTGCCCCATCCCCGGATCCAACGTCAGAGACTGGACCTACTGAACCACCAAGCAATGGACTCTCCTCAAGCGTTAATGGCGCATCAGGACTTCCACCTTGGATCAGCCGAACAGGCGTGGTGGACGAGGACCGCGACAGTGCGACACCACCACCAATCATGCGAAGCTCTCGCCACGGTCGACACACCTCGGTTGACGTGGGCGACGACTCGATCATGAGCCAGGAGCCAGGTATCCCAGGTACACCAAGGACGGACAGGGACACTTCAGAGCAAGTAGATAGCCCAAGAGCGGGAGGCAAGAGAAGGTGGTTCGGTCTTAAAAACAAACAAGGCTAGGAGATTTGGATTTATCACGGCATACAAATTGCATACACTGGATTTCTTAGCGGGGCGTCAGAATGCTCACACGCACCACAGCCGAGTGCTGGTATGATGTATCACAGGCACAACACAACCAGGCGTTGGATTTTCTTAGTCGTAACATGGGCACTGCGATTTGTTTTCTTGGGCGGATGGATTGGGTGGTTCAGGCAATGGATCAGGGGCGTATCTCGGCATTAGCTAAATCACGATAGCTTGGGAGCATCAAAGCGAGTTTAGCATAGATTGACAGAATCAATTCACATATTCAATGAAGGCGGCGCATGTCACATGTTTATGAGGAGCAAAGAGTGAGTTGACTGAACTGTATTTGATTCCGTTCCGTTTCGCCTTGCTAATACTAGCGGTTCATCATTCGTGCCTCCGTCAAAATGCCTTCGTTATGTTCGTTTGGCCGTTATAAAACCTGTGTACAAGAAGAGAAAGTCGTTGATCCGTCGTGATCTCATGAAAAGAGTGTTGGCGCTTAAACGAAAGTCCAAGTCCCCTTGCCGCGTCCAATGTCCTTGGGTCCGATGGCCTGCTCGAAGGCAGCGGGGGAGACGTCAAGGTCGGTGTCCTTGCAGGCCTCGCAGCGGCTGTACCACATGTGTTAGCAGTGTTGGTGATGCAAGAGAGGTGGGAGAAACTTACTCGACGACAGTGAGGGTCACGGTACCTGCATCGCCCTGGAGGGTGATGGTCTTGCCACAGACGTCCTGAGTGTCGTAGAGGTTGGCACCGACAGCGACGACCATGTCGTCGACGCCGTGGGTTCCAGCGCAGGCGCCCTGGCCGGGGGTGTAGAAGGTGATGTCGCCCTCGGTGCGCTTGACAGCCGGAGCTGCGAGGACGAGGGGAAGGGCGAGGAGCAAGAGCTTGGAGAACATCTTGAAAAAAGAGTGTTTGAGCTTGTGGTGTAGAGAGTGTGTGACTTGTGTTGAGGGAATGTAATGCGCTTGAAGTCTTTGGTTTGGCTGTTTAGCTTGAAGGAGTGGAAGTTGTTGATGATGAGGAAGAAGGGAAGGTCAGGAGAGGAAAAGAGAGGTCTTATATAGCTGGAGATTTGGTGGAGAGACAGTGATTCACTGCCCTCGCCTCTCTCTATTGTGTTGGTGGAGGAACAATAGCAATTTATTCACATACCGCAGCGCGCGCTGATTCATTTGCACAACTGGCAGTGATTCACTGCAGCACGCGTAGTCTACAGAGAGGTTGCGTGTATAATTGGATTGCGAGTTTCTGGGGAAGTGTTTCACTGGGTGGTTGTGGGGATGTGTCAATGTAATGTAATGCTGTGCTACGGTGTTGACGTTGACGTGTGGGGAGGGTTGTGATGAGGAGGGGATATAGAGGGAAGATGGTGATTGGGATAACAGTGCTGTGATGTGACTTGGCTTGGAATGGTGATGCCGTGATGCTGTTGTTGGTGATGGTGATGTTACTCTACTTGTGCTTCTCAGGCTGGAGGCTGAACCATTTCACATGATGGACAGAGACATTTCAGTGATACATTGAATAGAGCTGCGGATTCACGAAGCAGAGTACATGCAAGCTTCTCAATGCTCCAAAAGCTGACTGTCCAGTCCATCCTCTGCCACCGAGTCCCGGTCCGAGTTCGTAGCTACACTGCAATGAATCAAAAAGCCACTTGAACGGAGTGGTGAAAGGTAAGACTCCATTGCTTGCCTTTGCGGTAGAGTATACGATACGATTGACGCGCGGACAGGGTGACAGCAATACTCATCGACGAAGACATTATACGAAGCGAGCAAGAGGAATCTCGATAGCACCACCTTCTGGCACAACTTCCACAGCATCTGTTTACTAAAGATAGTAGAGCTTGTTGTTGGTGAGTAGAGTCGCGGTGCTGCGTTGAACAAAGGGACTTGGAGAGTTGTTCGAGCCTTATTTGCGGATTGAAATGTGGTGCGAGAAAGGACTTGATGTTGTCTGACAGATGGAGAAATGGGTCACTCAAAAAGACCCGGGGAAACGTGGGAGCGATCGACGATTGCTCAGAGGAGTGTGTGTGTCTGGATCATCTGTAAGCACACTGCTCGACTCTCGTTTTGAGATGCTGGGGATGTTGATATAACAATAGCTCATGGCTTATCACGCTTTCTATTATTGCATTCACACATCTCGTGGAGTGAGCTTCCCCTTCGTGTTAGCGGGAGACTCTAGATTGGGCCCCGGTCCCTGGCATTAGATCTTCGCACAAGAAAGCTGTGTAACACTACTGCTTACTCGCTCAGCTAATCAGATCGAGGAATTGGCAAGTTATTTTAACCACGAAAACGGGGTGCAGATGGACTCGAACAGAGTATACATGCGTGCAACAAGCATTGACAGCCCGTCGACCGGAAATGTGAATGCTCTCGGGATACCAGGAGACTCAGGACTCGTGAGAATACACTCATAAAAGAGTTACTGATAGAAGTATTCCTTATAGTGAACCTTGAACTTCTGAGTTCTCAGCCTTCCTCTGGATGCCATAATGTGAGAACTAGGGAGAGAACGTGGTCTGAGTTGTCTCGGGAGAGAAGACGGGAAGTGTTGGTGGTACAATTGCTGACATGCGTGGCTGTGCTACACGAAACTGGGGTTGGTGTCACTGTATTGGAGGGCCTCAGGGGATGATCGGAACATCGCGATATGCGTTGTTTGTTTCGTTTTGCGGAAACAGAGAGCTCGAGACATGCTATCGCAGTATGATACAAGCGATTGTAGTCTAGAGTTGACAGAGCAAGCTTTCGACGGTGAGGTTTGTATGCTTCCGAAGGGAGACTGACATATATTTGGTGGTGTAGAATGCCAGTCGCAACACTTCAGACCCTTTCGAGTCGTTAGGGGAAAACGTGTACTTGAAACATACCAACCCCGGCGCTGAGCTGAGTTCAGCTGTTGATCAACTCCTTGCAATCATATCCCGTTATGCATGGATCATTTCCGTTTCCACCTCGTAAAGAAGCAGCCTCAATATGCTCAGACCAGGCAAAACGGCTGAGAATGAGACATCTCGTGTTCGCAACAACGGCCAACGGCCCAAAACTCCAAGCTTATAAGACCCTCGACCTCCCTATAGAACATAACTCCAAGGCAGAGCTCATCAGCTTCATCCTATCGCTATGATGGTGTCTTTTCTCCTCGTCTGCATCCACGCAGCTCTTGCTCTTGCAGCTTCCACTTCACCTGCCAACACCTCAACTGCTCTGAACAACTGTCTCGCCTCCAAGAAAGTCCCCTACATCCGCCCCAACTCAGCCCAATGGACTCAAGAAGTCAGACCCTACAACCTTCGTCTGGCCTATACTCCCGCTGCAATTGCCCTCCCTACCACTGCTGACCATGTCCAAGATGCCGTCAAGTGCGGTAATCAGTACCAGGTACGAGTCAGCGCCAAGGGTGGCGGCCATAGCTATGGTTCCTTCGGCTATGGAGGTGAGAATGGCCACCTCGTCATCGTCATGGATTCCATGGACCAGGTTACACTGAACAAGTACATGAGCTGTAATATCCAGGCTGGTGCTCGGCTTGGACATGTTGCCTCGGAGTTGTATAAGTTTGGCCAGAGAGCTATTCCCCACGGAAGCTGCCCAGGGTAAGAAACCCACCTTCATCTAGTACGTACGAAGACTAACAGACATAGTGTTGGCATTGCAGGTCATGCCCTTCATGGAGGTTATGGCTTTGCTTCACGAACCTATGGCCTCACACTTGACACTTTCATCGGCGCAACCGTGATTCTTGCCAACGGAACACGAACTTACGCTGCAGATGGTGAAGGCGGAGATAACCAACTCATGTGGGCTCTCCGTGGTGCAGGATCTTCTTATGGAATCGTAGTTGAGCTTGACTTCCAAACGATCAAAGCACCTGATACAGTTACGCCGTTCAACATTGAACTGGACTGGAACGAGAACCAAGCTGTCGAGGGACTTATTGCGTTTCAGAAGTTTGCTGTGAACGCACCGAAGCAGTTGAATATGCAGATCTACATTGGGCCATCGGGACAGACCATTCAGGGTGTTTACTATGGTACCAGGGCGGCATTGAATACTGCACTTAAGCCTCTTCTTGGAGATATTAAAGCACAGATTTCTGCCTCGAGCACTGGAGGTTGGATCGAGGGATTGAAGGCCTATGCCAACGGCCAGACTCTCGATCAGAGACGTCCATATGACCAGGTTAGTGTTTACGCTCATGTTCATCATGTCCAGCGCTAACAACCTCATAGCACAGCACATTCTACAGCACCAGTCTCATGACCAAAGCACTTACCCGAGCCCAAGTCAAGTCCTTCGTCAGAACTCTCTTCGACAATATTAATGACCGCGACGCTCGGCACTCATGGTACATCCTCATTGATCTCTTTGGCGGTCCCAACTCAGCCATCACAACCGCCGGTTCCGCCAACAGCGCATTCCCGCACCGCGATAAACTCCTCCTCTTCCAGTTATCTGACCACGGAAACTACGCTACTCATGCCAACAACGGCTTCACGCTGCTCAAGAGATTCAGAGAGAGTATCACCAAGACCATGGATGACTCAGATTGGGGCATGTATGCGAACTACTTGGACACTCAATTGGAGAATTTGGATGCCGTCGAGCAGTACTACGAGCTGAACTTGGGAAGGCTGAGGGAGCTCAAGAGAACGTATGACCGCAATGATATGTTTTGGAACCCGCAGGGCATTCGACCTGCAACGAGAGGCTAGGAAGACCACGGGGGTGTAGTGTAGTGGAGGAGACCGGTATTGCCGTTCTTTGTACATAGCTTCAACTTAACTTAGTCAAATAACCAGAACTGTACCGCGCTGGGCCCAGTATCAGTTGCGGATGGATGTTCTACCGTAGCAGTACTTGAGACGAGCATCGTATTGGTGATTGGTAACACCAAATCTGATACACTAGAGGCTATTCTATACAAATAGCGCCCATACCTGAGCCTCGACCGTTATATAGACTTCTAGGGATATTCTAGGGGAATTTCGAATGGTCTCTCACCAATGTCTTCGCATTCAACGCACGTAGGACAACTCCCTCCACACCAATGGTCTAACTTAGATCATCTCTACATATCCCAGTGTGGTTCAACATCAAGAAACGCATAGGACCAAGAATTCAAGGCCTATTTTATCGAGAAGATACTCCAGAGCCAGAAGCGTCACCAACGTTCTGCGATCTTCGAAGCGAATCACGAAACACCTTCAGCGCATGCAACTCGGCGGCCCTACACCTTCTGAAAGGGGCCCCCGATCTTACTAACGAAAGGGTGTGATACGCTTGTCGTGATCGTTCTCGTGTCCCAGGGATCATCGCCCTATTTCGACCTGAAGAACTGATTCATAATAGAGGAGGGGCCTACTAGACAGATATCGCTCGTAATCAGGCAGGAGAATAATACCACCTAGTAGAAAAGAGTGAAGTCAGGACATTGTAAGAGGTGAAGACAGCGACGAAGGTAGGACTCACAAGTTATCCACGTTTCTTCTAGAACTTGAGAGAGTTATATTGTTTACCAAAGTTAAGTTTAAAGTCCATTGTGTTATATTCAGGTGAGATAGGGCTGCTTACGAGTGGCAAGACAAACACCCTGGCTTTCGTCCGGCGAACTTCCATTTCTGTCGTGTGTGATCTCCCAGACCAACCCACAGGGATTCTACCTCGATGTCTTAAATGTTACTTTTGTTACTGTTATGGAGATCGCGATGTATATGTCGAGTTAGTCGCTCGATACCAAATGTCTATTGCGCCGACCTTAGGAGACTTACTGCACACCTTTAAACTACCAACCAATACGCTATTCCTCAGTCTGCCCAGGGTCCCAGAGCAACGAATTTGGGGTATACTGTCTTTGGCTCAAAAAACCCGGCTTCAAATCCAGACTATACATTGGATCAGGAGCATGCATCGGCCTACAGTTTGTCCAGCCGTTGCTTCGATCGAGGTCTACGAGGATTGGTACTTTGCACTCACGTCAAGGCATTTATATCTTGAAAGCCACATTACAATGTATGAACGCATGCTGTTTGAATTGTTTTGTGTCGGGCCAAGACATCTCCAATCATCAAATTCACCACATCATGTCAAAAACCAAACTTCAGTCATTCCACGTCTTCTATTACACATCTATCATAAACAAGTACACATAATTCATCTCGTATATATACATCTAATTATTTTCAATCATCGTCTTCAACTCGGCAAACTTGACTGGCTTGGGTAAAAACAAGTCCACGCCCGCCGACATGGCATCTAGCCTCGCATCCGCACTCGCCAGCCCCGTCAGCGCAAACACCGTCGTCTTCGGAACCTTGTACTCGGCCTCGAGCTTGCGGATTCTCTTTGTAGCCTCGACGCCGTTCATGACGGGCATGCTTATGTCCATTAGGATATAGTCGAAGTGCTTCTTGACGGGTGTTCCCTGCTCTGCGTCGCCGATTGTCGACTTTTTAAACGTATCGACGGCCTCTTCTCCGTTCTCGGCTTCCTCGTAGGAGAAGCCGCACTTCTTCATGAACATTGTTAGGAGGTTGAGGTTGATCTTGTTGTCGTCGACGAGCAGGACGTGTGCCTTGCCTGGCATCTCTGGCATCTTTTGTTTTCGTGTATTTTGCGAAGACTTATTGTTCACCTCCTTCCTGAACTCTTCATTACTCTCCTTCTTTTCGTTGTTCTGGCCATTATTCCGACTGTCGTTTTTGGAGCGGCTCTGTTCTTCCTTTCCTCGTGGTAAAGGTGACGTAGTAGTCTCAGCCCAACCGGGTTTATTGTCTTTGTTTTGACGCAATTTCGAGTTCATCTGTTCTGTTGCGTCCTCTCTGTCCGGAGTGTTCTGCTCGCTTGACTGTTTGCCATCTGTCTGCGCACTCTGGATCAGATTTCTGTTGTTATCGTCCTTTCTGACCTCTCCAATCCTGTTCAAGCACCGGCTGAATACTTGGGCTAGCTTTCTAGGGCCACATCTGAGTACATGTTAGCATCCATATAGCGTTGCGCGAGACCATGACTTACGGTTGTGGAATGACTTCAACCACATCTGACAATCTGGCTAAAGCCTTAGTCTGCGCTCTTGATATCTTTGCCGCTTCCTCTTCATTCAGACTGATGATGATGATGGGCGCTTTCTTATTGCGGCCTCCGTCTATCGCAGTCTCTTCGAAGCGCTTTTCAAGAGCCTTTGCGGATGGGGGTTCACAATAGAGATAGAAATCAGCATCGGGTACATCCGTATCTACCTCTCTGGTAGCCTTTATGTTGAACCAACTTGAGAAGATTTCTATCAAGGCTTCGTTGCGCACCTCGACTTGTTTAGTAATGGTTTTCGAGTGAAAGTCCTCGCTTGCTTCTAGGAGCACCAAAGACATTCCCCGAAGTTGTTTGACCATGGAAGTCATAGGCTCTTCCGGCTTGGGGTTCTCTTTAGAAACCGGCTCGAGACGGAGTCGGACTTCAATCTCAGTACCCTTATCCTGTTCCGACTTGACCTCGAGTGTTCCTCCGAGTGAATCCACAATCTGTTTGACAATGCTCAAGCCCAGACCGGTGCCAGGTTGGAATGAATCTTCCTGGCTAAAAGGAACAAAGAGACGATTCTCTTGGAAGTCCTCCGACATTCCTTTTCCGGTATCCGTGACTCGGATCAAGACATCTATTCTAGAGTCGTCGCTGATCTCTTGCGCCCGTACCGAGACAAGCACGAAGCCCAATGCTGTGTACTTGAGCGCGTTACCGAACAGATTCATGACAATCCTTCGAAGGGCGCCAGGCTGTGTCTTGACCATCCATGATGCCCTCGGGCTAATATCCAGAAGGATTGATACAGGATGATCGTTTCCTGGTTCTGGGGCTCCTTGGCTATCCTTGCCGCTCAATATTGCATCGTCTTGTTGCCTCCTGGGTAGCCTTTTGAAGTTGTGGCCAGTTGCCACGGCGTCGACAACTTCCTCGACAAGGATGGAGAGGTCTACCGCAGCCGTCATATTTAGACTCTCCATGGAATCTGAAGAGAGACTAATGACCTTGTTGTGCTTTGCGCCTTTTCTCAAATGTCCGCTACCGAGATTGTTTATCTTGCTGAAGTCAAGCACGTGGTTCAAGGTATCGAGAAGTGTCTTGCCACAAGTCGCGATCGAGTTGACGAGGCCGGCTTCGTACGAGTCGGTCACTGCGTCTTTGAGGAACTCAGCAGCGCCCAAGATGCCATGTAGAGGACTTCGTAACTCGTGACTCATGCTGGCGATGAAGGTAGTCTTTGCTGCTTCGTTCTTTCGTGTGTTTATTCGTCCGACTTGACTGGTGATGCTGTTGCCGAAAGCTCGTAGGTAGGAAAGGTCCTTATCCAAGTTCATCATACGACCCGGCACTGACGTCCAAAGAAAACACCCACCAACAAGTTTATCTTCGACGTAGTCAAACAATGGCAAGAAGACAACGGCTTTTGCCCCAGGTATCTTCTTAAGGAGTTCTTTGTGGTCAATCTTTTCTTTGCGTCGCTTGCTTTTCCCTCCGGCGGGTGTAGGGCTACCATCGCTCGCACTATCGTCATCAGACGAAAGACCGGCTCCTTCATCTGTAAAAGTAAAAGTTTTTCCTTTGGGAAAGAGTGAAAAGTATTTCTCGAGAGTTCCAACAGAGAAGGATGGGCCTTGCTCGAGGTCCAAGGGTTTGCCCTTGTCTGCTAAAGAGTAAGCAAGAAGCTTGCAAGGTCTTGACAGCGGTGATGTCTCGGAGTCGGAGCTCTCTGTGCTGAACGTATCGGGCTCTGCAGCGATTTGCGTCGTCGGTCCGTCAGCGTTCATGGCACCAGCACGTTCTATCTGTACTGCCCGGGTGAGGTGTTGAACGTTGGAGGCTGTGGCGCCGAAGAGCACAACTCCATCAGCGAGGATCGCAGATCGTAGGTTATCGGCCGCTCGATGGTACATTCTCGATAAACCGTCCGTCTGTGGCTTGTGCTTGCGAGGCGGCGACGTAGCTACCTGAGATCGTTGATTGGAGTCAGGATCGACTTTGCGCATGGTCTTGTGCAAAGAAGAGCGTCTCGTCGCCGTTATAGTCATGCCTGGGGGACGTTTGATCGAGGGTCTCTGAGGTTGATCCTCCTTGGACAACATAGGGTCGTCACTTGAGCAGCCTTCGATGAAGGTCGCCAGTCCGCGAACGATGCGTTCACCTTTGAACCTGTCAACACGGTCGCGTGCCCATTCTAAATGCTCAGTGATAGCTTGTGCAATACTCTGCATAAACTTCACATCCTCGATCGATAGTCCATCGCGCGGTTGCTCGTCTGAAACAGCATACGCTCCGATCTTGTATCCTTTTCGTGAGAAGATAGGTACGCCAGCGTAGAAGCGCACACCTGGTTCGGATTGGACATATACGCGCGATTTGAAGCGGTCGTCGAGGCGACAGTCGGGAACGATAAGGCCAGAGGCCGTGTATGTTTGGCCATCGGGATCACGACCGGTGCATGTATTGTGTAGGCAGTGCTCGCAAACGGCTTCTGGGCGGGAGAGAATCGAAGTTCCCACTGCAAGTAATTAGCCATGAACATAAGGAAGGAGCTGTGTTTGTCTCAACTATAGAGATCGTCCAACCTACACCACAAATCACTGTTATATTCGGCTATTTTGGAGTCTTTCTTGCCGTCGGTCTTTTTCGCACCCTGTTCTTCTTCGAGTGACCCCAATCGCAGATTTCGCGTGGCTTCAGCGAGGATGTATTGATGAGAAGAATCGATGAGCGAGACCATGCAGCGCTTCACATTGAGACGAAAGACAGCGAGTTGCGCAAAGGCCGAGAGCGCTTTGTCGGAGGAGGGCTGAGGCGTGTGTGCGTCATTGATCTGAGATGGCGCGCTGATGCTGTCGACGCTTCTAGCGACCTTGAGAGAAGAGCCTTGCGCTATCTGCCAGCTCTGGAAGTAACCCTGCACCTCGCGTTCGCGTTGCAGCTCTGCAGAGCTCGACATTGTATCGTGGTATGAGAAGTCATGTCATGTCATGTCTTAGGTTGGCTTATTCGTGGGGATGATGCTGGAGGGCGGACAGGGACTGGAGGTAGGTGGTAGCCGCAAAATTTGGGTGGTCCCCTCTGTGTCCCTCGTGCTCATTGCGTCATAGTTGCCTCCAACGTCACCTGGAAACGGTCCGTGAACTGGGGGATCTAGGTCCTTTCTAGAATAGGTAGTTACGTAGCCCCAGAAATCGAGAATTCGTCTTCTTGTTGGCCACTCTCTTTCATCTGGACCCGAAAATGAGGTCACGCCAGGCACCGTCGCCAAAATAACAAGGTTAGAGATCGATTAGCGGTGACCAAGAGATTTCCGAATGTGATTCGGCCATTTTGTCTTTCCCACAAAGTTCCAAGTCCCACGTGCTAAACTGTGTCTGTCTCGATTGAGCTTTTCCCCGTTTGTTCAATTCATGCATTCCTGGCCGAGTCAAGCTTTGCCAAGAGACAGGCTGGCTGGTTGCGGGGAAGAAGCCTTATTATCTATGAGAATACGGTTAGACACTCAATCTCCAATGTCGTGGGAAATGCCTTGGGAATAATGGCATCGGCAAAGTTTAGACCCGGTCGGTCCAAGCAATTGATAGCAGCCGGCAACTTCGTACTCCGAAAACTCCGGCCCCCAATTGCCATTTCAGGTAACTACATCAAAAGTCCCTGGAGAATCCTCCTTGGAGATACTGATGAGCCATCTCCATTCGACGATTATGCAGCATGTAACCCAAAAATCCTACAGCTAGCTTAGTCCCAGTTAATCAGCACTCTATTTGATAAGCAGATAAATAGACCGTAATATCGCATTGTGTTTTCGCTTTCTGTAAGCAACTGTTGTCTATCAATCATTTCCCTCTAAAAGAATCATCATCACAACATCCAAGATGGCGTCCACCACTACCCACACTGCACGATCAATCCTCGAGTCATTCTACGATGCTGAGCGCATTTACATGGCTTCGCCACCTGAAGAACGCGACTTCAGCGGTATGGCAGCAACTCTCTCCAAAGAAGTGCGCCTCAAACAATCATCTGGACTACCCTACGCTGGCGAGTACACTGGACCCGATGGTTTCCAGCAATGGGCAAAAGCGATGGCCGACTATTTTGACAAAGTCGATGTCCAGAACCCTGAGATATTCGAGAAGGAGGGCTCGAACCGCATCATCTCGCTCGGTTATTTGCATCTCAAGGTCCGCAAGACTGGGGAGAAATTGAAGTACCCTCTGTGCCAGGTCATCCAGGTTGATCTCGAGGCTGGGGTTATCAAGAGTATCATGCCGTTTTACTGGGATGTGTACGCTTTGAATAAGGCTATTGGATATACACCGGAGCTGTAGAGGCCATAGCTGTTTTAAATGAGGCACTTTACAGTCATCAAGTCAGATCTTTGTCTCGTTGGAGCCTCAGCATTTCGCACGAGATCTGTTGACTCAAGATATTGAGTTACTGTTTGAACAAAACCATAGAAGGATGAAGTAAATAATATTGAGACTGAAGAGAATCTATTGATGATTCGCAATAATATTATCACAATACTCTGCAAACTCGAACGCAGTCCCCGTTCCTCCCTGCTCTTTCGACTTGAGATTCTGCAACAAATCAGCCCTTGGGCTCGGATGAAAGCGCCCCCAAGGCAAGACAAACCTTCCTCCATCCTCAATCTGAAGGTCAGGTGACAGCCCAGCCCACAAGTTGGTATAAGCACCAAACTTGGCATGATAAAGAAGCGGCGAAACGATATAGCCAACAACGGACGGCATATGGCGAAGCAGGTTACTGTGAAGATTTCCTGGGTTGTGGCAAACGCTGAGAATACCGTGGGAGTCAACCTGATCTGCTAGAACACTAGCGAGGTACCAGTTTCCTGTCTTTGAATTCGTGTAGTTGACTTGCTGGTCTTTGGATGGCTTGATGACTTCTTCCATCTTGACTCCACCCTTTGGGACAGAGAGGTCCGTGACAATTGAGGCTGTCCATATTACTCGAACTGATGCTGCGGGCTGGCTCTTTGCCGTTTCTCTTAGAATTGGTACGAGAAGCTGTGTCAGATACCAAGGCCCGATGGCGTTCGTTGCCATACTGAGTTCATATCCTTGAGCTGAGACTGACCCAGCTGGAGGGTTAGACACTCCTGCGTTGTTGAAGAGTACATCGAGCCTGGAATCTCTCGACTTGAAATCTTCTGCCGCTGCTTTAATGGAATTCAGGTCATCGAGGGCTATCTTGAGAAAGCTCAGGCTGCCGCTTGCATCGGGATGTTGTTCCTTGAGTTGTTTGATAGCTGATTCCGCTTTCTCTTGCGATCTTCCAGCGATGTAAACGGATCCGCCAGCTTGATAGAGCATGCGACTCAGCTCGAAGCCTACGCCGGAGTAGCCGCCTGTGACGATAAAGACGCGTCCTTTTTGTGCAGTGAGGTTCTCCTCGGTAAACTGCGGACTTGGAGGAAAGAATAAAGAGTACGTATTACCCATCGCGATTATTCGTTTTATATGATAGTTGTTAGTGAGCAATGATCTTGGCGGTTTCGATGAAAGAGCGGGGATAGTTGTGACGTGCCCGAATTTGGGGGCGTTGGTCGAGGTGACGAATGCTCTGCGCATGCAGCCCTATCAACGTCAAGCTGTGCCTCGCCTCTCACACTCCGATACAGGTCTAGCGTTCATAGCGTAGCATATCGACTTTCCATATTCTTATCACTACCTAATTATGCAGCGCACATTTCTCTACCTTCGCTTTCTTGCGGCCAGCATCTCCACGATGTGAGAAGTCAATCTCTCAGTCATCTTCAGCCCAGGATCGTGATCTGGGTTGACCTCCGCAACCGTGAGACCTCCAACCTTTTCACTTCCAAGTAATGTTTTGAGCGCTCTCATCATATTCTCAAACTCCACACCAGTAAAGTTGGGAACATTTGCCAAAGGAAATGTCCCAGGATCAATCGAGTCAACATCTAAATGGACCATAATGATATCGACTTTGTCTTGCAGAAACTCGAGTGTTTCCTTTGCCCGCTGCTCAGGATCCTTCGCCACAGATGCTGAGCTAACGACTTTGAAGTTTTTGTCGAAAAGATACTTGAAGTGCTCCGGTTTGTTTCCAGGAAGAGACATGTTTGTGCCGAAAAAGACAGTGTTGGAAGCATCACAGACAGGTTCGCCTGATGGACGAGAGAACTGCTCCATGCGTGGAAGAGCACCTGGTAACCGCACGAGATGGGCCATATTCATCCCAGCAAAAGTGCCAATAGAGCTTGGATCTGTAGGAGAGGTAAGGTCGGTATCAGCGTCGATATAAATCAGACCAACGCGTTGAGGCGGAGACTGCGAGTCGGCATGTCTCCAGAACGCGGAGAGGATAGCTGGTAGCATACAGCACTCGCCGCCGAGAATCAGCTGGAAATCAAGTTGACCAGTTGCCCTGAAGTTATTGCCGATAGTCCGCTCAACGGCCTCGCACACCGCGATATTGATGTCTTCATTGCGTGCACCGCCTGCGCTGAACGTCGTAGCAGAAAAGGTTGCTGGCGCCTCAAGGGCATGATGTTCGAAGATAGAAGGCACACCAGCATCTTTCAATCTACTAACGATACCAACGTCTCTGAATGCTTGGGGCGCTTTCGATTTGCCTGGAATAATAGATCCACAGTCCGCCGGGACATACGTGATTGAGACTGATCGAGATGCTGCCATGGTGTATCAAGTATCGTTTGTAGAATGTTGTGTTGGTGTTGCCTTGGAAGTGTACAAGATTTTATATCCACTTCATTGATGTCGATGGAAAGGCGTAGGACAGACCGGCTAGTTTTATCATGGGGAGACTTTCCTTTTGAGCCTCACTTTACCCCATTTCGATGTGACGTAAGTTTTGTCTGCTACAGGGCGTAAACTAAAGAACTTTTGAACCCCGATGACAGACGCCAATCAGCACTAATTGATACAGTAAATCGAGAGGGGAGACACATATCCTTTTTAGAACCCTTAGAATAATGCGATGATTAGTAAACAGATTAGTCAATTATCTGCTTCATACGTATATAGTGTTAACAGGCGAATCGATTAGTGATGCGACACAAGAAGACATAGGCGTGGTAGTTAAATATCGTGAGCTTTTGTTGACAACAGTAATTATATACAAAGAAGACCACTGGCCATAGACATTAATCCAATATGCCTCCCCATAATATCATAATGGTAAATTGAGCTTAGGTGGCTATCGGTCTATCCGGAAAGCTTCATGCTCATAGTGCTATTAATGGAGCTGACCCTAGGAAGAAGCCATTTAAACAGCAAGGCTGGCAAGGAGGCCTGTGACAGGGAGGAGGACGGGAGCGAGAACGCCGTTGCCAAGGCCAGCAAGGAGAGGAGTGAGACCGGCAACCAGGCCAGGAACAATGGCGGAAACGAGGCCAATGACGAGGACGAGAACCTTGGTGAGAATCTGGAAGACAGAGTGGAGGATGGAGATAAGCTGAGGTCGGAGGCCGGTAACAGTGACGATGGTCTTGACAGCAGTGAGAACTTCGGAGACGAGGACGACAACAAGGTTGAGGACAGTGTCGACGTCAGAGTCGGCAACATCAAGACCAGCAGCACCGGTGAGCTTGGTGACAATCTCTGTAAGCTCAAAGTGAACGGACTCAAAGCCTGGAATGGCCTTGGTAGCACCAGCGTCCTTGGTAAGATCACCAGCCTTGACCTTCTCAGCAATAGAGTCTAAAGCGATTAGCACTAATCCCAATATCAATTTCAAAAGTCATAACTTACTCAGACCAGTAGTCTTCTTGTCAATGTTGCTAACACCGCTCTTGAGAACAGTGATGAGCTCCTGGGGGTTTGAGATAGGAGCACGCTTAGCAGGAGATTTGGTAGCCTCATCGACGATCTGCTTAACGCCGACCTTGGAGACGATGTTCTCAGCGTTGTGAATAGCACCGTTGACCTGCTCAACAGAGCCGGTGTCCTTCTGAACCTCAGGAACAGGGGAGGCGATGGCCGAGATGGCGAGGGCGAAAACAGAGAAGAAAGTGGCCTTCATTTTGAATGTGATTGACAAGAAAACTGAAAGAGTGTTTTTCAAAGGAGTGTGGTGTAGAGAAAAGGTGAGATGAGATAGATGGTGTGATGATTATGAGAATAGGTTTGACGCGGTGAAGAGAGGCCCTTATGTAGAAGTTTTCGGATAAGGGAGTATCTTAGAAAAGAGATTGATGCTGTCACTAGAAGTCAGTAGTCTTGTCGATCAATCTGATATAATGGAGTCGTGATAGTTAGCGTGGTGTTGAGCCCACCGAGGAGCTGGCGGTATCATGAGTCTCGGGTTGATCCACGCCTTATGGGGCTCTGAGCGATTTCATCACTTGTGCGGCAATGAAGAAGTAGGCGTTACTCTGAACCCTCATACTATTATGATTTTACAGCTCATCATCCTTTCCGCATGTTATCTGAAGTCCGAATATTATCAGACCTAATGGCAACCCAGCACAATGCGCTCCCCGACGTCACACTAATGACGGCAAAGTGCGATCATCACCTCTCAAACAAACCATCTCAGCCATTGATCAAACTCTCTACGTCACATCCACCTTACAGTCCCTATTTTTCGGAAATTTTGTCTGGTCCAAATGTGGACAGCTGGACCTACCGGGTTCCTCGCCTTACGCAGATCGTAGTGTCGATCTCAGCCACACTGAGCAGAGCAGGCCCCTCCATTTATGTTTCGATCTGCATCACTGACTTGTGCTGGTGAAGTTGCTCCATTTCGGTCCAGTGGAATCGAAGATCTTTGACTCTTTCTGTAAGATCTAATCGACACTACTGCAGGAGTCTCAGCACCTTTGCTTGTGCGATTTATTGTCTTCTGGTTGTGGTTTGGCGGAGCAGTTTATGGATCAGGGAAAGCTGGGAATGGAGGACGTTTTGGTTCGTGAATTCCTGCTTGGAGAGACAGGCCAAAAACATAGCACAATCTTCGTGCTGTTCCTACTTTGTATAAATTTCTCCTTCGTGACCGGGCACGCGTCAGTAGGCCTCCTAGTGATCTACCGGCAGCCAGATTTGGCCCCACGTGCCCTTGGCTGATCGGCATTTGGTAGACCGTGATCGGGAGCTTGGTTAGACTGGAATGAAGAGTGGGAGATAAGCTCTACCATACTCTGGGAATAGTTCCTGCTGATCTTATACCAAAGATGCCGCTCCCACTTTTCCTTATGATATGAATCGGAAAAGGAGGACACTGCCCAGTCGCTTACAATGGGTCTTCCCCATGACGACAGTTGCATTACAGGTTGCTACCAAGGAACTGGATGCCGGAACTGCGATTACCGAGGCCAGATTCATGCGATGTTTACGTGAGTCAAGGTGAGGGCCGAGTTCCACAGATTCCGACTCAAGCGCAGCGGTTCAGCTAGCCACTGTGTTGTAGTCAGTAATCAGGGCAGTGAATGGGCATATATCCATTCTTCGCCTCCAAGTTCCTGATATACTTGTACGTAAACTCATGAGGATCTTGGACAACTCACAAATATTCCTGTTTAAAAGTACAGCTTGATGTATCTGTGGCCCAAAAGCCATGCTGGAGCCATAGGTGTAACAATGTGATGTTGATCCAAGTGGAAGATTCTGCTAAGCTAAGCTACTATATCTTGTCGGTAAAAAGGTCCAAGAGACGAGTCTAGAAGGCTTACGGACTTGCTCAGAACACAACGACCCATGGTATGTCCTTGGCATGTGGAGTGTGCTTAAAACCTAACTTCTCCTGGACCACTGTTAATTTGTGCAAAGTCAGGCTACTCAAACATCAATCCAGTGGATATTAGAAATGGTAAGATGGAGTTTCTAGATGGCCAAGACCACATAGGAGGCGGTTTCAGGTTATCATTCGACAAAGAACATGAAGCCTGTTGCTTATCGTGATGAGATGAGACCTAGTCACAGATTTCAAATTGAGAAAGATGATTGAGGACTCTGATTAACTTGAAACTTTCGTATGGAAAGACATAATCCAAAGAAATTGGTAATTCAAGTTGATAAATCTCAGCCCTTAGGTCGAGTACTGGGAAAGTCTGAGGAGTTAGTAGATTTTCACAAAATAGCCATTTCAAACAAAGCTCCATACTTACTCAATCAAATTCCCATCGGGGTCACGAACATAAATACTCCTAATCCCTCCCATAGCCCCCGTTCTACCAACAACCTTCCCCCCTTCAAGAACCATTATACCCTCCTTCTCAAACCCCTCAATCAAGCCCTGCAGATCCGTCCCATCCTCGATAATAAAGCACAAATCAGCCGTACCAGGCAATGCAGTTCTCGCCTTTGGTTCAAACTCTTTGCCGCGCTGGTGAAGATTGATCTTGTGAATGCCGAATTTCAAGGCGCTGCGAGGCGGAGACGATGGATCGGTCGCGGATGTGAAGGTCTCGGACTTCATGCCGAGATATTTGGTGTACCATTCTATGGTGGCGGAGATGTCATTGCATGTTAGGACGAGGTGGTCGATGTCTTTTACTACGGCGAAGGAGGACATTTTGAAGATTGATGTTAAGTTTTTGGAGGTTGGAAGTGTTCGATCATTACACAATGATGTTTATGAATGTGGGGTACGGCGTTATGTTGGAGAGACCGAGATGGCTCGGGAATGGCTGAGAACTGGCCGATGAAACTCGCCATTGATGAAAGAACCGGATTTTCCGTCACTTTTCGTCAAACCTTACTAAAACTAGTTCAAATCAAATATGAGAAGCCCTCGGGCTTCAAACCTTGGCCAGTACCGTATCCCACTTCGTTTTTGGTTCAGCATCTTCATCCTTGTCCTCCTCCTCCTCCTCTTCATCCTCGTACGCTGCATCCCAAGAGCACCAGTCCACAGATCCTGACTGTCTATCAAAGAAGCACCACGTTCCCCGTCTCGCTTCGCACTCGACCCCACGATCCTTCAAAAATTGCATAAACTTGCCCGCAGGAAAATCCAAAAACGACATACCATCTTTTTCTAACCCAGCAACTACACCATACAGATATACTTGCTTCAATGATAGCTGATTCGCCTCAGAAGACATAACTTTTTCCACCATCTCAAGAAGTATTTTACTTGCATGAGACCATGCCCTTTCCTCCATCCACATGTCTTCGCTGTAACCATCACCTTCAATTAAATCAGCCGATGGTCTCTGCTCGAGAACCAACGTCTCAAGTGTTTTCTTCGAAGCCTCTAGAATTTTAAGCCAGTCGTCGTAGCAGGCTGACTCGGCGCGCTTTGACCAGCTATATGTTGCAAAATCATTTGTGTAACATGATTCTGCTGGCTGACCAAGAAATAAATGCTTTAGTTTCGGCAACTTCAGCTTGTAGTCGCCACAATCTGTAAAAATGCTCCCCAGGGGTCGAGGGATGATCATGTCGTCAGTCACACTTCCGTAGTCTGATTCGGAAGCATTTCCATCGTCTGTATTTATCTTCTCACATGGAAGAGGAGTAAAATGAGGATCATTGGATAGATATGTTGAGATGGGGCGGTCCAACATATCGAGTTCAAGACGCTCTAAGGTATCTCCCACTCTAAGTAGCCATGCTGGCACTTCTCGTGGCATGTAGCCCGAGAGCTTGAGGAATCGGAGTTTCGGAGGAGACCCAATAATTTTAGAAACTTGTTCCTCAACCTCTTGAGAGCAGTAATACTCTCCGTATAATTCCAAGGTTTCCAGGTTTGAAAAATACGGCAAAAGATGCCAGACTTGAATGGCCTCGGTATCAACGGAATCATCATCTTTATCCACTGGTCTCCAGGAAGGATCAATCACAGTACAAAAATGCCTTACACGTTGTGTGATCTCTTGCAAACGATTCGTGTTCTCTTTATGCATTCTCTGAAGTATCTCGAAGAACTGAGAAGCCTTCATACGCGCGCCTTGCCCGTTTCCCCATTGCTGCTTGGAATGATAAGGTCGACGCACTGGATCTCTCGCTGGAGGAGGGGTTTTGAGCTCGTGTCTGGACTCATGGTAACCTTCTTCATGGAGTTCAATATCATTCCAGAGAAGCGGTGTTGCAATTTGGTTGAGGCGTTTCGAGGTTCGAGCAATTGTGCTTAGGTCGTGGGCTGCGATTTGAGAAAAGATTTGGAGTTGAACCTCATTGGGCAGAGTATCTAGTGCTGGGTATGAAGACATGGCGATTGACAAGACTGGATAAAGCAAGTAGGCCACGTTGATCTCGACAGCACTTTGCGCTTTAAATGGTGTATTCTATCGCCAACCTCGCCTAGCGCTTATGGAGCTGCCTAAGTAGTGAAGTGGATAACTATTCCCCGTCCGGCTCCCGCTTATATCGTGAGTGGTTGAAGCGTACAGGCAGCATGGCTTGACGTTTTGGTGAATATTCAGCACACTTGCTATGTACTAGAAAGTCGGGTTGAAGTTCTCTGAGTAAGGTAGTTGACGGATTGTATGTTTACTACAAAGCTTATCGACTCTACTGCAAGCTGCCAAGATACGGAGTGAGGCAAATGTCTATTCTTATTTTACCTTCTCGTCGCTTACCATGCCCAAATTATGATACAGCGCTTTCTACTGAAACGATAACATATATATACTTGATACAATTAAGCTTGTTTCATCATCTCTTTATTGCCTAAATCCGAGGCTAAGCCCTACATTCCGCTGCGTGCAGATATGGCTCAACATAATACCGCACCATATTCCAAATTTGGTAATGCTCCTCCGAGCGAAAGAGTAGAACTAACATCATTAGACGATAAAGAAGCAACTTTTAAGGGTAGCTCCCAAGAAAAGCAAGATTTTCCTTCAGTAGTAGAGTGTATTGCTTGCTTGGATCACCAAATGTCTGCATGAGTCACTAGCGAGATAGAAAGTCGATGATTCGGCAGGAAACAGACTGCATGCATATGCATGGTGATAAGATTCTTGTCAGGCATCAAAAGTAACCCCTCAATATGATGTATGTTGGCTGAACAGATATTTGAAACAAGTATCCTACCTTTCCTACTGCCTTCAATCTATGCTCTTGCAATTGTCCGCCTGAGTATTGCAACAATGTTTGTGGTACATGGTGTCGTCGTTGGGCTTGTCCTTGGATTTCTGATTTACGTCGGTCTCAAGATACTTGGCAGTGCCTCAAACCGAGCCCCTCTTCCCCCGGGACCGAAAGGCTTTCCCTTGGTAGGGAATCTGAACGATCTTCCACCGCCGGGCGTGTTTGAGGCTCATCACTGGTTGAAGTTCAAGGACCTCTATGGGACGACCTCCAATGGAAACGGAGTACCCAGTGAGCCATCTGCTGACAGCAACCAGGGCCTATCAGCTCTATCACGGTAATGGGGCAGACAATCATCATCATAAACAACTGGAGACTTGCATCACAGCTGCTAGCTAAAAGATCCGCAAAACATTCCTCCAGACCCAAGCTTGTGATGGCAGGCGAAATGTGAGTCGCCGTGGCTCTGCGATGATATATACTGGCTGATGAAGACAGGGTTGGTTGGAAGAACTCACTTGGCTTCTCACCACACAACGATCGCTTCAGAATGCATCGGAAGAACATGGCCCGTATCATCGGCTCCAAAAGGGCCGTGACAAAATATGATAGGCTACAAGAAGCTGAGGTTGCTCACTTTCTACTTCATATCTTGGACGACCCAGAGAGGTTCTTGGACCATGTCAGGAAGTCGGTTTGCTCAGCTCTCAGTGAATTCGGGGGACTACGCTAACATTGCTCAGGGAGGCGGGCTCAGTCATTCTGAAAATCGCTTACGGATATACAGCCGAGCCATTGAAGGAAGACAGTCTCATCAGCATGGTTGACCAGGCCATGGATGATATAGCAGCAGCAGGTGTCCCTGGCGCGTTTCTAGTTGATATACTGCCCCTTTGTAAGCCGCCTCAAACATAACCCTGCCTAGGTACGCAAACCATTGACGATCCCAGTGCGATACGTACCAGACTGGGTTCCAGGCGCGAGCTTTAAGAGGCTTGCAAAAAAGTGGTCTTCGGAACTCAATGATCTTAGTGAGAAGCCGTATGCTTTTGTCAAGCACCAACACGCCTTGGGCAAGCAAGATAACTCGTTTGTCTCACGGCTTCTTGAAGTGGCAGATTCGACTGAGGAAGCGAGATTTACGATCAAGTGGTCTGCCTTGTCACTGTACGCTGCCGGGGCTGAGACGGTACGTTGCTTGGCGGATATTACGAGAAACATTGGCTGACATGGCAGACTGTCTCCTCCATTTTTTTCTTCTTTCTGGCAATGATATTGTATCCCGATGTTCAGAAGAAGGCTCAAGAGGAGATTGACGGCGTGATCGGCAACGAGAGACTACCTGATTGCTTAGATTGGCCAAGTCTTCCCTATGTCAATGCGATAGTTAAGGAGGTTCTTCGATGGCATCCAATCGTCCCTATGGGGCTGCCCCATACAAGCACTGTAGATGATGTGTTTGAAGGGTACTTTATTCCCAAAGACGCAATTATCATGCCCAATATCTGGTGAGTACTTCTTTACGGTATCTGACCTTGATTTAATAGTGCGCAGGTATTTTGCTCATGACCCTGAGGTCCACCAAGACCCAATGCGCTTCAACCCGGAGCGCTTCTTGTCTACCGACGGCAATCCACCTGAACAAGATCCGCACACGTACACATTCGGCTTCGGGCGCCGCGTATGCCCGGGGCGTGTCTTAGCCGACAATGCATTGTTCCTCAACATCGCCCAGTCACTCGCTGTATTGCATATCAGAAAAGACGAGAATGGTGCCCAACCTGAACTCCTATTTACTCCCGGGATGATCAGCCACCCGGAGCCGTTCAAAGCCGCTATTACGCCAAGATCGCCACACCACGAAGAGCTAATCCGGTCATTGGAGCAGCAGTTTCCCTGGGAACAGAGCGACAGCCATATCATAGAGAAGATGCAGCGCCAAGGATCGTGAACCCCGAAAGGGCTGTCATTGCAAGGATCCAAGTCGATCAGAGACGATGCAGAATCTCGGTGTTACTCAACTTGGCATAAGCAAATCTCCATATCCCGTAACAGTACTGTACAGTATGCTTAAAGCTTGCCACTAACTTGCCCCCCTCAGCTCTGAGGCCAGTTGGTGCCCAAGGCTCCTCCCGGAAGCATCGCCCGGTGAGATTCGCGCCCCGGGAAGATCATGGAAACGAACGATACTGAATGAGGAAAGTGATATCGTCCCTTGCAGATGTGCTACACATGAGCTGTCAAGCAGGTGATTTGATTGAAACGGATTTCGTATACTAAGGGGGTCTAATTTGAGGCGATGGGCAATAGCTCGCGGATGGAGATTGTTTAGGCTGGTTTTAGGGGCTGCTTCGACTGTTGTTACAGGGGGCGGGGCCTGGAGCTGATCTGGCTTGACTGGTCTGCGGGCTTAGGCATTAAAAAGTGGCAGTGAAATCTGACAAGTTCATCCTGACTAACCCAAAGCTTAATTCTTGATTTTGTATCCGTATCTGTCAGCAAAAGCGGGATAATTCATTGTTAATTGCCTCAGTCTTTCAGCAAAAGAGTCTTGGCCTCGGTAGTTCCGGTCCCTAATAAGACGGAACTCGGTATTCATCCCTGCAAGTGCTGAGAGGCGTTCTGCGATAACCCTCAATTGAGACAGCACTTAATTATCCGTACCATTGAGCAATCTACAGTACAACAAGGAGAGCATAAAATTGACGTCGCATTGATTGGCAATGCATCTCGATCATTCTTCACTGAGGGGCATGGAATTTTCCGAGGGCTTCAGGCTACGGGCGCTGCGCTGTGACCTACGCTTAATTCATGCATATCGCGAGTCATTCGCTTTGACTCTTGCTTCATGACGTTTACTTTTTCTTGCTGCTTTAACTCGAGGTGACTGACTGTGACATTTGATCTGACTGTTTAAGCTCTGCATCAGACATTGGAGACGTGAATTACTGGTAAAGTCGACGTTTGCAGGCTGATGAGGCTGTCACTCGATGATATTTCGTGGTTCTGCATGTAAACTCTAAATACCGGTCCCCTTGTCATTCATCCTTGCAGCATTTCTCCTGATGACATTGCTCTCTCCTGATGACCTCTCCCCAGCTTCCGGACTCGAACTGGTAGAATGTCACGACTTGACAGCTCACATACATACTTTGCGAAGCCGTCCGCGGACAAAAGGTTATAATTATATAAAGATTATCTTTATGGGGGTCCAAGGACATTTTTACCCAACGCGGTTGGCGCGTCGATAAACCCTTCAGGCATCCCCTGGTTAAACTTTTACCGGCCCAACGGATGGGTGTGTCCGTGTTGTTGTTTCATTGGCAAATCGCCCCCATGTCAAGTCAATTGGGACAGTTGAGGCTTGGGACTGACCGAGTTTTGTCTTCCGCTCTTCGCTTGACCCAACCATTCATTGCTCGTTGCTAACCTTATTCCCAAGGACCCAAGCCACGAGCACATGTTTGATGGCTGAGACACGAATGAATGAATGAATGAATGACTGGCTGGCTAACGTCTGCGGGCCTTGAATCATGTCCGGGCTTACGCTTGAGCTTTTAGCGGTTACATCCTCGAAGCATCATTTTTGGGTCCGTTCGCATGGCCTGGCCCTCCTAGCCCCCCCATGCAGGGGGAGCTGATGGCCATTAACTAACTGAACTGGTTATTCGTATTAATTATGAATGCAAAGAGCGGCCACTCATACTCCGTACTGTACATACACAAAAGATGACGCGCCAGATCGACACGGGGAAACCCTCCATATTAACGTAAAGTAACACCCAAGCTCCTCTGTCTCTGTCTCTGTCTCTCCTCTTCTTCACCCTCGCCAAGAGCTGCCAACGAGACGAGACTGTCCACGATGCACCCGCTCCAACTTCAATCTACCTCTCCTTAATGACCGTCGTACGTCCGTCGGAACCGCCGAAATCATGGCCGCCGAGTCTGGGGAGACAGGCCAGACGGGGCCAATTGCCGTGTCGTTGCCGGTCAACATGGCCATCGCGGGCCTCTTCGCCATAGCCTGCTACAACTGTCTCGAGATCCTCATCTCGCTACTCAGTCGCTTCAAACGGCACGATGGTCTCTATTTCTGGAGCATGATGGTAGCGACCCTGGGGATATTGCTGCACAGTATTGTTGTCATGTTGAGGTACTACAGCTTGGGGCCCAATTTCTTGCTCTGCGTCTTGACGTGCGTCGGCTGGTATGGTATGGTCACCGGTCAATCTGTCGTGCTGTATTCTCGACTGCACCTCATCGTTGAGGATAAGTCTAAGACGCGATGGGTATTATACATGATCATCATCAACTTCTTCATACTACACGTTCCGACGACAGTCCTCTTCCTCGGAAGCAACACCAAACACTCGGCCCACTACATCGGCGCCTTCAACGTCTACGAACGCATCCAACTCGCCGGCTTCTGCATTCAAGAAACAATCATTTCAGGTCTCTACATATGGGAAACGTCGCGGGGCCTCAAACCGATCTTCGCCGTGCGCAAGAAAATGGAGCGCAAGATCATGCGATACCTCATTGTCGTCAACATTCTCGTCATCCTCCTCGACATCAGCCTCATCGTCACCCAGTACATGAGCCACTTCAACATTCAAACAACCTACAAGCCCGTCGTGTACAGCATCAAACTAAAGATGGAGTTCGTGGTGCTCAACAAATTGTTGCTACTCGTCCAACACAGCGACTGCAACTGCATGCACATCGTCGGCGAACCCGAAACCCCACCGCCAGATCCTTCAAACGTCGAATGTCAATCAATCGGACGAAATTCCTCTACGCGAACAGGGAGCGACGTTCCCATTCAGATGAACGTCGCTCCGATTCAAATGAACCACGTACAAAAGTACAATACCAACGCATCATCGCAGTCGGGAGGCCGTCACCAAAAGGCCAGCCCGCTAAACTTCCTCGACTACTGTCAGTCACCCTCCCTTGTCTCGCCCTTCAATTCTAATGCATTGCAGAACAATTAATCACCCCACAAATTACAATTTATCACTACAACGCCTCCGTAAGCTCGTCAAACAGCCACTGAAGCACGACCCTCACCGCTGTTATGAAATGCCGAAGCTATCACCCGACACTGAAGCTGCCGTAAGCTAACAGCGCCACAAAGCCACCACGGCAGTAAAATAACTTTAGCCGTGTCGTTTCACTCATCTTACCATTCGTCATAGGGCGCCTGAGTTGGGCTGACATTGCGTCTTCTGACCCAGCTCAGTGATGACCTGGCTACATACAATATGGTCTTGGGACCAACCATTTTATCTACGAGGATGACGCCGCCTACAAAGAGGCGCAGAGCGACCTCGAATTGAACAGAAATGTCTCATTTACAGTTCGACATATCATTGGGAGGAGTTCAGGATTAAGGACAGTTCATTTACCAGGGGCAAACACGGGACCCGACCAGCAACATTGATACCCATTGATTCTCATATATATCATTCATGATCGTAATACAAAAGCCTTATTTATGACCAAATCATTCAAAATCTTCCATTCTCGTTTTAATCCTGGCTGTGTCCTTCCAGCGAAGGACAAGCTTGTGATCATGCTCATGCGCTACGCGACGCCAGATTCGAAGCATGTCTTCTTCAGGCGGCTGCAGGTTCTTCCCGACGATTCTCATACATGGCTCAACTTTGGCGCTGTTGTAAGAGACCCTGTAGCTCCCGATCACTCCGACATTGATGACCATTCGTTGCAATCCGGGCATGTGAGAAGCTGCCTGTCCGGCTGCACAGAGTAGTCCGTGTGCATAGTCTGGGTCAATTGGACCTCTATACTCATTGACATTGAAATTTGAGTAGTAACCTCGCGTCCGCCCACTCGGTGGGCCCCATCGTTTAGTTTTGAAGATGTCAGTGTTCGGATTTTCCGTATAGGGCACCGCGAGCCACTTTCCAGCGGGGGTGATGGCAAGAAAACCGATCGCGTAGTTTTCGAGTTTGGACCAGCCGGTACTACCAGACAGAGCTTCTTCCGATGGGCCCAATATGGTCAGTTCGAAACTTCCCTCTGCCGAGAATCGTGTTATGTTCTCTCGCTGCGAGAAGTTAAAGAGCGCTTGGCTAAGGTGATCGTAGTTTTCTTCTGGATCTAGTATACTCGCGGGTATGTGTGAGTGATCCCGCGGTATACGTCGTAAATAATGAAAATCGAAGTCGTAGATGCCCTGTGGCAGGATTGACAACGAACTTGCGAGTTCTACAGAACTGTCAGCGACTCAGGTATGCAGCCCATTGAGACCTTACTCTTTCTAAGCTCATTTCTGAGATCTGGATCTTTCAACTCTCTATCACTGAGATGAAGTTTGAGCTTCTTCAAACGTGGCATCTTGCTTGCGAGGATGCATGCCGTATGAGGTTCGAAGCACAAACTCCACGAGACGAGCTCGAAACTGCATGAAGCTATGGACGGCAATTCTGGGAGCTCCTTGCCGTCGTGCTTCATACCGAAATAGATGGTTGTAAGCCAAGGGCCCTCTAGGGTATTTGCTTCCATCTCTTCAGGGCTGGAAATGCGGCTCAGACCGTATTCCCGAGGGGTTGGGAAGCCGAACCGTATATCGATGTATGACTGGTGATTCTCATGGACTGGAGCCAATTTGAGGGCGTTGAAGAGAATTCTCATGATCTTGGCGAATACCCTGTCGTAGCCTCTATCTCTTGGGTGGGGAAAGTCGACCGCGCTAGTATCATCCTCATCTTCTTCAAGCTCATCATCGGATGAGACATAGCCTGTATCATCTCTGGCTCTCAAAAAGTCCCCTCTAACATCTAGCCCAGGAGGGAAAACAATGGGAGTGTCCCAAGGCCGCGGGAGGGGAAAGGTGATGACAACAGCGATGAAGCGAACATACCCCAGGCGCCGTTCAGTGAGGTAGCCGTGCTGTGCCGCCTCAATCAGCCTCTTGGGCGAGATGACAAGGGTATGGAAAGTGAACGGCTCAAAGGCGAGCTGCCAATTACGTGAAACGGCGGCGTATGGAGCAAGGGAATTGTGTCGTGATAACGTCTGAGGGGCTTTCAACTTGTCATCAGAGTCCCAGGCATCGAAGACTGTGCTGATGTCAATTTGCGGCGGTCCAGACGCAGCAGCTTCCGCTGCGATCATGGAGAGGAGCTCAGTTGAGAGGCGATCCATTTTGAGTTTGGGAAGCGCTGGCGGTTCGAGTTAGTCTAGACTAACTTAAGGTAAGGTAGACTAGATTGTTGATGATGTCGATACGTAAGCGGGCGCGAATGGGAATAAGGATCTCACGTGATTGACGTCACGAGTGAGACATGCAAGTCAGCAAGACAAAACTCATGTCACGGAGAGAGTTTATCAGATAATTGATAATACTTTCATATTAACTGAAATTTGAACAGTAGAAAGAAACGATTGCTCAGAGTGAAAGCTGTTTATTAATATTTATTGCTGTGTTTGACTATGAAGAAATGATTCAGGAAGCGATACCAAGCGCATCATTGGTGACTTGAGCACAATATCTGGTCTATTTATGACAGAATGATAAGCCCACTGCTATCTCAATTATAAGACAAGATTTCGAGTTCATTGCGGCAAGCGAATGCCTTGAAGCAGCGCGTTGGGTTTTCCTCAGTGAGCAACAAATCATCAGACTTAAATATAGAATACCTATCAAAATAAACTTAGCAAAAGGTATCCTTTACTTAGCAAAGATATCCTGAATTTATACTAATTTATACTAATTTACCTCAATCTTTTCATCATTTTGGATCAAGGTCCTGAGTTTTCTTCCCCCCCTAGAGACTTTCATTCATAGTCAGTATGCCAAGGCACCATGATTACTTTGACTTTCTATTGAACTTGGCCGGGCAGTTTTTCATAAACATGTAAGAATATGCCGGCTGTTTCCGTTCATTGGACCTAACATCAAATTATTACTGTTCTTGCTGGAAGAAAGATATCTGTATCTATATGTGAAGTTTGGTATCTATCATTACACTTCATTTCATACATTGCAAAGTCGCTACAATAGCCTGAAGAGGCTTCCCTCATTCTCCAACAGAAAAGAATACTCTAGTACAGCTCCCCTACTCATAGTATATTCTTGTCTCATTCTTGACTTGAATGCCTTGTACACTTGTATTGTGTGCGTGGCTGTTAGGTCTCTCATCGGCGCAACTGGTGATGACAGTGTTGTGATTGGGGACACGTTCTTGGTAGCCATGAAAGTTCATATCATCAGACGATCCGTCTTCAAGGTCGGCAAGTTGTCGCTGAGAACTATTGTCGTCGATTTCTTTTGTTCGAGTAACGTTGGTAAGCTTGATACCACGGCTGCTAGTCAAGCCGCTGATAGCATTAGGACTAGTTGAGTTGGACTTTGATGAAAGTATCGAGCTCGAGATGAACTTGCGGAAAATAGGTCGAATAATAGGGAGACAAGCTGTCAAAGTTAGCATCAAGGTCAGTGATTATGCTGTACCACTTACAAGAGATGATTGCGAGGTAGGCTTCTGTGCCTGCCCAGATGATGACTCCCCTAATGTCCCTCGCCATCTCAGTCGTGTTGGGATTGAGGTTGATTGCCTCAATAAGCACGATGATCGAGGCGATACAAACGCTATAGAGAGACCAAGTTAGCCTCTTTCTAACACAAGGCAACCAGAGGTGATGGGGTAAAGACGCAAGACTTACAAGATACCAAACATGAACAGAGCGACGACTGCGATCTTCTGCCCCGGACGAAGCTTGAGATTCTTGACCTGAAATACAGGCAACGACAGCACAGCAATCTCGAGCATAAGATGTACTAGCGTCGTCCCGAACATGAACTTGGCAGGGTCGATGTTGCATACAGCGTTCTTGATGTTGTGATCCCAGTAGGCATTGACGGGTATGCAGTGGAAAATGGTCATGAAAGTTCGGATGGTAAGCCAGATCACAGTGCATCCCTGAAGGATACGGATTCCCATTCGGATATTCGAGACACTGAAGAGGCGCCAGTAGAAGCCGAGAATAGCAAGCTTGGAGAAGCCAAGGGACATTGCGTACGTGAACTCGGCAATGAATAGTCCTTTTCGAGCGTATTCCTCGACAGTCGCTGCTGGTAGAGGAACTTTCGCCTTCGCATGACCAAGACCCATTTTCACAGCCCCTGGAGAGATGTTAGTATGCTTTGACTGGACTACCTTGATGGAGTTCTATGAGACATGAAGATGTCCATGTACGTACAGTAAATCGTGAAGCTAAAGTAGAGAGAAGCAGAGATCTTGGGAGAATAAGATCAGCAAGTGGATAACATCAGAGGGACAAGTACAACTCACCCAGGAGAGCATCGCGAAAAAGTCATCCCACCACAATGCGACATGTGTAAGCCTTCGAGATATCAGACGGCAGACCAAGAGAGCTGTGGCGACAGAATAGGTGATGATCTGAGAGCTCATCACCCCAGCATCGGGTGTGTAGTGTGTTGCGGTAGCCATTGTCGGTGAGTGAATGCAAAGACCGAGTGGCAGAAGAAGATTCAGCAGATGGATACCAACACAAAATATCTATGAAGATGGGTCTGCCCAATTACCCGGTCGCTGGGAAATGGAGAAACAGATAAACGAAAAACGAAAAAGAAAAGGTCCCGCAGGGCTGATATCTATAAGAACGAAATGGGGAAGAGAAGCAAGGCGCGAGATGTAATGAGGAAGAAGCTAAGAAATAGGATCTACAGTACTACAAAGAGGAAGAAACAGGGGAAACGGCACTGCTACTCATTTTCTCGAACTGTCAGTGCACCAACTCAAAGACCAAAAGCAGGAAGACAGGCTAAAAACAGACAACGTCGTATTTAGACTGTAGATCTCACAGACCGTCTCCGGGGAACCTTGTCGATCGACATTGGGCCCAGGTAGGATGATATCGCTCCGGCACCTCTCATTCGCCATATGCCAGGTCCTGACGTCGTAACAAGTCCTGTGTCATGCCCTGACTCTTCAGCGTAGGGACTTCACCCTGGAAGAGAAGGGAAAACACAAACAGGGGGATCCTCTGGTTAAGGTTTGTGGTGGATTTTGATGAGCCTTTAGGGGAGGATCTTGGCATATTGATCTGCTGGGAATCACCTGGAGCTGGGAATATCCGATAGAATGCTGACCTCCCGTACGCCACTGATGAGATCCCAGACACTCTTTCTGCCGGGGGCTTGGACGTTAGGAGGAAGCATGCAGCCTTGACTTGACTGAAACGAGAAGAGTAATCAGTTCGTACGCCAGGGAAAATGCCGAAAGTTTAAATTGCTGTGCGTAACCAAGCTGTCGAGTAATGCTAGCGCCGTTTTGGCATATTGGACCCCTAACGGCATATGAGAGAGGGTCCGAGTCATAATCGATGCGGGGGTTGACTTGGCTATGCTTGGCAATTATTCATGACCCAGGCTACAGCTGGATTAGGCTTCTTTGTGAAACCGCCATTGCCGGTTCGTTCGGATGGGCTATCGAGATAACGGTAATCACTTCGCTGGTGTTGGCCTATCTCGACTTCTTAGCTCGTTATGCGGAAGATCTCTTTATGAGATGGGGATAGTCCGGGACAGGCAAGGAAATCCTCCGAACCCCATGCCGAATTACAAAAGGCTTGCATGAGCTTTGGATCAACTAAGGCAGATTTGATATGGATGGTACGGAGTAGACATTTAGACTAACAATTTTGGCACCTTGATCTACCGCAACGTTTGTTGCTCTCGGGGGGTCTTGGAACCAGGCTGGCGGTATCTAGAAATAGCCCGCAAGAGATACAAGAAACATTCAATTGGAATATTAAATTTCTATCTCATCTGCAATGACACTCGTTGTTCAGAATGCAGGCCTTGAACTGTGAGCATGCCTGGCGAACTGATCAACGCGCACAGCATTCAGCCAAGACCCTCGAGAAGGCCTCACTTTTACTCCGTAGTCCAGCTGGTCATTTCAACAGTTTCGAGAGGCATTACTCCGTAGTTGGGCTTCTGATGCAATTAGGCGGTAATTCGCTGCCTTATTTTCCAGCCCAGAACCCATGTTGTAAGGATGTCACTGCCGGGGAGGCTAGGAAAGCTTGACGCCACAATTACTAAATGAAGCTGGGGACTGAATCGTGTGAATAATGGAAAGCAGGTTGCCGGCCGCCGCAATAAAGAGCCAGGGTTTAACCTTTCTCCATTTGTAAATCTGGCAAAGGATCGACATACTAATAGAGTACTTATGCTAGCTAAGGGTTCTAATGCAGTTCGTCACAGAACCAACACTCGCCGAGAACGAATTGGACCCTGATATGCCTATGAGAGATACGAGAATGTCATGTTGGTACCTGCTAGGCCGAATGATGACTGGGACCTTGGGATTGTCACGAGGATAGATGATCGACAGGGCTCAGACATGGTAGCATTCGTTGAACATTCGAAAGCGTTGGTTGTGTTGGTTCCGTCCAACAAGAGACGCTACAGTGTCTACCCGTCGAGCATCAACCAAAGGTACCCGTCAATGGCCCGAAAGGGGTTCCTGTAACCCTGTGTTTCATCTCAGCCTCAAAGTCCCGAAGTGTAACCCTCGCGGTACTCACATTCTCGAAGCCTCTGGATGATGATGCCCCTAGCAGGCCTCCAAAAGATCTCCATAGGCTCATTAGGTTGCGGTCTTTTGAGACTCACTTCAATAACATTAATGTTTGTGCTGTTATTGCTTTTCGGATGATTCTTGTTCTCGAACCCAACGAATTCACGGTCGTTTACCCTTGTAAAACTCAATATCTCAAGCGAAGTCTCATTTACGAACAGTGCCTGGGAGATCATTTTGCCAAGAAAGTGCCAGAAAGGGAAAGGATAGTTGTAGTCGTGTTGGACGCCAATCTGAGCGAATACTTGTCGTTGTCGAGCGTCTGATACTCTTTTCAACCGATCAGTTGCACGGTTCTTCTCTGTGTACTGACAAAAGGACTCACTGCAATACCACATGTGTCACGCAATCCAATTCGAAACTGTCGATGTAACGGTCCTCGCCTAAAAGCAGAACCTTGGGGAGTTTCCATGGCACGACGGCGTCACGGTATGGGACTTGGCCGTTGACGAGTTCGAGGTGAGGGGTACTTGAGGACTGGGAACCTGACTCGACGGCGGTGGAATCCAAGACCATTCTCTCAGCTCTGGTAGGAACACAAATACTAAGGGGTTGTTGTACAGAAAATTCGTATTCTGTCCCGAGCCTCTTTGTATTTTCAACTATGTTACAATGCGGGGGAAGCTCGGTGGCTTTTGTAGGTTTGTCCAACTACTCGACTGAATGCAGGGCGGCGGTAAACACGGCGCGCCTATTGGCTGGCTCGACATCGCCATAGCATACTGGATATTGAAGTTCACAGATTATAAACTAGTATTAGAACTCAACAAGAATATCGACATCATTGATAGCGCCGCATCAGATTTCCCTGGTTTGCCCTTCTTGAAAAAGTCAATATGGGAGACGCCAACTCGTCGACTTTCACCCAACCATGGCAGGTTTCTATCCTTTACCACAATGAAACAGATCTGAACTCAAAGTATGCTCCACCTTGGGTTGACTCTCCTAATATCAGGGGCACGTTCGACATTCTTGAAAGTTGCATCTTTACCCTCATCGCCTGCGTCTTCACGGCCCTTCATCTCGACATAATTCCAAACTCTACATGGCAATGCCGACTGCTACAGAAGATAAAATGGGTCCTGTTAACCATTGTGATCCCGGAAATCTCCATGTTCACCGCGGGTAATCAGATTGCCAGTGCCTGGTTTCTGAAGTCGAAACTTAGAAAAATACAGAAACAACAGAAGTCGTCAATATCATATCCTGATGATGTAAGGAATCTAATACGGTGCACCTGAATACTCAATAACAGCCTTTAGTTTAAGATCAACTTGAAGTACGCCTACTTTATTGTCATGGGAGGAGTTCGCTTCGACGTTACCAACATCTTGTCTACTTCGGATCTTGACCCTTCAGCTAAGAAGATTTTCAAAGACCCTCAACCCGAAAAAGGCCAGAAACCCGTTCGACAAACCGTCCGCGCAGGCCCGCCTGCTATAGTTGAACTCGCCAGCAAGGGCCATTGGTTTAAAGTCCTAGAGAAAGACATTGACGACAAGAGTAAGGCTGGTGTATTTCAAAAAGCCGTTGTTCTTATTCAGATACTCTGGATGATTACGCAATGTGCTTGCCGGTTTGTATTTGGACTTCCAGTTACACTACTAGAAATCCATACTATGTTGCATGTATTTTTTGCTATCATCCAATACTGTTGTTGGATCAAGGTTTGTGTATCCCTCAAAATCTCATTGCACTTAGCTGACAAGCATATAGAAACCATTGGATGTTCAAGAACCATTCGTTGTTCAACCACATGCTTTCGAAGCCGAACTGGCCATTATGCTACAGAAGCAGTTCTATAGCAGGATGTCATACAGTCTAGCACTCTTCCCTTCACGTCAAACACCAGAACAGCCACCCCCAGAAGGATCTTATGGTCGCCAAATGAGATGGATCGATCCGGCGTCGACAGAAATGAAAGTTGGCGATATTCTACCTTCTGGGCTTGCTTTCTACACCGCAAATACCAAGGATGCTTTATATCCTCTCGAAAACATATGGGGTGGCCAGACAATGGTTAAACACAAGCTCTGTCGAAGATCTGAACCCGTCATGGACTCTTTCCCACTTACACCTGAGTTCTTTCGACGATGGAATCTTATTCTGTCCAGATACTCTGACGAACAGCGAGATTACCTGGCTGAAACGTCGATAAGGGCTCGACTGTACAGATGTGAGGAAGATGGTATACCGGATCTTCCGGAGAGAGAAAAACGTATTCTTCTCCTAGCGCGCCTGGACGAATTCAGACAAGAACTGATATTGAACTGCGACAGAGATTTCTGGGAGGGTAGAAGTTTCTTCTCCCTTGATCTTGCTCCGCATTATGAAACGCAAGGTTTTCTTTCGAAATATGGTCCTATGTGGAAGTTCTGGAGGTACGACAAGATAGTATTCCTCGCTGTTATCCTGTCTATTTGCTATGGCGGCCTTCATCTTACGCCTTCATTCTTGTTGACTTTCCCTTCGTACACAGAGGCAGTATTCTGGCAGCTCAGCTGTGCGATCATCATGTGCGCGTTGCCTGTTTACGTTGTAATATCAGGCATGATCTGGCTCACCCTTTGGTGTTTATTCCTTGACAGGTCTCATGCTCTCGTCTTTCCACGAAGGACACCGGAATATCTCAGGAGATTCATCAGAAACCTCGCCAAGTTCTATTGTATATACTTGCTATATGTTTTGGGTACCGCATATGTTCTGTCAAGGGCCTTCATTGTCGCTGAAATTTTTGCAAGCTTGCGACATTGTCCCGTTGGAGTTTTTGTCACTTTCCAGTGGTTACAGCTGTTTCCTCATTTTTAGTCATATTCCTGGTTATCTTTCCCTTTCTCTTGTTACACATTAGATATATTAGCGCTACTTTTACTCAGATTAGCCGCTTGAATGCTATGCACCAACCGTGGCAGACCTAAGTAACACCATTGAGGCTATCATTAAGAGAATTGGATAAGTCTTGCGGGAATATCTGACATGCATAGGCCTGGAATTACACAAAAGTTTCGGTTTGTGTGTTTTCAGGGTGTCATGAATTTGAAGGAAGTCAACAAGCTTAACATGAGCATATTCGCCAAATACCATGCGACCCCCAAATTCTAGGCATATCACCCACTGAAGGAAATGCCATTACAATAAGTTACTTACACAAAAATTACTTCCATCACAGAATTAATCTTTTTTAGTTATTGTCTTTTATAGGCTTCAAGTTCTTCATTTGATGCCCAACGCCCTGAAGCAATGACCATTTTCTTGAAACCTTATCTTTATCCTCTCTAACTCCCTAAACAAACTTAGGTAGGTCAATCTGTCATGATCTGTGGCACGGTGCTGTCACGAAGCGCACGAGTCTGTTCGCACGCACTTACGATACCATATTCATATTGAACTATAGCACATGGCAGGAATAACTTATTGACCACAATCGAAATCCACGACATCGAGAATCGACTTGAATCTTCGCCTCTTCTCAGGAGTGATACTGAGATAATCGACATATCGCCCCCAGCGAAAGCGATATATCGTCTAGCTTCTCTGCGCATTTGCTTTCTCAGTGATGCTTGGTGATGGCCTCTAGTTCTTGGACCTGCTGCACATTAGGAGATTATTTTGCAAGAAAGTGCCAGAAAGGGAAAAGATAGGAATGCCAATCTGAACAAACACTTGTCGTTATCGAGCGTCTGATACTCTTTTCACCTGATATAGTGCACGGTTCTTCTCTGTGTGGTGAATACAATGGTGAAGGAACTCTGCCATGAGACAAGTGTGCTCTTGCATCTGGTAGTAAGAAATGCGAGAGCATTCTTTCTGTCAGTACAAGACAACTTAGAGAGGTAACTGTAAGGTAGTAGCTCACTGTACCTACTACCTAAGGTAGGTACTTTACCGACTTAGGTACTAAGGTAAGGTAGGTACCTCAGGTAGTCTATCGAATATCCAGTACGTGAGGCAGGTACAACATTACTTTGTTTATTATTGCAATGTCAGAATAGAACGTAGTACCCTCCCTTCCATCATCATCATATTGCCATTGGGAGTTTTGGTTTTTTGTTTTGTTTTTCGATCTTATTATCAAATTAATTACTTGATAATCATAGATATCCTCTTCTCTCGGCACTATATCCATACCATCGCCATGAACGCCGCCGACCAAGCCCACTTGGCTGCCATGGGACTAGCCATCCCTCTCCCTCTCCCTCTCCCTCACCCTGTCTCTCGTCGACAGGAGATCCGCGATCGGGCTGAGACTCTCAGAGTCTGTACTCTGTGGCCTTCTGTGACCAGGGCCGAGTACAAACGCCGGCATGACCGGATGAGAAAGGCGGGGATACGCAGGTTTTGGGAGGCCAGGTGTCAACACAAGTTGATGCAGACTTGGCAGAACGACGAGTCTCTGAGATACCGGGAAAGGGTCTCGGCATTGGTCAATGGCCAAAACCCTGCTTGGGCCTTTGGGCCTGATTTACAGTGGTTGCCCGGCTTCCTGGCAAGTGGGGATATCCCACTGGAGGAGCGCAAGATAGTGGCTGGCATTGCCGAAGAAACGGCCCATTATGCTATCGAGTAAGTCCTTGTCCTTCACATCCCATCTAGCGTTTCAGCCAAAAGCAAGATATTAGACAACAGTCAGGGCGATGACTATATTGCTCATATGTGTTTATTGCTGTTCTTTACTTTTGTGCCTTGGAGATGAAGCCTCTTTTAACCTCTTAACCTCATCACAATGCTTCACATCCCATTTCAAAATTCGACAGCTTACTAATATTATCAAAGGCAAGCAGAGAGGCATAATCGCCTTCTCCGGAAATGGCTATGGGGTTACGATGACCGTTTTGAACGAAAAAGGCATGAGCGCTTTGCTCAGTCGGCAAAACGTGCCGCTATCAAATAGGTGAGGATAGCCGACGAGTGGTCCCCTTCTCTCTAGAGTCTCGACCCGACTGGTGGTGTTGGTGTTGGTGTTGAAGATATGCTGTGCCGTGTCACCCACTAGGACACAAGTGGGTGCTGTATTATTACTTATACGAAGGAAAACGTGAGGAACCCTTGACTCAATCGACTGGTGGCCTTGTTCTTTCAAGGTCTTGAGGCCCGCCTGTGGACGGCTCCCTTTTTAGAACTTGGTTCGCCACTACGATCCGGTCAAGTAAGCGAAGGAAAACGCAAGGAACCCCTGACTATTCCGACAATTTTCGATCTCACAAGGTCTCGAGGCCCGCTGATGGACGGCTCCCTTAACACCTGGATCGATGGCAACGACCGAGTCAAACGTCGACTATGAGTTCGCACTTCTACGTAGTGTCGACGATTAACTCCTTCATTTCAAGGAGGCCAAGACGAACTCAATGCGATATATATGGAACTGCTGATGAGATATCCCCTGAATTGTGTATTCATAGTGCTATTCTGGGTTGATGGAACTGGCAATGTATTGCGTACCTCACCTTGATACGCTGTCTACTACCTTTCCCATAACCCAGGCACATGCAAGTATGCAAGATTGAAACCAGTACCGTCTGCTGTTCATCGGCCACAACCAGACTGCTGAGCTCTCGGGTCAACCTGAAGGCCACCAACTTCAAGACCATCAAACACCAAGAATAACATCAAGACCATCAGCAAGATCAAATATCTATCAACCAAGATAACAGCTTGTCACCCCGTTGATCCAACGGATGCTGAGTGTGGTCTTGGCTGCTGGACTGGGGACGAAAATGAGACTTAGCAGGAGAACTCAACAAACAGTCGCCCATCTACGATGCCATGGCCATTCTTTTACTGTTTATCAGCCCGTTTTCAAAGTTCCTTCAATTCTTTTCGCCTTTTTGCCTGGGCAGGGAGCAGCTAGGGTCTGCTGTGATGAAAGAATTGTCAAGTTATGCACTCATAATCAACGCCTTCGGTCTAGTCAAGTGCTCAACCATCAGCACTGCAATAACCTCACATTTAAGCAACCCCTAGGACCAGACAACTGCTTTGGTATCGGTCCGCATCTTGTACATGGAACTTCAAATTAGATGAATCCGGCCTGGCCCCTGTTAGGGAAACAGGGGGTTGTGGCTTCTGGACCCAGAGACTTCGGTTGCAATAACGAACCTACTGAAACAACAGTACCTTTTTTTCTATCGCCGTTTGACTTTTTCAAGGTTGTTCCCATTTACCGAGGGCCACGCCGGCCAAGTTGGATCGACTCGACTAGAACGGAATCTTACTTTTTTACATTACAGACCATAATTGAAACCAGAATTCTTGGTAATAAGAAGATATGGAGCCAAGTTCGGATCCCTTAATCACCAAAACTGCACTAACTACACTCGAACTTATCGCGTCTGCGTGGCGATTCGATCACTACTCGTGCGCTTCTTGCTAGCACCGTGTCCTGGCTCACTCACTACACACTCGAATTCCAAGCGGTGGGCGTCAACATGCCTCAAGAGGAACCTTCAAATAAAGCATTGAGACCCAGGTGTCTTTTCTTTTCGGCTGGCTGCTATTATCTAGTTACTTGTCATTATGCTATAAGCCCACTACATACCACAATACCAATCCATTTAGCCATATCAGAGAATCCCAGGACAGCCCCTTTTGAAGCGCGACGAACCCCCTTGCCATCGGGATACCGAAACTACGCGCCTCCGATGGCCTCCGAAGACTCCACGACTCAAGCTAAGCACCAGTCTGCAGGACCCGAGTCGTTCGTCAGTGGAAGCCATGCAGAGTGACAGTGGTTCAGTTCCGCTCAGCAAATAGCACTCAATTCCGGAGAGTTCGATGGAGTCTTGACATCATTTATACATATTGTCGCTTCCTAGTGTACGTACCTATATATCCCCGGTGCTCCTGGTTTTCTCGGCCGTGGTGGTAAGCTCAACCATTCCCGATATCACCAAAGAGTCTTTCACAGTCTCCGAACCCCTCCTCCAGGCTTTCCTGGAAACTTCTCTCCTCCAGCTAGTTTGCCTGGAGGCACTCAATTCCCTCCTCCCGGGTTAAACCCTGGTGGTCTTGGCTGCTGGACTGAGGACGAAAATGAGACTTGGCAGGAGAACTCGACAAACAGGAATATACCCTAGTCTCGGCGTTAGCCTTTGTCATCTCTCAGGTTATCAAACCAATCGTTGATAAAGGTTTTCTTAGCCGGTTGATCTTCAAGAAATCTCTCTGATGGAAAGGTTGGTTGTTCGGTGCTCTCTTGCGGGTAAAAGCGACTGTCATCGAAAAATACCCAAGCGCGCTCCTGACCGAGCTTGTATCTGAGTTTCTCTTTGGGCTTCAGAGAGAGTTGGTTGTATAAAGATGATTCGTAATCATTTTTGTATTTTTGCTCGGTTACGAGGAGGCTATGGAAGAACGCTTCCCACGGGTGGGCGATAGAAGGGTTTCCAAACATCCAGGCATCTTTGAGTTTCTCGTCGAGTGCTTTCCTTTCATTAGGCTTAGCCATATCGTGGCGAAGGAATTTGATTAGGCGATCGAGCCCAAGCGTTGAGAAACCGGCCCCAATATCATCGCCACAGTCGCGAGAAAGTAAATGCAGATTAGGTGCGTAGACGTTGGCATCAAAAAAGAGGGCGTCGGGAACCGGAAAATTTGTCCGAGTTAAGGATGAAGGAGTCGCCAAAGCGGCTGGGAGATCAGCACAGTTGCATTGGGCTAGCATTGCCCCGTATAGAGAACAGACGTAGCTGTGGACACATCCGACAGCTTCGTACTCGGCGCTGCTGATTTTGCGTAGCCGTATATTGCCGGGATCATAAGAGAATGTACTGTTCTTGCATAGTAGTTCAAACACCAGAAATGCTTTGACAAACCTTTTCCGTTCCGAGGATGTGAGATTCGCGGAACTAAATCGCGGTGTGACCTTGAGGCCTTTGAACACAAGGTGTCCTTCAGTTGATGGCGGCTGAATTTCTGGTAGACAAAGATATTCCTGTGGGGGAAAGGAAGCGGTGGCTTTGGTGACATAGTCCTCGACCAAAAGAAGAATTTGATCATGTAACTTATTGAGCTGACCCACCAGGTGGTCGTCGTCACGCTCGAATGGATCGGGCAACTGAGATTTTGACCAAGCGCGCAAGTGTGCACGACCAAGGTGCTTGCGTTGATGCTTATCAGCACAGGTCCGACGATTCGGAAACAACAAAATAGCCATAGCATATTTTATCATCTCGGTGTCAAATTCGGCGGCAAGGACTTGTCGTAAGATAAACATTTTGTGTGCGAGATATTGTCGCAGGAGGACAGGAGAGGCTTGAATTATCCGTAATATCGACGATTTGCAGCCAGTCGATACGAGAACCTGGATACGTAGCTCTGGCGGAAGCCTGATGAAAGGATCTGTTGAAACGAGCGCCATTCCTTTTCGGTCTATAGTGGTCATATCTTTGAATGAGAGACTAAGCAGAGCAAGAGGGGGCAGACTTTGAGGTATTTATACAGATTGGAGCACTGTGTATGCCTCCAAGGCCGGCCAAGGAGTCATCGTCTAGGTTTCTAATGTATCAGCTTTACGCTGTAATAATTGGTTAGTCATTGTGTTATAATGTCTAAGTTATTAGCTAGATACGTTATTTGTAGTTGAGTGTTGTGGCTAAGAGCTTGAAATAATAGATAGAACCTAGAATATATTTATACCCAACTCTAGTGGTAGAGTAAGTAGAAAGCCAAAGACTATATTTTGTCAAATGAGCCATTTCTGTTGTTAAGGTTCGGTGGGAAGACTAATATCTAGTCGGAAGCCCGGATCTTGAACAGAGAGGAGTAATCGCCATACGTATTACCTACGCCAAAGTTTACTATTAGACTAAGTTCTGTCTGCTGATTTAAGCTCTCAGCCACGAGCCTCAACTGTAAATAACACATCTAGCTAACAACTTAGACATTATACCATAATGACTAACCAATTGCTACAGCCAAAGGCTGAATTACTATTAGACATAACCTTTATTTCAACATGTGTAGCCTTTGACCATTGTGCTAGATCACGTTGTGGCCGAACTTCGTAAACCTTCCCTTCGTGAAGGCTTCTGGGTAAAAGCTTATATTGGAGAAAATAATAGTTAGGTGACTCATCTGTCACCGGTGTTCGCAGTCTAAGCATAATATTTCAGGTGTCATCGACAAAACCAATGTTAATAATAAATTGTTCTAGGGTAGGCATGGGTTACCAAGGTGGTACTGCAAGTTAGGTACGGAGTAGTTGGCAATGGAGCAGAAGCTCGACCCACACATCCAACTCGCATTTAACCCTCCAACCGGCTTCCCCAACCCCTCCTCAAATGTTGGGCTGATATTTCGCAACAACTTGAGACGATGCCTGATCGGCATTCAAACTTGGCATAGTAGGGCCCTGTCAGCTAACTCTAGTTGTATCTAGCCTGACCCGATATGAACTCCGCAACCGGGAAGCAAGAACTCTCGTGAGACACTAGACAAGCGCGTTACCAAAGATATCTTTCACTGACACGAAACCCTAGTTGCAAACGTTGCCGATACCGAAAGGTAAGTTCACGTTGTGGAATATCCTGATGGAATTGTATAAGTTTGACGGCGCTAGTTGAGATGCACACGAACAGTCCCATGCACCAATTGTGCAACAGCGGGTGCAGGCTGCGAGTATGAAAAGATCGACAAGAGACGGAACCCACCATCTTCAGAATACACGATTGGACTACGAAATAGAGTTGCGTCATTGGAGGCTTTCATCCAGGAGTTGAGAGACGCTTCTCCCGCTCGCCGAGATGAAATGCTTGGGCCCGCGGCTTATTTACAGGGCGCGTCAAATATGTCGATCGCAGGGCCATCTCAAGTCATCCAAACTGATACTACAGCTCGAGCACTCTTGAAACCAGATGCAGAAGGATCACTTGTCTACCATGGTGCCACCAGCATCTTCAACAGTGATCTTCTATCCACAAGCGAGAGCTATCCAAGCACAACGCAGAGTCTGTACGCAGAATCCAACTTTGACCATGTTATAAATCACTTCGGCATCAAGCTGGAAGACGACACAGTTTTCAAAGCACTGCAACAGTTCTTTCGCTGGCAATATCCCCACTTTATGTTTGTTTACCGAGAGGCGTTTCTAAGAGACCATTTTGGTGAGCGAAAAGGCTGCAAGTACTGGTCATCTGCACTTCTCCTGTCGATATGCGCCTTGGGCCTCCTTATGTCAGATACTGAAGCGGAGCGGAACCTGACTGAGCAGTTCTTTCAGGCGGCTGAGAGTATCGTGATGGTATCCGGCCTAAGCCGTCCTTCGATCCCCACTGTCCAGTCATTCTTATGCTTAGCATTTTTTGAAATTGGTCGAGGGAACGTATCCAAGGGATGGGCTTTCTCAGGTACGATGTACTGGCTGTTCTTATGGAAATGTTGATTTTAACAAAAGACAGGTATCGCGTTCCGTATGGCCCAAGACTTGGGCTTTCAGAGTGATCCTATGAACTGGCTGCCACATGACTCGACCATTATATCAAGCGAAGATATTGAGATCCGCCGCAGAATCTATTGGGGCTCATACATATCAGACAAACTAATAAGCTTGATCCTCGGGAGACCCGTACAACTAGCCTTCGATAGCGCCGAGGTCGATCTACTGGAGTTCATAAGGTAAGACAGCCCCTATTCCTAGCTTTCAAACAAACTAACGAAGTTAGTGACGGTCCCG
The DNA here is from genome assembly GCF_013396075.1 of Fusarium subglutinans. Lineage (NCBI taxonomy): Eukaryota > Fungi > Ascomycota > Sordariomycetes > Hypocreales > Nectriaceae > Fusarium > Fusarium subglutinans. Next base: position 256,003 of record NW_023502102.1, on the reverse strand, counting down.
GAATGGAGTACTGGCGTCCTGTTGGTTTTGGTGATGACCCAGAAGAGCTTCGAGTCTTGTCAAACATACCATATCTTAAAGAGCAGATTCGTCTGTACAGAATTGTTGAGAAAATGATGACGACAGTATTTTCTCCACGGACGCCTCGAACGCAGACAGACGTCTTTACACGCCAGACGCTACTTGATAATCTCAATCTCGAGCTTCTCCAGTGGAGGGATGCACTACCCGCTTTTGCGAAGTGGAATAAGTGGTCGACGGGTGTGACAATAACACCAGCGGTGGCCACCCTCCAGTAGGTCTCTATGACTCTGAGCGGCTCCTTGACTAATCAACATCCTGAAGTCTTCTTTACAGCAGTATCCGTATTGCCTTGAACTACGAATCGGCCGTCACTAGTAACGTCGCCTCGGCTCGAGAAGCATCACTCCTTTCGTGCACCACAGCAGCTCAAGATGTCCTTGCTCTGGTTCGGATTTACAAAATGCAATACGGGCTTCGACATGCACCACTCATATTGATCTATGCATCCATACAAGCTTCGAGGTCTATCGAGAGGTTTGGTATTCCGGAAGAACAGAGCTACCTGGTCAGTTGCTTGGCTGAGTGCGCTCATACTTGGAGCATTGCTGGTCAAGTACAAGGACCGATGCCGGCAGTGAATCTTGACGCGTATCACGATCTGGTATAGAAATACGGCGGTTAAGGAAGCTATTTCACTTACTGAGCCTAATCGACATGCAAATGTTGTTAATCATCAGTGTACAAAGCGATAACGTGTATGTTACTGCTAATGTCATCTTTCAGTGACTATGATACTTCGTGATCAAGCCTAAAGCCTCTCCCTCTCCTTCAACTCGTGGATCAACACCAGAGGCCCCTTGGGAACAATATCCGGCCCAGTGATACCGAGTACCCTTCGTCTAGCATTCGCATAACCATTCTTGTACTTCTCAAGCCAAATCTCGGAAGACTTTCGAAACGCGCCTTCAGTTCTGAAGCTAATGTCCCAGTAAAGTCTCCTCAACCAAAGATGCAAATTTGGATAGTGATCCCTGATGGTTCCAAGGTTGCACATGAAGATAGGGACGTACGCAACGTCGAAACGGAGAATGGTTGGGAAGAGACGTATATCAGCCTCGGTGATGTGCTTGCCGAGAAGAAACGGTCCGTTGTCGAGGATTCTCTCCAGTCGATCGAGTGACTTGAAGACCTTTACGACGTTTTCTTCATATGCAGCTTGAGTTGTTGCGAAGCCAGTCTTATAAACACCGTTATTGACAGTGTCGTAAACCCATTCGTTGATCTCATCGATCTTGTCTCTCAAGCGCTCCGGGTAGAGTTGGCTTCCAAGTTTGTGACTTTCACGATCTTCCTCGGGAAGAAAGTGGTCGAACTCCGTGTAGAGCATCCGAATGATGTCGCTCGACTCGTTGCTCACCATGGTGTGAGTCTTCTTATCCCAAAGGACGGGCACGGTGTAACGACCCTCATAATTTGGGTTGGCCTTGAGATATAGTTGCTTCAACGTGTCGAGTCCATATAGTGGATCCTTGGGGAGCACACCATACTTGGCAGCTTCTGGGCTATCATCGAAGTGCCAACCGTCTTTGCCCATAGTGAGCGAGCAGATGTACAGATCGATTACATCCTCAAGTTTCTTGAGGCTTCTAACGATCATGGCGCGATGAGACTGTCGTCGTCAGTACTGGAAAGGCATAGCTTAGCGACGACTTACCCATGGACATCCAGGGCTCAAATACAGAACATAACGAGCTTCCTCAGCCGGAAACTGAGAGTTTTGATCCTTTGATATGAAACGGCGAAAGGCGCTGTCAGGCCGAATGAAAGAACCGTCCTTGTTTGGCTTGAGCCTGATCTCATCCGGCTTTTGTGATATTAGTCATTGGACTATCGCTATTACCATCATGGCATGAAGATTTACCTGGTCACCCATGTTTCTGATATTTAAGGAAGAAAAGTTCCTGGTGAAAGATATGTCGAAAGATCGAACAATATTCTGCCTTGGGATGAGATGCGGTCTGTGTGGCCCAAGACGCAAGATGCGTGAAGATGGAGGTTTCATTCTAACTCTTGCAAACAGAATGAGGTGTCCAGGCAATTTATGAAATGTTTCTAAGCATGATATATAAGCATATCATACCATGATATCTGATCGGCCAAATATGATTGATAATCATGTCACCAAACTCGTCAGCTTATGGTGACAACCGCGCGGCAAACCGGCTGGATGACTATAGTGGGGCCAGAACACGGCAACCAAGAAAGCAAGCATCATCTCCAAGCAACCTTTCACTAATCCTTTTGATGCTATTTCATATGCTTGCTAGTATTCCTGATCCTTTGTGAAGTTCATTGTGCTTAGTATTGCCATAGTCGAGAACTTTGAACGCAGATTACAGCTATAATGGTGAGTTGGCCACGCCGCATTTATCTCAGTCCCCCGGCGAGCAAGAAAACTTCTGACAGAGGGTCAAGGTAACAAAAGCATGTAGTCTAAGGTCTATTGAGTCAAGACTAAATTACACTAAATTCAACCAAGACTTTCAATTCCTTAGAATGGATATCCGACATCTTTTCGTCTGACCTCTTTAATCAAAGAGATTCAAGTCTGAGCTATCAAGTCTGAGCTGGAAATATCTGATGAACTCTCGGATCCTTCTCTCTTGATAGTTGATGGGGGCATACGAGGCACAAGAATATCGGGATAACAAGCGCATCTCTGTGCCCACGGTATGCGCGGCTGAGGCATTCTTCCTACCACTGATTCACAGGCTAGAACCCGAAAAGTACCGAGATTATCATCGGACAGGATGAGAGATAGAGTGTCCAACATATCAAAAGCAGTCTCCTTCTTGCCACTGTTAACTTCATCATCGCTGTTGCTTGGGATCCACGAGGTGCCGATGTCTTCTCTTTCGACTTCCGTGTAAATGAAATCGTTTGAACGGAAGATCACCCTTCGGGTATGAGCGTTCCTGTCTTGCTGTCTTCTGCCCTCTTCTAAATTACTTGTGATATGTTGTGCCCGTACCAAGCTGTAATCGATAAACCATACCGTGACCTCGGCAATCTCGGTGAGATAAGTGATCATGTCTTGAAAAGTTGCAGAATCCATCCCCAATCCTATCTGGTTGTAGTGGAACTTGTGGTCGTTGACGTAATGGAAAACCGAGGGGTCATAATCCATCGCAATGTTGCTCCCTAGGAAGCTGAATCCTGATCTTTCAAGGGAGGGGGTTTCGTCGACTAGAGATAAAAAGCCACTGTCGCCAATATTCAACCAATCCACATGTTCAAGCCATCGAGGATCAAGATGAACGAGATCGTTGTCTGGATCTATTGTGATATGCTTGACGATACCATCGATGTCTTGGTAAGATGCTGTATGAGCGGCACCTTTTTGACCATCATATTGGCCTGGTTCTGCTGTACGTTTCGGATGAAAGGGAGACTTGATGTGCGACCACCATTCATTCTTAGCGAAGTGTCTTTCCATCGCTCGGCGCGATTCCCTGCAAACAGTCCAGAGAGAGCTGTCTGTCAGGCAGACTGAGTCATTTGGATTGCCCGCGACATCATCAGTTGGGATGGCTAGCGATAGCCCTGAAGCAATGTTCAAAGAGTCGTAATCGAAATTCTTATTGTGCATCAAGCGCAGAAATCTCCCTTTTATCGGTCTAGTGGGAGTCGGCTGGGGTACACGATAGTCGGCGATGGAGAATCGGTGAACATGGCGATTGCCTGGGACTGGGCGGACTGCGGCTTCCCAGATGAGGATCTGAATCTCTTTGGGGAGTTGGAGGAATTTTGGGAAAGTATCTGGAGCCATATTCTGATCAAGGTACTGTAGAATACCTGAGATAAATGCCAACTGTGGCAAGACTGCGATCCTAAAGGACGAAAAGACTTGGTCAAAGTTGGGTGGGTTAAGATGGATTTAAGTGTAGATCTTTAGGCTTTATGCTTGAGTTTTTTTCGGTATATTGAGTTTATGTGAAGAGGCTTTCTTGTCTCGAAAATACCCATGGCCATGAAAGACGTGACTTTATTGCCAAATGTTAATATACAGCTTGAATATGACGTTGGCCGAGTCATACACCGAAGTAGCATCTCATTTGTCGAAATGGAACAGCACATTACGACTAGGAAAAACCGTGAGACTGAAGATCAGAAAAAAGACCCTTCATCATTTATGAGATTTTGACGATTTTTTTAAGAATACAGTCAGGAGAGATAGATTAAATGCAGGGCTATTAGCCCTTTAACCTTATTCGGCCCTGAAGTTTACTTGGCCCAGTGCCTGGGGTATCTGATTGGCCTTTGCGTAAAAGCAACTTTTTCCTACCACGCTACTGGATCCTTCGACGTTACGCCTCGACCCTGACGCGTAAAAAGGGAGGCTTATCTGCATCATATCCTAGGCCAATGAACCGAGATTCCCATATCATGACGCCCTTTTTACTGACCATTGGTCCACTGTTTATTATCGGTCGCGACAGGTTGACGAATGTCGTCGGAAGGGAGATCTGATCAACAAGGAAAGACCAGGTTACGAATCATGGCCTGCGTTGGATCTCTTGACGTGCGAGTGTAATTAGACCTGTTTGAAACGCCAAGGCAGCGAAGGGTGTATTTCTCTACTAGCTCTCTTATCCCGGTATCATGGAGAACGGACATTAAATCAAGGTGCTAAGATAAACTAGTCATAAGGATTACAAAGATATACTACAATTTCCCAAGTCTCTCCTTCACTTAGAACAAAAGTCTGAGGTTTCTTTTACTCTCTTTGCCCTTGCATGGGCTGGCTGTTGGTTCTTAATCTTAACCTTGTGTAACATTCCAAGGGCCAACTGCCAAAACTTTATTCGACAGGTCTAGAACAATCTTCCCCTCGAGACCAAACCCAAACGGAAATTAACCTTCTCGTATACTTTGGAAAATCTGCAGTAAGAATCACGGTTATTGGCCAAATAGCATTTGAGTGACAGCGATGCTTCCACTTGATTAGGTAAGGTACGTAGATCAACGTTTCGCCTATCCTCCCTTACAAGTAGGGAAAGTAGCATCGGGCCTTGATTGATCAGGAAGGTACGAATCATGCTTTAGCCCCGCGAGACCTGGTCCAAGTGCCATCTATAAATCGTTGAGCTTCGCTGTCGTCACGTCATGTCCAGTTCGTCGGTTCTCGTCTCGCAGTCTTCAAAATGGGCTTTCAATTCTTTGGTGCTCAAAATGGAGTAAAGATGGGAGTCTTGAACGCTCCCAAGCGAGCCGTATGGATCTGCTCGTTTGTTAGCCTCACAGCTTTCCTTATCTTTCTCTGCTTTCCCGTCTCTTCATTTTATCCGTTGTAAGTACACTGGCCACTAGTCTGCACGAAAAAGATCTTCCACTTGCGATGCTAATGACAATGTATCGCATAGGAATCCCATCGTCTCTCCATCTAACCCTGACTCTCCTCAAACAACAGATACCTTCAGTGCCAATTGTCATAAAAGCCTTCGACCGGAAGCATATCAGCAGCATGGCATTTGGACCGGGAGATTGGCTCTGCCGAAGCTGATGGCAGAGTTATGGAAACCCCTCATACATCCTATCACGGAGAGAGTGTTCGTCACCGACAAGGGAGAACGTTTCGAAGTACCAATTGATCAAGTCCGATGGAAGAAGCCACTAGGGAAACGGGTCGTTATCGTCGATACAGATAATCGGCTTGATAGCAAAACCGAGAACACAATGTTGAACGAATGTCCGTTGAACTTTACAACATTGCCGGGGCAGACTGGAGGTCACTTAAACCACTATATATATGGTACAGTCTATCAACTTTGGTGCATGATGCTCTGCTGACGCTGGTGGGTTAGCTATGATTCACGGCTACGATTACCGACTAGTCCGTGCAGCCGCCTATCCCGATCGACACGGAACTTGGGTAAAGCCAGCCATCACCAAAGAGGCTCTGAAGACCCATGAGTTCGTCGTCTCGCTAGACTCAGACGCCGTGTTTACCCATCTCGACCTCCCACTAGAATGGCTCATGAACCTCTGGGATTACCGCCCAGAAACCTTGGTCGCCATGGCTTACGACCTTGACTGGAAACAAGACTACGATCCTCAAGGCAATCTTATCCTCAATACGGGATTCGCCATTGCACAGGCAAGTCAGCGCACCCAAGATATGTTTCGACGCTGGGAAGATTGCCCAAGGAGTATACATGGCTGCGACCATTGGAACCACCAATGGGCACACGAGCAGAGCGCTTTTTCGTACTATATCCGGTATGAGTTCAATAGAACGCACGACGTGAAAAACATCCCGTGCAATCACGCCAATGGTAACGAGTTTACATTGGATGGTGGTGGTAAGTGCAAGGGCGTTTTTGTCAGCCATAACTGGCAGCATAAAGACAAGACGCCCGAGTTACTGACCAGGAGTATCATGACTTCGCTGGCCCGTCGGGTACATGGGCAGTTCCACCATGATATCAAAGACTTATACATAGATGCTTCAAGACAGACGTATCCAATCGCTGATACGGCAACCTAAGCAATTCTTTGAGGAATGAAAGATAATTTTAATTAGACCATAACGCTGATGTATTTCTGATAAATCATGACTCCGGTGATACGCATCTACGTTCTTTACTACCAAGTACCACTGCACACTGCTGGCCATTATCAGAAGCCAACAAAGATAAGAAAGTCCAGGATGTTATCTTATCTTATCTTATCTTCAAGGGCCCACGAACCAAACCAGCATTTGACTTGACTACCCTAAAATGCTCTCAGCGCTGGCCTTTGGATATTATCAATTCGATTGTCCAAATTGACCACTGGATTGTCATAATTATCCTAATCCCCTCATTCATCGGAATTGTGCCAAGAATCGGAGTCACAAGATGCTGGAGTCGTCTCAAGAAGAATGTGATGTCTAACCGGACTGGGTATTATGCGGACTACAACAACCCTCAAGAATGGGAGCAAAATGAACGAAGGTTTGGTGGCTGAATGATATCTTACTACTGCGAAATCTTAATTAAGAACAATTACATGGTAACGTCATCAAGCGCTGTCAGTGGCCAAACCAGTATGGTGAGTATGGCGAAGCAAACCTTTGGTATCGCTGCGAGGAGCAAATGACAAATGGTCACTGTGAAAGCGAGCGTTTGTCACGGACAAACCCATATCAATTAGTCAACTCTAACATTAGATCATTGGACAATCTCCAATGAATGAGGCACATGAGTGAAGAGCCTCGGCAATCACAGACAAAGCTTACGAAGCCAGGCAATCATGGCGTAATAAACCTCGTTTGTCACTGTTGAAAAGAGCATTTGTCACAATAGACATAGTCACAAGAGAGCATTTGTCACTAACAAACACATATCAATGAATCACTTTTAGCATTGATTTATCATACAATATCCAACGGATGGCACACAAAGGGCCTCAACAATCACCGATAATGCCTACGAAAGCCTGATGATGACAGTGTAATAAACCTTGTTTGTCACTGCTGAAAAGAGCATTTGTCACAATAGATACAGTCATTAGCGAACTTTTGTCAGTGACAAACGTCCAGCAATGAGTCAACTCAAAGTACTGAATCGTTGTGAACTTCTTCGCTGAGCTGGTTACATGGCCAAGGAAATTCAACTATAAGTACCGGCCTAAGATCCTCCTCCTTTCACACTTCGTTCTTCACCACTCATCACCACTATTTCTTTGAGCCCAAGGCTACTCATCATCTGGACTGACTATCATAAGCACATCTTCTTTACCTTTGACTGCCGTCCATCCACGATGGCAGCATCAACTTCCAGGCCCACTGTCGTCCAGCTCGTGTCCAGAGACCGCGCAGTCGCCACGTCGGTTTCAATTTCCAGTACTACCATCGACCAGCTTCTTTTCGCAGAGAAACCAGATGTTCCATATCCTTCTGGATCCGAGAAACTCTATCACGCCGTTGAGATGGCGGAGCGATACGCCTACGACGATTCCGCACCACATATCCCACAGAATCTTCGAGGCGCTACCCCCAATCAACTCAAGACTGACGGAAAGCTTCGTTTGTATGCTAAAGAACAAGGCTTTATCGTTTCCATCAACCCTCGGCTTACACATGGCATGGTACTATTCATGAAAGGACACATTCAAGTCTTTGGTATGTCAATCTTGACAGGGTATCCTTTGGTATGAATTTCACTAACAACCGACGTAGCCATAGTGCCCATGATATTTCTCCGCCAAGGTTCAGCCTTTAGAACCCTTGCTGACAAGACGGCCGACAATGTTCCTTTGTTGGAGGCACCAGTCATAGACTTGAAACCCCAGCAGGCCGACAATCTGTTTGATCAGACAGTCCGGACACTTTGGAATCTCACCTCGCAGCCAGAGTCACTGCGAAAGCTTCGAGAGCTTCTTATGCCCGAAGAAGACATTGTTGGGTATTTCACCACGCCCAGAGACAATGTCGACTCTATCACCAATGCTCTTCTCCCAGAAGTTCGGGAAGTTCTGCAGTCTGGTGAATTCTCTTTGAGAGACCTTACCGACCTTCGACATTATTCCGCGGACTGGCCAAGCAACCAAGCTAGTTGTATCTATCTCAGAATTTACATTAAGCGAAACGACAGACCTGGACCCTACTCAGACACGTCGCAAGCGGACATTAACGGAAATGTTGGCATGTACTTTGGGCAAACTCGTAACCTCCGAAATCGACTCTATGCATACGAACGCACAATGGTTCCCGGGAGCCGAAGTCCTCATATGATGTTTGCCCTGAAGTGTTCTCCAGAAGACCGCCATACGATTCCAATTATGATTTGGGAGGATGGAGATGTTTCATCACACATTCTTAAAATGGCAGAGCAAACTATGATCCTTCTACTGAGGTCGTATCAGCGATACCTTTTCGTTCCAGATGACCACATGTCTTCAGGCCAAGTGGTGAACTCACGATGCGCAAAACTGCTTGCCTCTTTCCAGAGAAGAGCCGCTTCTACAACAGGTTGGCCACTCATCAATGGTCGAGGTTTGAATACGGCAAGCCCGATTTTTGAAACTTACAGATCAAATTGTCCGTTTCTATCCATCCCTATGGCTCCTGGGAATCCAAATGCCAGATCCTTCACTAGCTACCGCATCCGACGAACACTGGTGTACTCGATCGGCATGGCTCAGGTTCAGTTGTATTTCCACAGCCACTATAGCGATACGGACACGAGGAAGCAGGTATTCTTTTCCAGAGTCAAGAACAACACGCTCAACGCTCAACGACCCAGGTATGGCTATCTTGTGTTTGAGATCATGGATGACGACAAACCACATCCTCGCCCTTACATGGGTGTACCTTCTGTCGGACCGTTCAAGAACTTCAACCAAGCATCGAGCTTTGGAGTGCATCTGGAATGGTTTAATAAATCCTCTGGAAGATGGTGTAAAGTCGCCTTAGCAAAAGGTCCATACATCGATCTAGCCAGACTTGCCAGAACAGGCGACGTGGAAGCTTGCTTGAAGCCATATCGAGATGGCATGATGATCATCCAAGCTCTTAGAGGCATAGACTACACAGGGCTATTGGATGGCTTCCCTAGGAGAGTTACCATTGCGAGCCAAGACATCTCAGTCATGAAGACCAACCACTTACTCCAAGAATACCGCTTAGAGCGCCAGGTCCGAGTCTCGAGTCCTGTCCCAGCCAGATCAGATTGGCAACAGAACTATAACCTCATGGTTCGACAGTTCTCTTGTGATGTGACTCGAGTTCTTGTTCAAGCACCTACAGCAGATGATCCAGTCATGATATACACTAATGCTGATGCTCGAAGCTCTGGACAATTGGTTAAGGCAGGGAGACGGCGCAATTGCGATACCTGTACGCTTGCTTCTGCACGTCGCGGCTATATCAGCGTGTGTGAGCCTGATCCATCACATCCCCATGGGTGCTGTAAAGCTTGCTCTCTTTTCAACCGTCCTTGCACTTTTACTGCTCTGAGTCAACACCCACGTCTTTTCGGCAACCGGCAGCCCTCGAGACATGTGAACTACGGCTTGTCTGTGTATCCTGACGGACCTTTCCGGTGGCTCATCTATCGTCGCGATTTATCCAACGAGGAGCTCGATGCGGATGATCTTGTGCCGGAGCCGTTTGAAGAGAGATTCGGGGTTTCCGAGGAGGATGAGGACGTTGAGGCTGCTGAGAGAGATGAGGCTCAGGGGGAGGTACCTGAGTCAAATGAGGAATGAGGTGCTGGGCATAGATATGTCTTTTGGGGAACAAACACATGGTGACGGTACTTGACTTGGCATCGCAGTCTCGGTAAATGTATTATCTCTGGGGAAAGAGCTAGATCAGGTAGTTTCAGATGAATGCATGGAAAATTAGTAATTACTGTGAGAGCAATGAAAACAGTCCGGCTTGGCACGATTTGTTCCTGGTAGATGCCAGGGTAAATAGAGACTGTAGGGTTGACCAAAATGGAAAGAGATGAAGCATTAAATCTATAAGTTATTAAATACTTCTTTTAACTTTTATAAGACTCCTATCTCTCATTTCTGAAGATGGCCTTATTCTGTGTACGGTAGAGACATTGGTGGTACGTACCGTTGGTGCGCATCTCAAGTGAGGAAGGAGCCAGACACCGGTCAACCTCAACGAGTGCACGCAAAGAAAAGAAAATTTTGCAGTTCCATTCATGCTACAGAAACGCTGGCCGATCGAACTTTCTGTTTCTAAGTTTTTAATTGCAATTTTCTATATACAAATCGTTACTGCTACCATGGACACTGGAACTGGATCTGAGTGGCCGGATATTGAACCCCCTGTCGAGACAGAGCCGAACTTCGAGTTACCAGACTCTGAAGAGCCGCCTTCGGGCGATGACACTCCTTGTGTGTTTACTTAGCATTAATTGATTCTATTAAATCCTATTAAAGTTATTTACTAATAGCTATGTAGGGGAAGAGCTTCAAGCTCTGGAGATTAGTCAAGGGCCAATCATGGCTGAGAACGCGCGCCGAGTCTACTTTGGTGCTCTTTACGAGCAGCTGCAAAATTCGGAGATCGATTGGTCGCTGGAGGGAAATGCGTGCCGTGTGGTTGGGTGTCCCTGGTACGGGGAGGTGTGGGAGAACCGAAGTGGTCTGAAGAAACATCTTGAGACCACTGCTCACCTCGTAAGTAAGCAACCCTAGTGGTATATACATTTCTTTACAGTTATTAGGATCTCGATGCTTCTTTTGCCCCCATTGATGAAGTCACGGCGCCTGTTGGCAGCTCTGATAGTAAGTATTAGTTACTCAGGCAATTTAACAGAGCTTCACTGACTATGTACTACTAGATACTGAAGAACTACCAAGCCTTGTGGCCACTGAGGCATCTCCTCAGGCGGTGAATGAACCCCTGAGTGATGAGCCCAGGGGTCTAGATGTCTTCCCTCCTCGCTCCCCTTCCCCAATGTTTGCATAGGATGCAGAGATCCAGGACTCCGAGGATGAGCGCCAGGATTTGCGTCATCAAGAACGACAGAAGCGGGATGAAGACCATTTTCGTAGAGAACAAGAGCTCTTTATGAGCGAGCCTCCTTCCAGAGGAACTCGAAGCCACAAGCGCCTTTGATGGCCCAATGGAGCTCAAGCAAGATCAAAGGCAAGGTGGTATGTATATCAAGAACTCTCGCTGTTTGAAACCAAGAATCTAACCTCAATAATGGAGATCGCAGTCACTGGTGCAGCATCTGGTATCGGCTTTGCAGTTGCTAAGCTCCTAGCAAGTCGCCGTGCCCAACTCTCGCTCGCCGACATGGACAAAGCAGGCCTTGAGGCTGCTCTCGAGTCTCTTCCTGGTGATGGGCACATCATCACCCAAGTCGATGTGCGTGACAGCCAACAAGTAAATGCATGGATCGAAAAGACCGTTTCAGTCTTTGGCAAGCTTAAGGTGCTGTCAATATGGCTGGCGTCTTCACACACGGTACCTGTCTTCGTGATGAGACAGATAATAGCGGGACTTTATCATGGGAATAAATGCTCGCAATGTTTTCAATTGCTTGAGAGCAGAGATAAATTATATCAAGTCTGGAGGAAGCATCGCGGATATCGATCCACGTCTTCTTTGGAAACTGGAAGCTTCTGCGTCTGTAGGTATCGGCAGCTAGTGTTGATGGCCAGGCTAGCTTTGCTAATGCCTCTATATGTTGTGCAAGCAAGCATGTTGTTTTCGCATGTCTCGCTCTGCTGCAAAGAAAAACGAGAATATTCGCATCAACTGTGTGGAACCAGGTACGTCTCAATCCATCTGAAAAATCATACAGCCACCTCACGTCGGACTATCGCGTTTCTGACGGCTATCGTTAACAGGCAGTGTTCGAACACCCATGATGGAAGGTGAAGGAATGGCCGAAACAGTAGAAGCAGGAGTAGCAGCCACGAAAGTGCACATGTTATCGCTTTTCCCTTCAGTGATGAGGCCAGTTTCGTCACTGGAGCTGTTTACAACGTTGATGGAGGTTGGATCTGTTAGTCGGAGGTTATCCTGAGTACTTCGGCATAGGTCGGCATGTAGCCGATAACGATGGGGAACACCCACTTCATGGTAGCATCAGATAGGACTAGTCACACCAAGAGTCTCTAAAACCTTCCAGATTTGGTAAAAATAGTGAGTGGGGGTGCATCGGCTGCAGTTCATGATCAGGCGGACATTATAAGATAGTCCTTATCTACCGTATTCCAAAGCTTCATCCTCAACTGGTTTAAGTTCATTGTTCTTTCTCCAAAATCGAAATTGGAATACTGGTTGGCCTTCTGCCTCCCTTGGCGAAGATGACTGTGAAAAGTCGACTCCAACAACCTGTACGGGTCGCCATTCTGGATTGCGACTACGTCGTACCCAAAGTCGCCGAAACTTGGGGACCTACCTATAGCGGTATCTTTGCCCATCGGTTGAAAGCTGTCAACAAGACACTGGGGTCTGATAAGGTTCTTCAGATTTCTGCATTCGACATCATCAAAGACGAATATCCTGATCCGAATGACTTTGACGCCTTCCTGATCACAGGTTCTGTCAAAGGTGTCTATGACGAGGACCCATGGATTGCGAGGTTGAAAACTTTCATTCAAGAAGTCTACCAGAATCATCAACATGTGCGTCTATTCGGAGCTTGCTTCGGGCACCAAATCATCTCTGAAGCCCTGCTCGAAAGATACGGAGTGATTGTCGAGAAAGATCCAAAGGGCTATGAAGTCGGCATCCACAAAGTTGCCCTGAACCCAAAATTCGCAGCTCATTTCGACCATGTTCTAAGCCTGCCAGAGGGGGACGGATTACGGATCCAGTTCGCTCATGGCGATCATGTTCGATTTGAAGCATCATGGCCCGAGTCGTGGATATCGATAGGAAGCACGCCGCATTGCGCCGTGCAGGGAATCTTTCAACCAGGACGTGTTTTGACATTTCAGGGTCATTTTGAATTTAGCGAGGAGATTTCAACGGAGACGATTAAATATTTCTATACTCCTGAAAGGGGATTCACACCTGAGCAAACACATGCTGCCTTGGATCAAATTCGAGGAAAGGATGATTCGGAGGAGGCTGCAAAGATACTCCATGCCTTTTTTACTGGAAGGAATAATGTCTAGGTAGGTACCTATCTATTAATTCTAGAATCGCATCACAGCTTACCTATCTGAATTAAGCTTTTAGAGTTGGGTGGCTTAGCTTCATGCGCCCCAGAATGAGGCGCAAGGAATTCAAGGCGGAGTGAAAGGCTACCTAGTTAACAGTTAATTTCCCTCTTTATACCACATGCATCTTTTTGCATCTTTCACTGGCTCGTCATTCAAACTTTCCCTTCATCTCGATATGCAACGGTTTCTCGATGCCGCTGTTTAAAAACTTCCGCAGCGGCGCAAAGGTCGTGGACCAAGCGGTCAATCTGGACCCGCACACCTGGACATTGCCATCGTCATACAAGCCCTCTCAAGCAGATGGTAAACAAACCATCATTCCCGACCCAAGAGTCTTTTCCAACGTGTTTTCGATTCCCTGCGAAATGGAAGGACAAAGTATTGAGACTCTATTGGCCTACCCTGACGCAAGTCATGCTGCTGTGCATCTGGCTCTGCTTGAGTGTTTTCGCAACCTCAAGGCTAGCGCGGGCGCTCTTAGCATTGAGGTCATCCAACCACCTGCATACGATGACACCAAGAGCCCAGTGCCAGCATCAGCATCAGAGCCAACGCAGCTTCCCGCATCCCAAAAATGGGACCTCCTCATAAAACTCGCAGTTACACGATTTACAACTTGGTGGTCTGGCATTGAGCTATTGCTGAACCACGCCAACGCCTACTCGCATCATGGCGGCAGTCGTGCTGCTCTTCAGCTCACCAAGGACTATCTCCCACCATTGGACATACTACTAGTATGGTACGCACTTATGCTGAACCCGAAGGCTTATGAGGCTGCTTGCAACGCCCAGGGTGCCAATGCTACGCGACTCAAAAACCTTTGCTTCCCTTGGCCCGCCATCCGCGATGTCATCGATATGGATAAGATGCAGCTTGGACTTCCTCGCTCCGCCCAGAAGCTGTTCACTAATATCACGTCTCAACCATGCGATATTCTTGAGTATTTACAGAGTCCCCCGGCATATACCGACACCGGCAAAGTGCGTATCGAAACAGATTTATTCAGCGAAGTCAAAAGGCATGAAGACATTATCCAAGAGTCTAATAAGCTCCTGTGGATACGCTCACCTGCTTTACAAGGGTCACTCATCCGAGCGGGCTTGGAGTACCTCGACTTTCACTTGAGGGAACCCAATGCAGTGGAAGAGGACATGGTTTGCCACCAGTCCTTCGGAGTTAGGCTCTTTTGGAGGACGCATCGCTTGTTTCCACGACAGTACAAGGCTTTCCTGAAAGAAATAGGAGGCATCCAGTCAGAGCAAACTCAGGGACAGGACCTCAAACGAGATGCGAAGATTCTTTTCGATATGGATGACCCATCTCCCATGCAAGAGCACTGCCATTGCTGGACCTGCGAGCGCATTCGCGACGATCTCCCAGAATTCGTCTACACAAAACCTTTACCGACGGCGTCCTCTTCATCAAGTTTGACTCCTATGCAGAAACAAATCTCTTCATTATCTGCGGAAACTCTACTGCAAATACAAGATGACCTAGGCTTCTGTCTTGCAGTTGAGGATGCTCGTAGATCTGGACTGACTTTACCGACTCGGCCACCGACTGCTGCAGAGAAGGAGGCTGATAAGGTTGCCAAACAGAAGCAGAAGGAACTTGGATATAGGCCGGGACTGAATGAGTATGTGGAAGTGTTGCCTGATGGGAGACGCAAGATCCGGACGCATAAGTATGCAAGTGGAATGTGGGGTACAACTTGGGTTTGATCTTTGCCAGCAGATATTTGTATTAGTTACGCCGAAAAGGAGAAAGGGGGTGCAAATTTATTAGATAAGTCGACTATTTTTGTGCGAGACGATGTTCTGTCGTGAACCGGTGCCTCATCTTCCCGACCTGATCTTAGCCTGGTGCAGGACTAGCTACTCCCACTAGGAACAAGATCTCGAGCCAGTCTAGCCACAATACCAAGAGCATCCATCTTTTCACTCATCGGCTCCTTCAGCTCCTTCGCAGGGCGATCAAACCGTCGCCAAACCTCGATGAACCGCTGCTGTCCCTCATCTAGCCCGATACCACGAAGCACATTATACATATCATCGTGATTCGCAAGCCTCTCAAGATCTTCGCCGCTAACAGCAGTAGTAGACGGATGTTCCTTACCATGAACAACAGCAAGGTTGACGCAGTGAAGAATGAGTGCTGCTAGACCAGCTGCCAAAGCCGTAGCCACGGACGAACCGGTGCGTTCCTCAAAGTCATCTGGTAACGCCCCCTCTCGGTGCGGATTTCGCGATACTACCTTGTGGCCGGGTAAAATGAAACTTAAATGCTGAGGGCTACCAGTTGGGCCCCATACGCGACCATCTGCTGTGGCTGCTCCGATGCGGAAGATGCGTTGCCGGTCGAAAGACCATGGGTACTCGACTTCTGTGATGGCACCAGTGTCGGCGGCGGCGCAGAAGAGGAGGATCCCGGCGTCGAGGGCGTCCTTTATGGCTTGGCGGAAGGTGTTGACGCCATCGCGATTCTCGACTGTTTCTTTGACCGTCCAAGACATTGAGATGATGTCCACCTTCTGACCTATCGCTGCTCTGACAGCCTGTTTTATGTTAGTTGAGATGCACGGCCCATATTACCGAACCGGGACTCACCAAAGCCGCACTCTCTGCAGCAATGTACTCCTTGCCATGAGTCTGCGTCGCCAAGTTGAGACTCGTCTGCGTCTCAAGCTTGTACACATACAACCTCGCCATCGGACAGACCCGGCATATCATGTCCGCCATCACAGTTCCATGGCCCTTTGTAGACCTATAGTAAGGACTTGGACCGTTCTCGTGCGGAAAGCCTCTGCTGAACGTCTCTCCACCCCAGATCTTACCCCGAAGAGACTCAACATATGGGTCGGCACCATCGTCGATTAGGGCTACCTTGATGCCATTCTGAGGCTTGACAAACTCGGAACAAGTGTTTTTTAGTTCGTCGGCAAACTTGTCCATACAGTTTAGCCATCTGTTAGACTGTAGATTCATCTCATTGATGCCGCTTTGAGCCTTTGCGAATGCCCCCTCTCTAACAATTCTTTCACTCCCGGAACGTCTGCCTTGCACCTGAAGACGAGTATACGTCTTCCCTGCTCAGCATCTTCTCCGTCTGTTGGGACAATCCTTCTTGGGTTCGCGGCTGCTGACTCGTTCAATCGCTCTTCGAAGTCATTGGCGTACATGGTGATGCGATCGGCCGACTCCAACGCCTGTCATATGTCCAACGTCAATACGATCCTAGCGTCATGGCTAGAAACAACACATACCTGATCTTCACTGTATACAAGATGTACCGCCTCTAGATTTTCCAGCTTCGCCAGCCCTTCAGGCTCACTCCAAGCCCGTAAGATCGCTCTGTTACCGCTCCATCGAAGATACAGCTGTCTCACATTTCGGCAAGCAGTTAGGATAGTCTCAGGACACAGGTCGACCTTCGTCCAGTCGAGAATCTCCACCTCGAAAGGTCTCAGACAATCCTCGAGTGCCTTGTCGCTATGCGATGGGTCTTTCAGGTCATCTACCATCACTTTGAGGATATGCTTGACCCCCTTTCCCTTCAGCCAGTTGAAGAAAACAGTCAAGTCATCCCTGCCGCGTCCTTTATTCGATGTCTGGGCTCGGTTCCTAGTCAGTCTTGCTTTTACAGCTGACACAGGGGGTTTCTGGAGCTCGATTCTTCGGAATGAAACGTAGCGTAGGACTTGGTCGAAGTTGATGTGATCATAACTTTGCTTGAAGGAATCCTCATAGATCTCCGGTGGTGCCTCAGAGTAGTCGAAGCACAGGTTGATGTCTGAAGCCAAGAGTTAGCATATGCCAGGAGCATTGTGGATTCTGTCTCACTGTTTAGATTCGCGCCATGGAGAAACTTGACAGCTTTGAGCTGATACCTACTAGCAGGCTTTGAATTGATCGTCAGAGTAGTCCGAAGATAATGTAGTTTGACTGCCTGGCGAATCTTTTCTGCGTATTCGCTCTTGCGTTTGTCGTCCTGGGCCTGCTTCACAAACGTCGTCCATACCCGTTTGTCGTCTCTGTATGGGCTTGAAGCCCTCGGGGACTTCGATGGGTGAGTTTCTATTCACGGTTGCATGACGTGCACTTTCATTAGAAGTGCGGTTTGAAGACAATACTTCAGTCTGCGCTGATCCTGGTGCATGGGGATTATCAGGCGCTCGATGTAGCCCTCCGTGGCCGTCTTTGCCTTGTTGAGAGGTGCGGCTTCTCCCAACAACATGCTCCAGTCCTCCTTTGGGCCTTGATCCGGCGTGTTCGCTTTCTTGGCCCTGTGACTCGTCTCTAGACATGATCAAGCTCATTCTGGAGAAAGGTGCTGATATTGGGTGGCAAGATCTCCACGGTCGACGGCCGATACACTATGCAGCCTTGAAGACAGTTCAGCATTTCCAGCTATTATTCGAGGCAAGTGGCGATGATGAAGAACGTCTTGGCATTACTACAAAGGCCAAGTCTGGCCTGACAGTGCTACATTTTGCTGTAGCAACGGGAAGATCTGATCTTGTCGAACTGGTGCTCTCTCATACCAGTGGCACAATATCTATCAATGAGCCTGATGACGATGGTTGGACGCCTCTGCTATGGGCATGTCGCATTTGTGAAAGTTGGGGGACACCCAAGGAAATCAGTCCTGAAATCGTGAAGCTTCTGCTGGATCGTGGAGCAGACCCATCGGTTCGAGGGCGGACCTCCGATGACAGAGAATGGTCGCCGCTCAAGATGGCCAGGTTCCATGGTGCATCACAAGAGGTCATAGACTTGTTAACAGCAAGTCCTAGCAAGAAGAAGGAAGATGACTGGAAGTCCAAGTTACATGTTTCCAAGAAGGCAGCGCGAACTACATGGTATTGCGACTTGTGCCTCTTTGTAAGTTTCCCTCGACATCATTTCACCCATTTTACTAACCTATCAGCACGTCTATGGCATCTTATACTACTGTGACGGTTGCGAGCTCTCGTACGGGTTGTGTTTCAAGTGCTATCGTTATAAAGAGGAGTTTCATCCGTATCATGATAAATGGGAGGAGCGAGGTCCAGAGTTTGTCGACGATGATGAAGAGGAGGAGGAGGAGAAGGAAGAAGAAGAGGATGAGCCAAAGAGTTCACCAGGGATTGAACAGGTGCAGGATGATGATTCGGAGGGAGACTGGTCGAATGATGAAGCCGAGGGAGAGAGTAAAGAAACAAATAAAGCGGGATAAGCCTTGGTCAGTGCAATCAAGGTCATGTTTTACTCAGAATAAATATTGTCTGAGACGTTACAGCAGCATTGTTTTCTACTCAGTGCCTTTCGAAATTGGGATCATCTGTCAGTAGAATATCTCTATCTAAGAAGACCAGCCCTCAAAGAGCGAGTAACTTCTGGCCTGATTTTAGGGTACTAGTGTGACCTCAACTGAAAGTGAGATTAGTCTATACTATTTTTAACTAAATTTACCTCAACCTGTTATTAGGAATAGATGTATTGAGTATTCTTACTCTCCACTGGCCAGCCGAATGTTGAACGGCTTTCACAGTCGAAGAGAGATTTACAATTAGCCTTCAGCCTAGAATAAAATGCCCATGATAGGATCAACTCTTAAGAAGGACAAAATTTAATTGCTTCAACATGAATTGACCACCAAGATGCATAGGGTAGCCAGTTGAACACTGATATCGAAAAGAGCAAGGAGCCTCAGGGCAGGACAAAGAACTATTCAAGAAATAGTAATAAATTAGAGCAACAAAGAGACCCAGAAGTTCATGTAATTATGCAGATTTACCTTTCAGAACACCTCAGTGCCATGGTATCTCTTGTAATTTTAGTCTGATAAAATTTGACCATCCCTGCTGTAAAATAAAGATCACCGCCAGGATGCCCCAAGAATGGCGACCAGAAGAACTTTTGATCTATCTCGTATAGTACTGCGCCTGATAATATAGTGCAAATAACCTCTCGTCTATCAGTAACCGCCGTGATTACCTTTACATAGCGTAAATTTAATTATAGAACTTGGGGTCGACGAGCCGTCCCAGCAAACTCTATGTCAACCAAGGGATAAATGCTATACGATTCAACTAGTGGATATCCAGCACTGAACTACTCCGTACCGAGTCAATGTAACCACTATTTACAATAGTTCCTAGCATTCCGGTCAAAGCGTAGCCACAATAGATCAGAGTGCTTCCAGAATTTCCTAGTGGAGTTCGGCATTGCCTTGCCGACATCTAAAATTAGTCCTACGGTCTAGCCTTGGCGGGTAAATTGCAAATTTCAGGGGATCTGCATTGAAATCAAGCCAATACCATTGGTCGGTTTGTTTACGAGCCCTGAAATTTTGGGGCACTCCACATGGGTAGGGCTCGTTCGGGCTTGTTCAAGCTCGTATCTCGCGCTGTCTCGACCGCGGTCCTAGTCACGCGGAATGCCCGACGGACTATCTAGGCTGGATTTACTCCGTATGCATAGGTTTTACACTATTTGGGAGCCAGGCTCTCGTATTCTCCAATTCTGCTCCATAAGTGAAACATCGTCTGCTGGGTTATTGTGCTTGGACTCTTGATGGAAATGTAGTATAAGATGGCGAGGGACATCATGCCATTTGCTTTGTAACATATCCACACATTCGCTAAATTCTGCCCATCATGAAAGGTTCAATTACTCTCGCTTTTGCCCTCGTTCAATTCAGTGCTGCTTCGCAGCTTGTCTGGCCCTCAAAATGGGATGAGGTCGAAGATCTTCTGTACATGCAAGGAGGGTTCAACAAGAGAGGTTTCGCTGATGGTAAGGAACTCACCATCTATTCCATCGTCCCAAGCTAATACTAACAATTCTTAGCGCTAAGACCTTGCGAGTTTGGAAGCAATAACCCGGGACAACAGAACACGGCCGAATGGCTCCGAACAGCCTTCCACGATGTCATCACACACGATGCCAAAGCCGGAACAGGCGGCCTGGATGCTTCCATCTACTGGGAGTCTTCTCGACCTGAGAACCCCGGCAAGGCCTTCAACAACACTTTCAGCTTCTTTAGCAGATTCCACAACCCTCGCGCGAGCGCTTCTGACCTCACAGCCCTCGGCACAGTGCTTGCTGTCGGAGCTTGCATGGGTCCTAGCATTCCTTTCCGTGCTGGCCGAGTCGATGCTTACAAGGCTGGTCCATCGGGTGTTCCTGAGCCTTCGACCAACTTGAAGGATACCTTCTCTGCCTTCACCAAGGCGGGCTTCACTAAGGAGGACATGACTGCGATGGTTGCTTGCGGTCATGCTATTGGCGGCGTGCACAGCGTTGACTTTCCCGAGATCGTCGAGATCAAGGCTGATCCCAACAACGATACTTCAGTGCCTTTCCAGAAGGACATTACCTCTTTCCATAACGGCATTGTCACCGAGTACTTGGCCGGCACCTCCAAGAACCCTCTGGTTGCTGCAAAGAACGCGACCTTCCACTCTGATAAGAGGATCTTCGATAACGACAAGGCTACCATGAAGAAGCTCTCGACCAAGGCTGGCTTCAATAGCATGTGTGCTGATATCCTCACCCGCATGATCGATACCGTCCCCAAGAGTGTGCAGCTCACCCCCGTCCTCGAGGCTTACGATTTCCGCCCTTACATCACCGAGCTGTCTCTTAACAGTAAAGGAAAGATGCACTGGACAGGCTCCGTCAGAGTCAAGATCACAAACAACATTCGTGACCCCAATGACCTTGCTATCAACCTCATCTACGCTGGCCGAGACGGCAAGAAGGTCACTGTGCCCACGCAGCAGGTGACTTTCCAGGGTGGTACCTCTTCCGGCGCCGGCCAGGTCTTTGCCAACTTCCAATTTGATACCACCATCGACGCCAAGAATGGTCTCACCAAGTTCTGGATCCAGGAGGTCAAGCCCTCCACCAAGGCAACCGTCACCCATGATAACCAAAAGACCGGCGGCTACAAGGTCGATGACACTGTCCTTTTCCAGCTTCAGCAGTCGTGTGCCGTGCTCGAGACACTCCCCAACGCACCTCTCGTCGTCACAGCCATGGTTCGAGACGCTCGTGCCAAAGACCCCTTGACCCTTCGCGTCGCCCACAAGAAACCAGTCAAGGGCTCCATGGTTCCCAAGTTCCAGACTGAGATCACCAACTTCAAGGCTACTGGCAAGAAGTCCGCTGGCTTTACAGCGTTCCAGGCCAAGACCATGTACGAAGAACAGAGCACCTACTTTGACATCGTCTTGGGTGGCAACCCTGCTTCAGGTGTTCAATTCCTCACTACTGAGACTATGCCTGATAAGTGTTCATAAGCGTATCATCTTGTAATATTTAGACATAGACTTGCATTTGGGAATATCATAGCGAATCGAGACTTCCATAATGAATTGACTTAATTACTTGCACTTGGCGCTATCTTCATACATAATTGTTATCAACCAATGACCTCTTAAGAGGCGCAACCATCCTTGACATTTCGAAGCAGTGAGAGAAACGATAGACGGACTAGGCTTTGGCTGATCTACAAATGCGCTCGAGGCGAAAAGTAGCCTTGCTTTTGAAGCAAGCTAACAACCTCATCTGCAATGCCCCATGATAGCTCAAGACCTCTACCGCCAACACCATACGCATGAACGACGACCCCAGGCTTAAAACGCTCCAGTTCTAGGCGAAGGCCACCTTCACGCGCTGGCCGACGACCAACAATGTCTCTGACGACATCGAAGCGACCGGACTCACTGCCGAAAGGGAACCATTTGGCTGCATTGGACAAGAGAGTTTGTCGAGTATCAGCTGAAGGGTAAGGGTCCCAATTATGAGGCTCTTTGGTGCCTCCAATGATAGTTCCGCCTTCTAAAGGTCGAGGAATAGCGAACGACCAAGACCCATCCGAGTTTTGGCGTGTTATGGTCTTCGAGATCGGGTTCCGCACAAGGCATGTCTGGCCTGAAAGACGATCAATGATAGAATCAAGGGCGCTTCGATGTCTCGTCACTTACCGCGAATGGGAAATACTTTCGGGTCACCGAACCCCATGCCTGAACAGTTGATCACAGCCTTGACAGAGTTTTCGATCCAGAAGACCTCTTCCAGTGATGCAAGTATGTACTTTCTTACGCTGCCTCCTCTGTTCTGAAATCTGCGCTGTAAAAACGAAGCATATAAAGGGCTATTGAGAGAATATGACCGGTAACGGAAGCCCAGTTGCAGGGAGTCACCCATAGCACTCAATTCACTGCTGCTGAAAAGCTCAAAACTCGATTTGAGGTGAGCGTACACCGACTGTGATACATCCTTGGCAGCATCGACATATTCAGGCCTTGGGGCTTCGAAGAACTCTTCTCCGGGCATGAATTCGACGCCAGCGGCAAGTTTGTCTTTCTCAGACCAACTGTCTAGAGTATCGTATGTCTTCTCTGCCCATACCGCTTCTTGGAGTAACTGAGGTGTATTCCCTGGGCATGGTCGATAATGCGCGCCAGCCCATGGTGTAGCGTAGTTTATGGACGTCTCGTTGGGGAAATCTCTTGCGATGATAACAACGGATGGTGGATTGCTCTGAGAAAGAGTTTTTTCTTGGACTCGAAGGGCCGTAGATAGTCCTATGACGCCAGCACTGCTCATTTCATACTTTAGCGATTGTTCTTAACGGGGTTGATTGTTGAAGGGGGAAGCTCGATGGCTCCAGAGTCAAGGAAAAATTCAACTTACCCGACGACGACAATAGTTTCGCCTTGTTGAGACATCCTTGGAAGTGGTGGTAGATAATTGTAGAAATAAGCACACGAAGACTATTGAGTCAGGATGGATGACTTGGAGGACGAGCTACCGAGTGCTCTTATAAGAGAGGATATTGTTACAGATTTATTTTTCGACTTCGGAAGACGCCGGTGACATATCTCGCTCGTATGAGGTGTCTTATCGGCACTTCAGGATCCACGTCATGGCTCTTGATAATTATCTCGTTTTCTCTCAAATTCCCATTTGGTTTCCATCACTTCCCGAAGCCCATCTCAAGGACGCCACTTGGTAGTCAAAAATGAATGCATCTGAAGCGATGGAGGGAGGTGTCCGTTGAGACGTGATTGGGCATCGAGTTGCATTAGTCTCACGGAGATCCACCTCCATTCTTCTTTGATGGTGGAGACTGCGGGGAGGTCTATCACGGATTCATCTTGGCTGGCATCTTGTTGGGCAGATGCATTCAAGTTGAATTCTTAGTATGGACTCGATGGAAATGCCTCCCCGAAATCTCTCCGGACGTCGGAGGCTGACCTACCGTAGACTACCTATAAGTAACAATTTCCATCTTGGATCGACCCAACCTCCAAACAAATACCGTCCCATCATTAGATAACCTTGTTTAAGACCTAGACCCTTTAACTCTTACAACATTTACTATGGCTTTTCGAACCGGTATCCTGACTACTGATGCACCTGCACCGAGTCCTCATCTCTCGCAAGCAATTATCCACAATGGAACGGTCTACTGCTCCGGTTCGTTTGGTATGGACCCCCAGACTCGACAACTGGCTGAGGGTCCATATCATCAGACCGTATGTCCTCTTTCATAGTCCCCGAGCTAAGAGCCGAGTCTATGTCCTAACCATCAGAATAGGCGGGTGCCCTCAAGAACCTCGACGCTATTCTCAGCAAAGCGGGAACAAGTCTTCACAATGCTTTGAAAGTTACCATTTTTATATTGAACATGGACCACTATGCTGAGGTCAACAGAGCTTACCTCGAGTTTTTCACTTCTGACCCCAAGCCAGTAAGTCACGTATTTCACAAGGTGCTGGCTCGGTACTGATAACGACGAACAGAGCCGAACATGCGTAGCTGTTGCTCAGCTTCCCCTAAAGGGTGCACATGTGGAGATGGAAGCTATCGCTGCTATTCCTGAAAAGTGTAGCAAGCTTTAATGATGATGAATATTTTTTTCTAGTTTATTAATATTATGGATTTGATTACTGTCGGGCTGATTTTGCGAAAGAGAATGCAAGAGCACTTTGAAAAACTGTTGTATACAACTTCATCCAAACGATAATCTTAAGAAGGGAATCTATCAGGCTATGCGACTTGAAAAAAGCGAGGTCTTCGTTTGATATCGGGGGAAGACCGCGTGAGTGTATTCTTGGACTTGGCAAGGCCCTGTGAGAATAAATTATCCTTAATACCCTCAAGTTCCTGACCAGCTCGCGAGAGGCGGCTCAGCAACTAAACCTTAGGGCGAGCGCGTATCCTCAAAGATCGACTGGAAGTCTAGTAGAGCCATCGATGCTAACAGGCTAGACAGCTATCAAATCCACTCCGGTAGGATATTTTTGGGGCGGAGAAGCTTGCGCGACGGCTATCATTAATGTCACCGATCAGCTGGGAACCATCTGGGGCCCTTACTTCCTTGACTCGAATGATGAACCACGGTATACTAGGGCGATGATTCTTCTTTTGGCGTTTGCTTCTTGTTGAATTATTCTTCGAAGGGCTAACAAGAAGATTATTGCTGAGTATGAAGGACTGTCCACTCTTTAACCTTGTTGAATATGCTCAGGCTAGATATGGTATTAGTTTTGCTATACAGGGAATATCTGATTCGTGTTCCATGGTCAGTGTTCCGACAGGATTGCTAATCTATGCATAGATGTTGATATTATAGACTCTCCTTTGGCTGAAATATTACCGAATTGGGAAATACTTGACTTGTCGGACCGTGTGCGGCACCGGTTTCGATTGTCGCGGAATAGAGTTCACTAGCGATATAAGTAAAGTGGATTTTGCAAGTCGGCTTGTGCCCGAAGCTGTGAACAGTCTTGCATGAACCATCTCAACAGGTTCAAGATTACAATCGATGATTTCATAGAAATAGAATAACGTGACAACTGCGACACGCAAAGTGAATTGTGGTAGGATGAAGCTATGTTTCTAGGCAGTCTGTCTCTTTCGTCCCATGCAGATTCATTCTCCCAGTAGCCAGCGGCCATGAGTCCTCAAGTGTGGCGTTCCCTATTCAGTTAAAATTGCGGCTTTGCGGCATCTAATGCGGCGCATCGTGCATCGTGCAACTACCAGCGGCTCGGATCCGAATCCTTGACATATCAAACAGGCAATCGACCTATCGCTACACAATGACCTCAGCACGCAATCGTTCCCCACGTTGTCGCAACAAAGGTCGGCGTAACAATGGAGTGCAAATCATCACGAAAAGGGCGATTCGTGAGTCAGTGCAATCAATTTAGAACTATGGAGTCGATCTGATGTGATTTGATAGTGGTCTCATATCTGACAACCGTCCAAGATAAAGCCAAGCCATTACCGCATGTAGATCACTCGGCTGTATCCGCTCTTCATTCCAGTTCTTTATCTTTCCCTCTGCAGATATGGGTGTCACAGAAGATTCAAAGGATCTTTCTAGGGTTCAAAGCCGGGAGAAGGAGGGAGAGACAGCTATTGTCTCGGAGAAGTATGCTGATGTTACCCTTCGTCTCGTTGAAGAGCATGGCGATGAGTTTGGGTCCTTGACTCCTGAGAAGGAGAAGAAGCTGCGAAGGAAGCTATACTGGCACGTGATGGGACTCTTATCAGCAATCAATTTGCTTCTATTCGTATGTTCACCAGCGTCTCCCACTATGGATTTACTGACAAATGCAGATTGACAAGTCAACTCTCGGATATGCTGCCATTCTCGGTCTATTCGAAGAAACAGGTATCAACAAGGCACAATACAACAACCTGGGAACATTTTTCTATGTCGGTATGTTTCAGGCCCTCTATCACCTCTTCAAGCCAAAACCTTTCTCACACTATCACAGGATACCTTGCTGCACAATGGCCCGGCCACTATCTCATGCAGAGACTTCCCTTTGGTAAATTCGTTGCCGGATTAGTCTTCATGTGGGGAGCTACTATCCTTCTTCACTGCGTTGCAACCAGATACGCTGGTCTTATTGTTCTTCGAATCGCTCTTGGAGCTGCCGAATCAGTAGTCGTTCCAGCAATGGAGATGACAATCGGCATGTTTTTCAACCGCCACGAACAGTCATTCCTTCAACCTTTTCTCTGGGTCACATCAGCTTTGGCACCAGTCTGCGCTGCTTTCATTTCCTACGGTCTTCTCTGGAGTCATAGCTCAGTCCTCCCCTGGAAGCTTTTCATGATCGTTACTGGAGGCCTTTCCGTTTTGTTGTCTGTATTTGTCTGGTTCTTCTACCCAAATAACCCCGCCGAGGCTAGGTTCTTGACTTTGGAAGAAAAGGTTCACTCTATCAAGAGAGTGCACGAGTCGAGCCAGAGTTCCATCGAGCAGAAGCAGTTCAAGAAGACACAATTTCAGGAGACGCTTCGGGATCCAGTTTCGTGGCTGTTTGCACTCCAGGCTTTTACCCTCATGATGTCCAACAATTTAACATACGGTCAACAAAATCTCATTACTACAGCCCTCGGCGTCGATGCTCTTGGCTCAACTCTTGTTGCTGCAGCTGGAGGTGGCTTCGGAGTCGCGGTTTGTCTTGCTGGAACTTTCGCATTGAAGTGGTGGCCCTCAAACCTCGCTCTTCACGGCCTTGTCTGGTGTATACCTGCTGTTGCTGGCGGTATCGGAATGGTCGCCATCAACTGGAACGAGAAACTCGGAATGCTTGCTTGTCTCCTCCTCGCAGGCCATACCTACGGAAACACTTACATCATCGCCCTGGGCTGGGCAACATCTAGTGCTGCTGGCTACACCAAGAAGCTTACCCGCAATGTTATGTTCATGATCGGCTACAGTGTTGCAAACTTGATATCGCCGCAAATATGGGTTCCAAAGGATGCTCCCAGGTACTATGGTGCTTGGATTTCAATGATTCTCATTAGCTGGGTGGGAACTCCAGCGATTTTATTCGTGATTCAGTTTATTCTCAAGAAGAGGAATAAGGAGCGCAAAGAGTGGGCGGCTGGTTTAAGCGAAGAAGAGAGACTTGCACACGAGTTTGGTGAGGTCGAACAGCTAGATGAGAATGGCCAGATTGTTCGAAGAAAGGTCGAGATTGCATTGCTGGATTTAACTGATCTTGAGAACAAGTTCTACATCTATCCTATCTAGGGTAGTCGAACCAAGTCTGCTTAAGACCCAAAGCCTAGATCCATTTTAGCAAACAAAGAGTTACCTCCGATTACGGACTTGTCTAGTTTCACGAAAAGACCTATCGATAATTGAGATTTACCAGGTTCACGGTTCTTCTAAACACTATTTGCTGGAGCTTGCGCATAAGAGCCTCGGCTGTTTCTAACAAGAAAGGTCGAGAACATTGAGGCCAACCAGTGAAGACCACGCGGCCTTGAAGAGGAGTCGAGATCTATCGGTAATAAGCATCGGCTAATCCAAAGAGAAGCATGATTCTCTCACAGGAAAGCGACTAAAAAAAAGGCGAAGCGTCGCACATGACTGACTCAAGCTGAGTCCCAAGTCAGGGGTATCCCCTGCACCAGATCTAAGACTTCTATTCCACTCGTATGGAAACACCGATAAGCGCAGTGTCCGGTCCACGTGTCGCTTCTGTCAGAATCATTAGCTTGTGGCGGTGGCGGTCGCGAAAGGTGAGACTATTCCTGATATAAACTTCCTACCCGCCGACTAACTTAGCGTACAAAATCACTTTAGAACACTCACATTGGGAAATCGTTTCGGGGCCTTCTCCATTCGTGGCTGGGAGATTCGATAGTGAATCTGCTTCATGGCTTACCCCTGTAATTTTGGAAATGACGATGGGCTGACGTGGGTGGTGCTGGCCTTGAACTTTATGAATCGGTCTGGGATTGTGAGGTCAGGATCGTGACACTTTGAGTTTGCGGAGAGTCTATCTAATAGCAATTCGACCGCTCTCTAAACATAAATTATTAAACTCAGAGTTAAGATGATTATTTATGAAACTCTGTTTAAACTCAGACATAAAAAAGGGGTTCAGCCGTTGGGAACCTTATCGTGACATCGTCCTCGTCCCACAAGAAACGAAAAACCTTCTTGGCAACGGTCTAAACTCCCGGCAGTCTGGTCTGGTTACTCCAGCAAGTCGTCACCAATGCTCTCTCATTGGTCTCTAGTCCAGGCCTAGACCTACCGTTCAGCTAGAGACGAGATGAAATCTAGGGTCGTCCCACTACACCTTGCCTCTATTCCCGAAAGGGTATATTTCACCGTCTCCAAATAATTCTTCCGGCGCTATCTTCCGTCACGGCCGAGTCCCCTGGACTGGCTTGAACATTCTATTCGACCGTTCTGTGTCGCTTGCTCTCTAGCCTTTGTACGAGATCGATAGTTTCTGAAATGCCATGTTCAGCTGCTTGTTGGCCGGCACTATTCTCAGGGTGTCGTAAGACCCTAGAGTAGGAGCCATAATAAACTGGTCAAAGAGCCCACTACGCTCATCATAAGCTATCCTAAACTCTTCCAAATCTTTCTGTCACTTGGGATGAAGGCTTTGCCAGGCCCCAGACTACTTAGTCTGACGGGCGAGCCGAGTTCTTCTAGACTGGGCGAAACTCATGGCTTTTTCGTAACCGAGAAGCTGGTGTCCTCTGGGGCTGGTATCAGATAAGAGACGGGATGTTATATCAGTGTATGTAGCCCCTGTAGAATACAAGGTCTGACCACGTACTTTTGTCCCTCCCCCGCGTCCGTAACCTTTCGTGCTGTTGCGTTGAATCACGGCTCAACATGGCCAGATTATCTGCCTGGCTACTGCTCCCGCTCGTCTGTGGGAGCAGTCTTGCAAAAGAAGGTTCTGTTGTCCCTGCTTTCGTTGATTCTTCCTCCAGCCATTCCACTCGTTCTGCTTCCCTTCATGACACTCCTTTGAACGGCAACGTTCCTGTTGCTCGCGGCGGTTTCTCGTCGTTCACTCCCCAAGTCAATCCGCTTGTCAAGAGATCGTCGGCATGCAAGCCAAGACAGCCCCAGGGTGGTGTTGGTATTGGAGCTCCGGACTTGTCTACGAGTGGAACCTCTACCACGGCTGCTTCCGAGACAGCATCTTCTGGGACAACATCTGGGGCTTCTAAGTCAGAAACAATCTCTACCATTGGAAGCATCTCATTGTCTGAGACTTCAACGACCATTGAGGTTACACTCACTTCTGGTACCTCATCAGGACTTGCTTCAGAGACATCTCTAAGCTCTGCCGACAGCAACACCCACTCCTCCTCGACTACAGTGGCAGCAAACGATGCTTCAACATCTGCACTGTCGGTTGCCGACACAGCTTCAACAGATGCAATTGGCGCCAAGTCAGCCACAGCCGGTTCCGACACCACGACTACCGGCCTGACGACTGTAAACCCAACTACCACCGATGCTGTTTCAGCCTCGTCAGTTGATCCAAGTGCTGCTTCCGACACGACTACTGGCTCCGCCTCGGCTTCATCTCTAGAGTCAAGCGCTGACTCAGGTACGACGTCTGGTTCTGCAACCAGCGACGCCTCTACTGCCTTGACCGCTTCGCTTGAATCGAGCACCACAGCGGACACACCTTCTGGCTCCTTGACAGCGAGCGAGACCCTCACATCGTCTGGGACTCAAACTTCCGAGGCGGCATCACACTCTTTGACCACCGAATTTCCTTCTTCTTTCACTTCTTCGCAACAAACATCAGAGAGCGTGGTTTCAACATCGACTGACTCGCCTCTAGTACTCACGGTTGCCGCTGACGGAAGCGGCGACTACACTGCCATTAACGATGCTATCAAGGCTGCCCAGACAAGTGGTTACCCAACCGTGACTGTTCTCGCTGGCACCTACACCGAAAACGTCGTTATCCAGGCTACACCCACCGTCTCGATCATCGGTGAGGTTTCCAACAAGCGCGATGTGTCATCTACACCCCAGGTCGTCATCGACAACGGCGGAAACGCCAACCCTGCACTCTCTTTCTCAACTGCAAGTGCTGCTGGTATCACGTGGAAGAACATCAGGTTCTCCAACACTCAGGCCGGGGGGTCTGGCGGAGCTGTCTTCCTTAGAGGCAGCAAGAATGCATTCTACAACTGTCAGTTCTATGCTGCCGGTATCGCTGCCATCACTGGATCCTACGCTTCTGCCATCGTCGCCAACTCGTACATCGAGGCTCCTGACAAGGTCCTCTATAACTACCCCTCGCTATACCTGTACGGAACAACAGTCACTGCTACCGACAGCAATGGTCTCATTGTCTACAACAAGGGCGGCCTCTCTGGCAGCACGCTCTACAACTCGACTGTCGTCTTCGATGCCTGCGACATCAGCCAGAAGAGTGGATCAACCAATACCCGCGTCTTCCTTGCCGCGGGCAACGGTGATGGCTCCGTCGCCGTCTTCCGTGACACGAACATTGGAAGCTTCATCACTGCTACAGGTGTCTACGTTGATGCCAAGACGCAGTCTAAGCTGAACAGCTACATCGAGTTCGGCACTACTGGAGCTGGAAGCTACTCCAATCATGTGGCGGACCGCTCCCAGTATATGACTCTGGCCACAGACCCTAAGGACCTTTCTCCTTATGAGATCTCCGCCTTCTTCGAGAGCGCCTACCCCAGTGTTGCCGTATCCTCTCTCGACTGGATTGATCAGGATGTTTTGAGTGCTATCCAAGCCAGCAACGCCAAGGACTTCAAGCAGGATGTTGAGACCACCACCTCAGCTGCTCCTACGACCGAATCAGCAACAAGTACATCGGATTCGAAGAAGACTACTTCTGAGTCACTGACAAACGCCGCTGACCCCGTGACCACAACCTCCGACGCTTTGTACAAGGCCACATCTGCAACAGGCACCACAGAGGAGTCCACTTCCGCCGCACCTACAACATCCTCTTGCTCGCTGCCTTCTTCTGTTCCCAGCACGGCTTTCGTTGTTGGCCCAAAGAGCAACCCTTGTGCCTCTTACGACACTGTCGCGTCTGCCATAGCAGCCCTTCCTGCTGATGGCACCTCCCAATACGTCTATATCCTTGCTGGCACATACCAAGGACAAGTCTCGGTCACCCGTACTGGAGCTACTGTCTTCCGCGGTGAGACCACCGATGGTTCTTCGCCCAAGAACAACAAGGTTACCATCACTGCCAGCACCGCTGTCTTGTCAAGCAGTAGTGGTTCACTGGGTACAGCGACATTCTCTGCCAGCAAGTACGAAGCCAAGAGTGTTTCTTTCTACAACATCAACTTTGAGAACTCGTTTAATCCTACGACCAACAACATTGCTCTTGCTGTCTACGCTAAGGGAACAAAGGTGGCTTTCTATGGCTGCGACATTGACTCGTCTCAGGGTACTCTCTACCTGGACTACGGAAACTTCTTCTTCAGTCACTCGAAGATATCAGGAACCACTGATTTCCTATGGGGACAGGGCGCTGGTTACATCTACAACTCTGTGATTGTTTCCCGAGGATCTACCACTGGTCAAGCTATCGCCGCCTACAAGTACCAGAACCAATACGGCGGCTCTCGGCTTGTATTGGACCTCTGCGCGGTCGTCCCCGAGTCAAGCTCTGTTCCTGAGGGGAGCACATACCTTGGCCGCGATTACAACATAAATGCCAATGTCGCTTTTGTCAACTCGTTCCTCGATGGGCATATCGCAGGTGCTGGATGGAAGATTAATTCTCCCAGCACTTTCACCGGTACCTTCACGGAGGGTAACAACACTGGCCCTGGCTGGGACTCCTCTGCTCGTGTCTCTGCTGCAACTATTGTTAGCGATACTTCTTCCTTCAGCGCTGCCGGTATCTTGGGCAGTGATGCTTGGCTTGATAAGGCTGCCATTGCCCCCTTCCAGGGTTGGCCTGACTCTGTGTACGGCAAAGACGCTGCTAGCACCACAACTACTTCAGCTGCGACTACAGCCTCTAGCACCACAAGCGCTACTGCTGTCGGTGCTACCTTGACCGTTTCTCCCTCCCCCACTGGAAATGAGTACAAGACTGTGGCCTCTGCCCTCGCTGCCATTCCCGACGACGGTGATGACTACACCATCTTTGTCAAGGCCGGTTCATACAACGAGCAGCTTACTCTCACTCGCTCTAGCGGTCATGTTACTATTCGTGGCGAGACGAGCTTCGAGAACGATTTCACACAGAACGAGGTTCTCATCTGGTTCAAGCTGGGCTACTCGACTGGTGCATCCCGCAACGAAGAGACTCCCGTTCTCTTCTGGAAGACCACTTCAGCTTCTTCTGGTCTCTCGCTTTACAACCTGAACTTTACCAACACCTATCCTCAGACTAGCGACACGGCTGCTCTCGCTGCTGACTTCTTTGGCAACATGGCCGCGTACGGATGTGCATTCGATGGCTTCCAGGATACTCTACTTGTCAACCAGGGTATTCAGGTCTTCTCTAACTCCTATATATCCGGCTCAGTGGACTTTATCTGGGGTTACAGCAAGGCTTTCTTCCACGGGTGCTATATTGCGTCCAACACGGCCAATGCCTACATAACCGCCAACAACCGCAAGAGCTCTTCTTGGGCTGGCGGCTTCGTTTTCGATAAGTGTAAGGTCACATACACTGATAGCTACGGATCCAACTTTGGCACGACGTCGCTCGGTCGTCCTTGGTCTCAATATGCCCTTGTTGTGTATATGAATTCCTTCCTCGACAAGCACATCTCTCCCCAGGGTTGGGCAACTTGGTCTTCAAGCAACCCCCAGACATCGGTAAGTTAGAAGAGTTTAGTAGAGTTTATAGGAGCTTGGAGGGGTTTAGAGTAGTTAAGAGGACTCTTTCCTAGGTTTAGAGGAGACTCCTCTAAGTTTACGATACGGCTTGCTGACAATTTCCTTCCCAGAACGTGCTTTTCGGAGAGTTCAATAACACTGGCCCCGGAAACTGGACCACCTCTCGAGCCAGCTTCGCGACAAAGCTCACCGAGTCACAGGCTGCTACATACTCCCTTGGGTCGTTCATCGGCAGTACCAGCTGGCTTGATATGAAGGCTTACAACCTTGTCCCTAGCTACGCCATTGACGGATCTGACACAGCCACCGACCCGGAGACCGACGACACTTGGCCAGTGCATCCTTCTGATGGCACTACTCCTCCCAAGGATGCTGTCACTGTATCCGTCGGAGGAGAAAAGTCAGGGTCCTACTCCAGTCTCACCGATGCTCTCCAGAGTCTCCCCAAGGACTCAACACCTCAGACCATCTTTATCTATGCCGGAACATACGAGGAGCAGGTCCCTGCTATCAACCGACCAGGACCTGTCACGATCATTGGCTACACTGAGAGCGATCCAGGAAAGACCTATACTAGCAACCAGGTCACCATCACCCAAGCCAAGGGTCTGTCGGTTGCTGGTAGCATCCCCGCTGGTCGCAGCAACGCGGACACAGCTACTATCGCCACAGCCAGCACCAAGATCGCCTTTTACAATGTCAAATTCGTCAATTCTGACAATTTAGATGGCGCGACACCTAGCTACGTTACCTTGGCTGCCAGTATCTATGGAAATGACATCGGTTTCTATGGCTGCTCCTTCATCGGCTGGCAGGACACTCTTCTTAACGGAGCCACAAATGGTTACCAGTACTATGAGAGTTGCTATATTGAAGGAGCAATCGACTTCAGTACGTTCTGTTCTTCTCACTTCTTTGTTGATAATACTGACCTTGGTGCTTTTAGTCTGGGGATACAGCAAGGCCTACTTCAAGGGCTGCACACTGGGTGCTAAGCGCGCAAAGTCAGCCATCACAGCACAGAGTCGTAGCAGCGCTAGCGCGATCGGAGGTTACATCTTTGACCAGTGTCTTTTCACTGAAGCTCCTTCAGCTACTGTGGATCTCCAGGGACAGGTCTATCTCGGCCGACCTTACAGCGCATATGCTCTTGTGGTCATCAAGAACAGTTACTTGGACAGCACCATTCAGCCTGCTGGTTGGAAGATCTGGTCCACAACTGATCCTCGCACTGATCATATCACTTTTGCTGAGTACAACAACGATGGTCCTGGAAGCTGGGAGAAGAACACGGCAGCCCGAGAGGCATTTGGCTTTGCTACGCTTCTGACATCGGATACCTACTCTCTCGAGTCTGTTATGGACAGCACTGACTGGATTGATATGACCTACTGGGACTCCATTACAACGCCTCAGCCCAGCACCGTCACTCCCACACCTGTTCCTACTGCTCCCTATAGCGGAAAGACTCCCCCTGCTGGTGCCTACATTGTCTCCCAGGACCCTATCGATGGAGTCACGACTTACGATACCATCCAGGCTGCCATTGATGCTCTGCCGCTTTCTACCAAGGTCACCCCCACTGTCTTCATCTATCCTGGCACGTACAAGGAGCAGATCGTTCTCAGCCGACCTGGAACCACATTCTTCATCGGTTACTCTGAGTCTCCTGAAGATAACTCCAAGAACCAGGTCACCATCACATACGACAAGGGCATAGATACTCAGGCCGACGCATCCAACTCTGACTCGGCTACCTTCTACGCCACTGGCAACTACTTCCAGGCTGTCAACATCAACTTTGCAAACACCTTTGGCACCACTGCCAAGTAAGTCTCAATCTCTCATAGGAACTGCACATTCGCTAACAAATGTACAGCTACGCTACTCTTGGCTTCGCAGTCAAGAGCAGCAAGTTTGCCTCACTCTATGGCTGCCAGGTCTACGGTAACCAGGATGCTCTGCTTATCAACGGCAACCTTTTCGCATACAACTCCTTATTCACAGGAAACATCGATATGATTTGGGGATCTGGAGCTGGATACTTCCTGAAGTCTACCATTGCTCCCAACAGAGACGGTATCGCCTTGACAGCGAATAAGCAGGGTAGCAATACGGCAGGACCTTGGGGCTTTGTCTTCGATCAGTGCACAGTCTCTCCTGCTGGTGGCGCTTCTTACTCCAGTATCTACCTCGGTCGACCTTGGGACCAACACGCTCGCGTCGCCTATATCGAGTCTGAGCTGGGCTCTTGCATCGCTGCTGCAGGTTGGCAAGCCTGGACCAAGGCTGATCCCCGAACAGCCAACGTCGTCTTTGGAGAGTTCGACAACTCTGGCCCTGGATCTGCCACTATCCAGCGTGCTTCTTTCTCTAAGCAGCTTACCAGCGAGGACGTTGCACAGTTTGAGCTGGGCACCTTCTTCACTTCTACGGCCTGGATCAACATGACACTCGTTGACGCGACGCCTTTTGATGCGGGCATCGCTGCTACTCAGACATACAGCTCCACAACTGTATACACCACACAGACTGTTACAACGTCTCAGACAGCTTTGGTCACCACCACCGGAGCCGATGTGACTATTACAGAGAAGTCTACTTCTACTCTGGATGTTGGAACCACTATCACGCCTGATCCTACCACCAAGACCAACACTGAGAAGAGCACAACCACTCAGACTCAGCAGATCACTCAAGGTGACAGCGTGGTCACTGTCAAGTCGACTGACGTTGTGGATGTTGGCAAGACTGTCACTCCCGCTGACGTTACCAAGACCTCAACCAACGTGGTTGCCGCGACTGTCACTTCTTGGATCACAACTTCTGCCAAGGCTGTCACGACAACTGTATCTACTACTGCGGTCACAGTTACTCCCAAGTCAGTGACTCAGGAAGAGACCGACTTTACAACTGTCTTTGCTACCAAGACTTCAAGCCCCAAGGCTGTCACTGTCAAGAGCACTACCACTACCACTATTGGCACTGGCGGTACTACTACTACGTCCCTGAAGGCTACCACTGTTGTGTCTACTGTCGTGACAACTTCAGTCAAGACTGTCTCTAAGACCACAACACTCAAGTGTATCCCAACCCAGGACAAGCGCGATCTCGGCGCCGCAGCAGTTCTCAAGCCCCGCGCGGCTATTGTCTTTGGCAACCCTTCCTTCGACCTTTCTTCCGGCCTAACCCGCCGCGATCTGGACCTTGGCTCCATTAATCTTGAGGCTCGTGCCGAGGCTCTCCGAACCGTCACTGTCACCGTGGTCTCAACCTATACCACCAATGTCAAGACCTCTACCGCCACTGTCCCTGGTAGCACTACTACAACGGAGTTGATCACCACCAAGACGGTTGGAAAGACAAGCACATTGAAGCCTGTGACTGTCGTGGAGGTGTCTACATCTGTCGCCACGCGTTTCGCCACAGTTACCATTCCAGGATCTACTTCTACAACTACACAGGTCACCACCAAGGAGTCCGGCAAGACTACTACTCTCAAGGCCGATACCACTACAGTCGTCGTCGACGCCACATCTGTCGTGACTGAGAAGAAGACCACCACTCTCCCCGCAAACACAGTCACAGTCTACAAGACTCTCACTCAGACTCTGGCCGCAGGAACTGTCAAGGTTACTTCAACCAACACCGTCAAGAAGACTTCCACTGTGACCCTGAGCCAGCAGACTGTCACAAGCTGGGCTACGGTGAAGAGTACCCTGAAGCCTTCTAGCACGGTCACGGAGCAAAGCACTGTGTCCAAGGTAACCACTTCCGTGGTCAAGTCCACAAAGACGACTTGGGCTACCAAGACGAGCAAGGGCGCTGCTGCTTGCACCAA
Source organism: Fusarium subglutinans (assembly GCF_013396075.1). Lineage (NCBI taxonomy): Eukaryota > Fungi > Ascomycota > Sordariomycetes > Hypocreales > Nectriaceae > Fusarium > Fusarium subglutinans. The sequence continues at coordinate 218,796 of NW_023502102.1, read as the reverse complement.
CTGAGCCTGGAGATTTAATTCATTCTAGCGCATTCGTGCGACATAATTAGTCAATTTAGCCATAATATCTACTGTAATTTTGCATGCCCTCTCGTTTTCGCTTCGTGACTCAGTGCCATGCGATACCCATGCCGTGGACCCGGAGATCACTTGCAGGTCTCGAGCTTTACCTGAGCGTAAGTGAGTGCGCACAAGCTTCGATCGCAAATCGCGGCTGTACATAAAATAATTGCCATGTTGTGCGTATCAACACTGCAGCCATTCATTCATTACGTCTCCCCGAGTATCGGTCTTTACGCCGGGAAAAGTGGAACACTCGGCGCCGATAACACCACAAATTGGAGATTCGAGGTGTGATTTGGGGGTGCCACTCAGAATTGGAGACGTCGTTATCGGCGCTGCGGCGTTACTAACTTAAACTCTCCGGTTAAATGCAGTATTATTCTATTAGCGCCAGGCGCATATTTAAACTCTCGGGAGTTTATCCTCACCTGGAAATACGTGAGGATGAGGATCTGAAGCCTGTTGGTGGTCTTTTACCATTTCGTCGTGAAAAGGGCACAGTTAAGATTAGAAACCCTTGTGTTACAGAAGCAAATTACCCGGATACAACAAAATCAGCCACTACGATAATTTTGCAACAAAAAGGGAAACGCCATACTTAAATGATCGACACCGGAATGATCCTCCGACAGCCTGGATAAAAACAAACCTGTGCTACGAAAACAGCTCCATGCAGTGAGATGTTGGCTGGCTGGCGCAATACGACCCCACGGATAACTGCGTCAGCTGAGCAGATGAACAAACACATGAAATACGAATAAAAATGACTCTGTCATGCCTCGGTAGATGTGTTTATTGTTCGAGTTAAGCTTATGATATGTGGAGATACAGCCGGTCGATCATCAAAAGGAATGAGAACAATTCACATGGAAATACGCGTACCCAACTGATCAAGACCAGAACCTGCGACGTGTCTTGCATGATTATCCAAAATCTTACCTCTTTCTTACGGATAAGACGGCATTATTCCTGAGACTGGGGTTGGTAGATCTCCATCTGTGAATATCCCTGCTGCCCATGCAGGCCTAGACTGAGCAAAAGGTCCCCTGCGGTAGATTTCCCTGCGTCTATTGACTATTTCGGTCGGTGAGATCCTCCACTGTCAGCCGTGTTTTGAGCCCTGTGCATCCTCACTGCAGCATGTGTTCTGGCTTCCGATAGGTCTTTTATTTTGTTGGTGCTCAGGGATGTTAGTTGTTGGCCTATTGACTGTTTCACCTGACAGGTGAATGGCGAGAATGGCAAATGATCACAGGTGAGAGCGAGAGAGACAGCATGTAGTTGTGGAATACCTCATATCATGAGAGGTTCATTTCATTATACAAGCGTCAAAAATGTATAGGTCTTATATCCATGCAAAAGTGTTTCCTTTTTACTCCGTCCAATCGTAATATTCCTTTTCGCTAGACCAAACGCTCATATACAAACTCATGCAATGCCCTGTAAGATGTTCTGCAAGACATGGCGTCCAATGTCCACCGCTTAGACGGTGTATCGGAAGAAGGTGGCGTTGTCGCCGGAGTCCTGCTCCAACTCCTTCTCGGCGCGGGTGTACTCATGAGGCGCCTTGTGAGTCTGGTCACGGCGAGCATTCTCGCGTCGGAGGTACATTGTCATGAGGATGCTGAGAATGCAGCTCATGGTAGTAGTGGCGACCAGAGTCCAGTGACCGGAGCGGTAGTTGGGAGCATCATCCTTGCGGTAGACGAAGCCAGAGACGGCACCACCAAGGTTACCCTGTTAATGAGATGTTAGTGAAACTGTGGCTGGATATGTCTGAGACATTGGGATAAAACTTACGAAGCCGACGTGCATGGCAATACCAACACCACGCTTGAGAGAACCACCAATGTTGTTGCCGTTCCAGGCGACACCTTGGGGAACGTTGGGGTAGATACCGCAAGTGATAAGGAAAGCGGCGAAGTACTTGGCACCGTGAGATTCGACAGTAGCAAGGATGATGAAACCAATGATGCTGAGAGAAAGGTTAGCAAATGAGTTGTTGTGAATATGCCAAGTCGGGAAGATCTCCCGTTCTAGAATCTTGGCAGGTTGGAGAAATACTTACGCGACAACACAGAAGAAGATCATGTAGATACCTCGCTGGCCGTGTCTATCAGCAGCGAAGCCACCGCCGATGGTGAAGAGACAGGCGACGACGTAGGGAGGAACAGTCATGAGCTGAGCCATCTCGTTGGTGTAGCCGAGACTCTTGACAATGGTGGGAAGGAAGATGGAGATGGAGTAGAGAGGAGTGTAGATTCCGATGGTGATCATCATGTGAACCCAGATCTTCCAGTCCTTGAGAGCATCCTTGGCGAACTTCATGTTGAAGGCGTCAGAGAGAACAGATCGATCCTCCTCGAGACGTCGGACAACCTCCTTGCGCTCAGAGTCGTTGAGGAACTTGGCGGTGTCGGGATAATCGTGCATGACAAAGAAAGCCATGATAGCAAAGATGAAGGTGATGAGACCCTCGATGATGAAGATCCAGGCCCAGCCATCAAGACCACCAAGGCCATCCATCTCCATAACACCACGAGCAAAGAGACCGCCGAAAGCACCAGCAGCAGTAGCAGCAGAGAAGAAAATAGCCATGCGGAGACCGCACTCGTGTCGCTTATACCAGAGAGTGATGTAGTAAGTGATACCGGGGAACAGACCACCCTCAGCGAGACCGAGAGCCATGCGAGTTGCGAGGAAACCACCAAAGTTCTTGGTGATACCCATGAGAGTTGTGACGATGGCCCAGGCGATCATGATGCTGGGGATCCAGATGGAGGGACGGAAGCGCTTCATGGCCATGTTGGAGGGGATCTCGGCTGCGACGTAGAAGGGGAAGAAGACGGCGACAGCGATCTAAGATGCGTGTTAGTGCCTTGCATATTCCCGGCAGGTTGGTACAAGTCAAGGTTGTACTCACGTTGTAATCCCACTTGCCAGTCATGCCCAGGGCCACTTCAAGACCAGCGAGCTTAGCATTACCGATGTTGGTACGATCGAGGAAAGAAAGGAGGTAGAGAAGAGCCAGGAAGGGAAGAAGCTTGATGTCCATCTTGCGGAGGAGACGCTTGGTGGCAGGCTCATCGAAGACCTCCTGGGAGGCATCCTCGTGGAAGGAAACGGCCTTCTCATAGTCGACCTTTTCGGTTGATGAGCTGTCAACCTGACCAGAGGTCACCTTGTTGTCGTGTTGAAGCATTGTGACTTCTCTTGACTTGGGATGATGGAAAGAGAATAGGGATCAAGGGAGAGTTGTTTGTCCTCAGGGAAGGAGATGAGAGAGGATGCTTCTGATCTGAAGAACAAGAACAAGAACTGGGGGAATAGTCTGGGGAAGAGCCCACTCTTTATACTAAAGTGAAGAAGAGGGAACCAGAGCAGAAGAGACAGTGGCAGTCCATGATACTACTTTACCTACCGTACCCCAGATCAATACTCGGGGTGTCTGTCTACAACAAAACTGCCACCAACGACTGTCAAGGTATAGGCCCTTGTAAGCAAGCAAGCAAGCCCAGTCCCGTTTTCGAAAAAGCCTCCGTCGTATAAAATCCACTTTCCGCACGAACGGCAACTAAGCAAGGGTTATTTTAGAGTGGCCTACAGGGAGATAGAGTGTGTTGCCCAATCTCAAAAGGCCCAGATGCGACTGGCCAACACCTCCAACTCCAATCTTTACAGGGATCGACCAACAACTAAACTTAAGGGAGAAAACTCCACTCACACCTTTGGTTTTTTTACCCCATGTTTATCTTGGCTTACATTGGGTATTGTACGTATCTTACCCCATGTTTGTCTGCCTGTCTTTTCCCCCGCTCGGAGACCAATCGCCGGACCCCCAAAGCAACACGCATGCACCTACTGTAATGCCAAGGAAGAACGCCCACACTCTGTCTAGGCCCTGCTGACCAGGGAAGAGGGAAAGTGAACGAGAGGACAGAAAGAGTCTCGACTGAGAATACTCGGGGTGGCCTCTTTTTTTCTCTTACAAGGATGGACCGGTTGGTTAGGTGAACACTGAATTGTTTCATTGTACGATGCGCGCCAAGTGAACGAGAGATATGGTCTCTACCGATCTTGTGTGATGTGATGGTTCCCAAGTGATTTCCAAGCCCATCAGCCAAGCGTGACAAAAAGCTTGACACAGATTTCTCATGTATGCCAAGTCGGTACTGGAGAGATATTGCAACCCCGACAGTTGCAGGGAGGGAAGTTGGAACTGCGCCGCCAGACGTAGAATGCAATGGGACAAATCCCCGCTCCCATTTTATTTCGGGAGCTTGCGACGGTATGGCGTATTGCTCAGTCGGACTTGAATATGCTAATGCTGATACAGAACATCGCTATCTCTTGTTTGGTGATCTGTTCTGTTGAACAACCCTGTCTAGACTGTTTGTGTCTCGTGGGCGATCTCCATTAACAACATCGTACCATGATGGCCCTACCGTGCCATTTACTGGAATGACAGTCTACCTACGGATACCACTGACACTGACACTGACACTGACACTGACACTGACACTGACACTGACACCTTGCACTGTAACCGTGCGTCACCCACGGACCCCGAGTAAAGCAGGCTGTCGTTGTGTCCGAGATGTGTGAGATGATAATTTGCCGTCCGTCCCGACGGGCCCTGATGGATGGTGCAGTTGCAGGCAGTATTGGATGCATCAAGACACATGGCAAAGCATCCACTACGAGAGGCATAGTCATCAAGTCTGCATATTTCCACGTGTATCCATCATAATATCCAAGATAAGGCAAACATACGCCGTACGTACGTAGTAGTAAATCAGCATAGCATAGCATCACAGCGTAGTACATTCATCTTGTCAGGCACGAGGTTTCATCACGTAGCTGCCAAGTCAAGTGCCTAGAAAACGCCCAGCAGATTCACCAGATCTCGTGGCTTCGAGAAGAAAAGAGCCTCATCTACATTGCTTCACTTTACTTCCTCGGGGGGCTTGCTTCAACGGCTTCGGCTATCTTGACAGCCGTAGCTCATATCGGATCAATGGAAGCTCCCTCTTTTGGACCTAGTGTGATCCTGTAGGGATGATCTTGTCTTGAAGAAGGAAGAGACTGGGACAAAAGGTGAAATGCGCTTGGGACGCCACCACATGGCAAATACGCGCGGCGTGAGATCGGTGAGGGGAAAAGAAGTGTGTGTGTGTGTGTGTGTGAGAGAGAGAGAGAGAGAGATAGCGCTGATACGAGAGGGGAAACTCCGTGTGGGAAGAAGCATAACTTACAGGTTAATGCTAATGTTAATGTTATTTAGTGGCCTTATTTGGCTCTGTTGGTTGGTGCGAATGAATGAATGACCCCAGATGCGCTGGGGGCTGTATGTAGTGCCGGACCAATTTTGCGGGGGAATTACCCACCCAAAACTCGACTGTTTTAGGCTGCTTACAGGATCCGGGCTGATTACCGTGCTGGGCCTCCAGTGGGCCACTCTCGCCTCTTTTCAGGGCTCTCCGCCGCTGTCTTTTGTCTCACTGGCAGCACCAAACAGCTCACTTTCGCGTCTCCATCGACCGGTCGACTCCCGAGCTGGTCTCCATCTAACAGAGAAAATCCGGGGGCAATATGGAGATTGAAGAAGAGATTCCGGGGAAAAGCAAGATGAAGATTCTGGGGAAGCCTGCTCATACCGTACGGGAAAGAACGGGGTTGCATTTTGACAGCTTCAGATTGAATCTCATCTTCTGTATCTACTCGATACGTATCGCTATCTCAGATCTGATGCTTCCATTTCTACGCTTCCGTCGATTTGGAGACTCTTAGTGCACTCAAGCTCCGCACGCCCGGAACATTTATACCCTCGGCTAAAGCGACAAGATTGCAACATTCTCCAAGTTACTCGCACTCTCTCCTCTCCTCTCCTCTCCTCTTACCGCTTAATGCCCTCCCCCCCTTAACTTTGGAGAAAACAACACCTGTCGTTACGTATGTACACGAATGAGTTCCCCAAAAACATGGAACAGACAAAAGGGGATGGAGGGTGGTCCCTGCTTAGTGCCTACAGGGATGTGAATAACATGGCTTCACGGCTAAGATACCGGATGTGCGCGCGCTTCTGGCTTTTGTTGAGCGTAAGCGGAGACTCCTCCTCCAAGGCAAACCAGACACACAATCTCTTTTCTCATCACATGGCACTGGGATTCTCCTCATAAGTTAGGCAGCTTAAAGTAAAAGATAAGCTTGATGGCAGTTCTCCACTGATCTTCCACGCCGTTCTTTATCCTAAGGAATAGCTAACGCAGTGGACTCGCAGGACTCGGTAGATATCCACGGATGAGAACCTTGTTTTGTCATTGTCTTCTAATCACTACTTTCTCATATGATGCCATGTTTGTGGATACATGGTCTGAGATGACTCAAGTACCGACAGAATGAATCTACTGTACCTACACATCTCATCTCTCAGCGCATCTGCTCTCTTGTCATCTAAAATCTCACCCCTTCGGTATTGTATTTTCCTCCGTCTCCACTACTCCGCACTCTCAACTCACTCTCCCAGGCTTTACCCCAGTATCTGCCACTGCCACCCGGAGAACATGACCTTTTTAGGATTGGGGCATTTCCTCTCCTCATGCCATTTGCCTAAATCCGACTTTTTCTGAGTCTTGGCTCTTCAGCCTTTTTTTCTCCCTGTCGCCCCCAATTCGTAACAACTGCCCCCAAGATACAAAGAACGAGAGCGTATGGCACCATCTCTTTGCTTCACACCACCAATTGGCCAACCTATCACTGGCCAACATTCCCCTGATGAGATGCCTGCATAACCACGTTTCGTAGCCCCCCTCCATCTTCAAACCTTTCTTGGTGCACACTATCTTTGCTTTGTGAGGTCAGATCATTCCGCACTATTCGCCATTGCCTGTTCCGCACATCGTCACATACCACATGCTGTTTGACGTCGTTATCAACGGGCTTTTCGTCTGATGCGTTGAGTCCTTGGCGGAATGTATTCGATCCTTCTTTTACTTGTTCTGTTTGTGATACGTTTGCGTCTTCGGACAGCCGGATGGCGTACATCCTCCATGCAGCATCACAGCCACTTCGCTTGTTCTTGTTGCGTCGTTTCGTTGGGGTTCAACGTCGAGGATGATCTTATGCATCGTTCATCATATGCGCCCGTAATCTTCAGCGCTATCTATGCCCACGTTTTTGGCATGTGGTATCTGCAGATTGCCAGCGTGAATGTGCCATTCCGTCCTGTTGGATTCGTATCAACCTTTGCTTGACACTCACGATATCCAACGATATCACCAATACCCTATACCAGACTTCGACTCTTGGCTTTCCCTCGCAATCCGAGCTATCCGTATGGCTTAGCCAAGACAATAAACTCGGAATCTCGACCTCTACCCTAGCCTGCCTAGTAATCTAGATTTCGGGAGCGGGGATGATAGCACGGAGAATTTTCTCCTCACTCAGTAATCTCAGTCTTGTTGCAAAATTTGCTTAGTGACCTTTGCCATCTCGTTGCGCCGGCATCCCCGGGCTTGCTACCGATTCCCATCGGGACCGAGTCTTGTGAGTTACACACCACTTCGGGCATCAATGTCCAGACTCAAATTTCTTCCTCCTCAAACTTCCCCACGTTTATCGTCTCATTACCCCAGTTTCAGCTGGGATCATGGCTGTCTTGTATTAGTGCAAGCCCTGCGCGGCTAAACTTGTCCTTTTGTTTGTTGCTAGTCTATGGCTTCATAGTGCCTAGCTATATCGCAAATGACAGACTTGATATCGTTATTCCTCGGATTTATTCGGCTCTCATGGTATCACTACACCATCATGATTCTGACCTGCTCCTCGGCGAAGCTCCGAAGATAAACTAGAGATATTACCGAGAAGGAAGTTTGCTTCCGATGGCGTAAGCCATTAATGAAACGATGTTGAACCTGAAGAATGACTGTAGCTTGTTTTGGTTGGCTATCTTTCACGGTTGGAGCACTGAACCAACCTACCCCCAGTATCTTTCTTTGGGGGATCTGGGGAACACTGGGGCACGCTTGGACTGCATGAGAAAATCCAGTCTGTACGAGTAGATCACTTCGAATACCCCTTTACTGACTATAACCGTTCACAACCAAGGGCCGAGGTGCTCGTTGGCTATTCGGCTCAGATGTTTCTACCGAGAATCCAGCACAAAAAGCCACAATCGGTCGATTCATTGGATCATGGAGGCAAATAAATCACCTAACTCAGTTTCAAAACAAGTTTTGGAGCAGGGCTGGGCTTTTCACACCCTTTGTCTCGGTCTGGACCTGAAATCTTGGCGGCCTCGCCTACAGTAAGGCCCTGAAAGGTGCTTACAGATGACCACCAACAGTTGGCAATAACGGCATTGCGGGAGCACACTGGGACTGAACATTCAGCTTGGATGCTTGAATCCAGATTTAGACACAAAGTGGCAAAATTCTTTTGATTCACTTCGGCTGGTCTTGCCTTACATGAAGTAGGAGAATCAAGACGACATGACAAGAAGCTGGAAACCCGAGGTGAGCCATAGTGTTGATTGTCTATGAGCCCATAGGGTATCTTTCGAGATGCTCATATGTCTAAGCATGGATCGGATGCTCAGACGAGTGATTCGGACAGAAAAGATGCCACGAAGGTCTGCATCGAGTGTTTGCCACCTTCGATCATCTAGGGATGAAATTTACTCAACACCAGGTTCATTTGATATGCGAGTCCAAAGAAGGTATTATTAAAAGGCTCGATTTATTTCAAGTTACATATTAGAGCTCGTAATAGGAAGAGCGGTGGCCTTTGGATCGTTGCAGCTGAGTGTTTTGATGCTTCTCGGGTGACCGGAGATCTGGGACCGAGGGTGTTGTCGAGACCACGGGCTGAAGGAATCACTGAAACTCATATAACTACCCAGTCTACCTCGGTTTCTTTATCTGCATTTCTCTGTTCTTGATGGTCTTTGGAATGCACTTTTGCTGGGATTTTATTGTTATCCCCGATAGCTGAAACTTAACATCTTATCAAAGGCTACGAATACCTACCTCCATAGTCACACCCGACAATCCGTACCTTATAAGCATTGCTGTCATCGACATTGCCATAGTTGACAGCTTCGAGATCGCCTCCATCAGCTTAGCGACCGAACTCCTTATCGATGCCTTGTTCGACCGAGATACCGGGTGATAGCTGGTGGCATACGGCTGGTTGAGGTGGAGAGGACAGTCTTTGTGAAGCTTTCTTCCTGATATTTGTTGAGTATCACGACTTATCGTGGGTGGCCGTTGCCGCCTTTCCACTCTTGACATCGTAAACTTGAAGTTGAGACGTACCCCCATGGCGTGGGGAATCGTCGAGGCCCGCTCGGTTCGATTGCGAGTCGGCGACCACTCACCCCGAACGTCGATGGATACCTAAAGATCGTTGGGAGGGGTCACAATTGTTCCAGTGCAGCCACAGAAAGGTGGTGGACGATTTACGTGACATGATCTCCCTAGAGAGAGGTTTCAGAGCATTTACATCGCCCCTCGCGATAGACAGACGGACTTGAATGAAGCTTTCAGAAAGCCGGATTGTGTTCGATCTGCTGCTGGGAGTGGAAGACTGATCCTGCTTGTCTCTGCCTTGATCTATGGGCAAATGCCATCCTGAAGCAGCGCTGTTTCGCCCACCTGTAACACTTCTGCCTGGGAAGCCACATACACACGTGATGTATCGGCCACGATCACGACCACGATCGTACCTCTCAGCAGGTGAGGCTCTTACCTGGGCCAGCTTGATCCCGAAGGATCCTTATCTCCCAGCTTGGAGTAATGATTCAATCCGAGGGTGAGCGCAAGATCAGGGATGGCGAGCCCCTTTCCAAGCGTAAGTAAACAAGCAGACTTGGGATGCTAACCTTCCAGCGTCGCAGAAGCTTTTGGTAGACAGAGGAAGGTCTGTGTGGATGGAATGGTTTATGTTATGCTTAGGCATGACTGGTACGGGGACAATAAAGAAAAACTCTTGTGTAATGCCTTCTTCGCTGTTACTTACGCAGGTTGTGAGCCTCCAACATCTTCGGGATGGATTGACCAGCATGACCGTGGCCCCTCTCGGGGTTTACGGAGTTTACCCGCCACGACGTAATCTCACCTCCACGTCCAATGCTTTCCCAACTTCTCATCGTGTTTGGCCCTAAGCGATCAAAAGGAATCGAATACAAATTGGACGGCGATGTTCTCACGTGACGATGAAGTTCCAGTTCATCGACAATGACTCTACCCAGAAGCCTGGTGCTCGCAAGACGATACGAAGTCATGTTATGAAGGGCAAGAATCTTGGCCGCACAATACAAGGTCGTGGGAAGAGGCATGCTGCATCTCAAGTAAATAACTTGCGCAAGAGCCCAGAACTATCGAGGAGGAATGTTAGCGTGGAGGAGAGAAGGAAGAGTCTCGACGGTGCTGTCAATAATGTTGGCAATGCCTTGTTGTTCCCAGAAATCCCAGATACAGACACAGACGCTACATATTCCATCAACAATCCATACTCGGGAAAAGAGTATACGTACTTCTCATTTCCGGTTCAGTTCACCCCGTCGATGCGATACTATGTCTACGAATGTCAGTTTATTTTGCCTTGACTCTCCAACAACAGCTCACTAACCACTTCCAGTCCATACTGCGATCTGCAACATCATATACCCGTACGCCTTCTGTAGACCTACACATGAGATTGGCTCACCATGGTTCAGGTACATGGTAGCAGACCAAGCCTGTAACTTTCTCGTCCTCCGCTTTCGCTAGTTTACCACTGACTGGAGTTGCAGGCCTGCACTGTCTTCTCGCCATGGCAGCGACGTATCTCAACATCCTACGGAACATCCCAACTCCCAATGTAGAGAGTATCGAAGCAACTCGTCACTTCTCTCAAGCCCTTCGTCTCATGAACCCGCGCCTCTCCCAACCGTCTGCAGCTCAAGAAGACTCCAACATTGCTATAATAATATCTCTGGCAATCCACTCAAACATAACCCAAAACCTCACTGCGAGTGCTATGCACCTCCAAGGTCTTGATAGCATCCTCACCTTCCGGCCCGGCGGCATCTCCGACATACGCGAGTGCAACCGCCCACTCCTTCACAAGATCTGCCGAACAGACATCGAACTCGCCGTCGCTCAGGGCACACGCACACGCTTCGGTAACGCGGGACTTACAGCAGCAGCGGCAGGGCCGATATCCGCACGAGATCTGCGATACCCATTAAATCAGATGAGTGAATTGTTACGGCAGGTCACACGTGAACTGCTGGCGCTGTGCCGAAGACCCGGAAAGGCAAAGATGTCAGGTTTGCAGTACCAGGATGTGCTTATCTCGATGTGGCAGAGACTGGCAGACTTTGCGCCACTGAGTGGTACGAGGCCACAAGATCTGATGGATGATGTGTGGCAGCTGGCTTTGCTGGCGTTCTTGGTTACCGTCACATGGCCTGCGAGCCATCTCAAGAGTGTACACTGTAACCTCTTACACAAACTACTTAAGGAGCATATCGAGAGCCACGCACTACTGGAGAGGGGAGAGGAGTATCGGCCATTGTGGTTCTGGGTAGTGTTGGTATATGGGCTTTCGTTGACGAATGGGAATTGCGATACGCTTGTCTTGGGTGAACTTCGCGAGGCTTCAGAGCTATTGAGGATAACGAAATGGGAGGAAGCAAAGGCTAAATTGAAGTCGTTTCCGTGGATCGGCATTGTCCATGATGTTCTTGGAAGGGCTTTATGGGAATTGGCTGTGATCTCTGTTCCGACTCAGTCTTTCACGTTGATCCCAAGGGACGAGGAGAGTTGAGGTAAATCTGACATAAATGAATGCAAATTAAAATTCAGTAAAAATTAGTGAACCTTCAAAATAACCTTTATCTGGCATCTTGATTACGAGTTCGACGTTTTCTTGCTCCTGGAGGTGGCTCCAACGACTTGAAAGCAATATCCATTTCAGACATGATCATCTACTATTAAACATCAACAGCCCAAAAAGCACCGAACCTACCGTTGATCCCCGTATATCTTCACCATCCGCTCTCGATCCCAAAAGTATCTTGCTCGGGTCCAGGGCTCGTGTATCGGCCTGAGAGGTGTGTCGGTCAACAAACCATATTGATCGATGTTACGCATGAGTGTGTATTTCAATGGCAAATACCCCTTTGCATCGCGTAAAACGACCCAAAGGAACGTAGTCAGAATAAAGTGCCTAACATGGACTTGATCCATATGCCGCAGATTTCGTAGGAGGCCATAACCTTGTATAGAGAGGAAGATGACGCACCTGTGCTCTTGATACATTGTCCTTTTAAGGAACTGGCAAACTCGAGTATCTTCCCCACGAGATATGCCACCATCGAGGGCCTCTCTTCCACGAAGCTCCCTATCGACGCGATGCACGAGGTCGCGATATTTGCCAAAGACGAACTGGAAAACTGATATAAATGAGCGGAAGCACCATCGTGTTTCCTTATACCCCTCAAGGTCCGAGAGACGATGGTCCCACGCAGGTCTTGACATTTCTGGCGGCACGATTCCGTCTAGGCGTCTAAAGTTATGGTATATATCGTGTCGTTCATCATCGTAACTAAAGAATCCGCGCTCAAACCGAATGATTTCGCTTGGGGAGAGGATTAAAGGCTGATCAAACTCTGGAAGCCAAGTAAAGGAAGGATCGCGTTGGGTCCTGACTCTGGCCTCGCCGAGTAGCTTGTTCCATGCCTCCACAGCGTATTCCGATATGAGAGCATCAGCATCTTGCCGCTGCTTGAATAGCTCACAAAGAAATGGGAGACTGCTACCCCATTCTTTCTCGCTCATGGGCTTGGACACGGCCAGCCGATTCATTATTGTCTCAACTCTATAAGGATCCAAATAAGGAAACCGATGGGCTTGCAGCCGTGCCTGAACCCCATGAATTGCGTCAAAGATGAAGGATACGTCATTATGATATACTGCTTTCAAAAGCTCGGTTATGGGCTTTAGAACAGACTGGCGGTATGTACGAAACCACTGGAGAAAAATCGGAGACGATGAGATGAATGATCGAAGATCTACCGGAGAATAAAAGGAGCACATAAGATGTACCAGCAACTCACCTGGGAGCCTTTCTAAGGGAGAGGCCGTGTTCATTGTTGTTTGATGGTCGTCCTTGATCAAACAGGTAGTGAGTGTTTTGCGGTCGCAGAAATGCGGCAGACTGATCAGGATCATAGCAGATACTTATAGTCAAATGAAAGAAAGTTTTGTCATTTTCCAGGAAACTCAATAGCGAAATAGCCAAGTTAGGCTTTCATTTGACATCGCGCTTAACGACAGACTTTTAAGTTACGGGGGGGGAAACTCTGTGAACTTGACTTGACGTATTAGTTCGGAGCCTGAAGACGTCTTATGCATGTATTGAACTAGGAAGAATTACAAGGGATACTTTCTCTTCCTTAAATAATCACTCTACTGAATGATAAATAACTCTTCAATTTAATAATAGATACATCAAAAGTCTAAGATCATGCATGCTCATGGTCTTGATACCACTAGACCCTGAAAAATCCCGGGAGTCTGGATTCGGGATGGTCCGTCACAACAAATACACGTGAGATCGGCAGATGACAGGACCCGTTCTGTGGTCTAGGTTTCCTGGGGAGGAAAGAAGATTAGAAGACTCAGGACCTCGATCCTAAGGGATGAAAAGACTTAGGGTAATCAGCCTAAGCTTAGGGGACTTTTTACTAAGTTTATTTTAACATCCTCTTCTAAGTTTTATGTTTTCTTGCTCCCTGAGCGTTTCTCTCTAAACAAGCCACTAACTTAGGCGTTCAATAGCGCAGTAGGCCAACCTAATTCAGCCCCAGCGCATAGGCGAAAGAGGAAACCCCATCGGAACTATTGATCCAAAGCTGAGAACTATCGAGAAATTCCACGCGATGAACCTAGACCAAGACTGCGGAAATTTCCCATCATGTCAGGGGAACGGACGAGACAGCGGGAGGCGGACGCCTTCGGAACTGTTATATATCATGGCTCGCTCTTATTCTCAAGTGGCGTGGGTGGTTAATAACCTGCTTTCACTCAGTCACTCGTTTTAGCCTTGGCTTATCCGCTCGTTCAAGATGCGTTCCTTCTCAGCGCTTGTGGCTTTGGCTTTTGCAAGTTCTTTCGAACATGTTGCTGCCAGCAATTGTAAGCCCTCGTCACCAGAAGGAGCAAAGACTACGGATCCCGCTTCGATTGCCAGCGGAACATCAACGAAATCGGTTCCACCGTCTGAAACAACCGACGGACCGGTAGTCATCACTAATGCTGTGACGAATGGCGACTTTGGAGGCTATGATCCTTCGTCCGATGGCGGTATCTACGCCTTTCAAGCAGGTGATGCGAAACTCCTTCAAGGCCCAGGATATCAGGGAGACCACACCGACGAGAGGAACTGTGTGCAACTCAAGACCAATTCGGGAACTCCTGGTCAAAAGCGAGATTTCATACCCGATAATCCCTATATTCAACAACAGCTCGACAATCTGGAGCCCAGTGACTTTACTGTTCGCTTCTGGTACTCTATCGTGAACAATGCTATCGCGGATACATGCCGTATCGAAGGACTTTACGGAAACGTTCAATTTGGAGCAACTCCATACTTTCCTATTGTCACTAATGGCAACAACTGGTTGGAGTTTGTTGACTCGATGCCTGTCACCACTACAAGCGGAATGATCCGTTTTGAGCTCAACTGTATCAACGGAGGCTCTGCTGAAGTCTATTTTGACCAAGTCTTTGTATCAAACAAGATCGGTGATGAATGGGTTGATGGCATTTCATTGTTCTTTCCTACGTCGAAGCATGCTGCTACCATTGCTCCGGCTCAAACAAGCACCGCTCCTGCTGTGGGCACAGCTACGATCAGCAGCGACAACACCGAGTCTTCTAGCCCTCCTACAAGTCAAGCTTCTCAAGAACAAACTACTACCGATGAAGCCTCGGCAACTGACAAGACAGTCGAGTCTACCTCCGCCTCCGCCTCCGCCTCTGAATCAGCCCCGACTTCTGTGCCTACTGATCCTACCAACTCCGGCCCCAAGCTCTGTGCCAAACTCGGAACAGGCGCAGTTGGTCGAGGCTGCGCCAAGAGGCCTTATAGCAGCACCAAAGGCTACAAAGGGTACGGCGGAAGCAAGATCACAAAGGAACAATGTGCCGCTCTCTGCCTTTCAGATACCAACTGCCAAAGCTTCGAATGGCGTTATTTTGGCAGCGGGTGCGCCAACACATGTAATCTCCTTGCTACGAGCTGGGCAGACATTCCCACCAACGGGGGCTCCGATTCAGCCTGGGCCTACGATCGAAGCTGCATTCAGGAGGACGAATGCGCCGAGCAACCCGCTGGCTCTGTATGCGTAAATGTCAACGCTGACACACCCGCCAAATCTTGCACTCAAGTCAAAGGCAAAGCGAAAGCTTGTGCCAAGCCCTTCCTAACTGCCCCAACGAACGGCGCCTGCGGTCTTAGTAACGAATGCCGCGATCTTTGTGCCAAGTACCCCTCTTGTAAATCTTATGCAGCGACCTTTGGCAGCTGTAGCTTGTACGATGCTAGATCTTCTGAGGTCGCCGAGGCCGGTAGTGATCTTTTCTGGTTCACGGACATGGATTGCCATGCTTGTGGACAGGGAAATGCCTACTTCGATTACATATCTATTGGTCAAGACCCTACGAACATGCCTCAGTGGACATGTGCTGCGGAGGATAAGACAACTTCGACTCTTGCCGCGCCCACGACTACCAATCCAGCTGTCACAACCACCTCTGACGCTGAATCAACCACGAGTGCAAGCGAAGCCAGTGACAAGGCGGACTCATCGACCGTCGTTCCAACTACAACTTCTATATCTCCCTCCGCCACAGCATCTCTGTGTGCCAACGGCGTTCCATCCCCTGGAATTTGTTCCACCGCAAACGTTGTGCCTTCAACAGCAACATGTGGCAAGCGTGGTTGGCCACACAATGTTGAGCCATATGCCCGTAGTCTGGCTGACTTCCCTAACCAAGACACATTCGAAGACTGCGCTATCATTTGCAAGCTCGATAGGTCGTGCAAGGCCTTTGCTATCGACCCTACCCGGTCTGGGATGAGGTGTATGTTCAGCTCAGACCCAACTATCGATGGAGTCTCCAATGCACCTGGTGTATGGAGTAATTTGGAGTGTATGAGCTGCACGCTCTGTGGTGACGCAGTCACTTCTTCGCAGCCTGTATCTGAGGCCCCAACAACCATGATCACCTCGACACGGCCAGCTGGCGAGGATTCCTCCACCCAAGCTGCAACAAGCGCATCGAGGGAGCCAACCACGACTCAGACAACGCCAGAGCCCACGGATTGTGCAGTACCCTCAGCCTCTCTAAGCGACGACGTCACCTGTGGTATCCCCGGTCAAAGCGGCCAACAAGCTCAAAGCGCTCGTCTCTTGAACTATGTCATCAAACCAGTTGGAAGTCTGGCCAACTGCGCCGCCGTCTGCCTCCAACGGGCAGATTGTCAGGGCTTCGCGTATGTCAAGAGCAACACTGAGTGTTATCCATTCAGCGTTGGGCCTGCTGGCTTAGGGATCACGTATAATCCACAGGGCACAGAGAAATACTATGATAGAGGGTGCTTCTCGTGTGCTTCATGACAAAAGCGAGGTGAAGATACTTTGAGAAGTTCATAGTATCTTAGGATAGTTTATAGCTTCTTAAAATAAGTTAGGATAGTTTGAGATAGTTTAGTATAAACTTAGACCATTTTGATAAGTTTAATGTGCCAGCATCTCAAGCTCTCTGATACCTCAAGATATCCACCCACACCAGAGCGAATACCATGGTATGATTGTAGAACCACGGGGCATGAAAACCTGCTTCGGCTATAGACGTCGATCTTAACACATTTCTAGAGACCGCAGCCGCCCGCTGTCATCCGGTAATAAACACTCAATCAGCCCTGAAACCAAGCCAAGCTCGCTTGTTCTCAGAAACACTCGGCCAAGATATCTCAGCCTCCAATGTTTCCACTCGTCAGACCCGAAAAACGAGTAATGAGCAGCTTGGCATCGTCGCCCAGGCGGTGATACTCTCGTCCGCCAAACATAGTAGAGTAGTGAGACTCCTGATCTTTAGACTTAATCTTAAGTCTAATCGGATGATATATATCTGGGCTGCTGTCTGATGGTGTCTATCTTGGTATCTCAATTTCCTTGTTAATAAATTCTTTTTTAATTACACTTACATTCTTTACCCGTCTATCGTTAAGGCTGCGCCTATTATCACCATGAAGCGATCCGCACTCATTTCTCTCATCCCTGCCTTCTTGGCTACTGCTTCTCCTGTCCCTCAAGCTTCCGAACCTGCTGGTTTTATGGTTTCTTCCGGTAGCTGCGGTACAGCTGAGGTTGATGAGCTCGTTGGATACGGAGCAAAGACCACTGGAGGATCTGGTGATCCCGTCACCGTCACGTCTTGCTCAGAGCTCACTTCTGCTTTCTCCAATGGCGGTGTCATTCACATCGACGGCCAGCTTACCGGCTGCGACATCATGAACGTCAAGAGCGACACCACCATCCTCGGCGTCGGTTCAAGCTCTGGTCTCACTGACAGTGGCTTCCGCATCAAGAAGGCCGATAATGTCATCATCCGCAACCTCGCCATGAAGAATCCTCCCAAGGAAATGGATCTTATCGACATCGAGACCTCTACCAATATTTGGATCGACCACAACGAGTTCTCTGCTGAGGGCATCGCCGGCGACAAGGACTTCTACGACGGTCTCCTCGATGCCAAGCGCGGCTCCGACTTCCTCACCTTTTCATGGAACAAGTTCTCCGACCACTGGAAGGCCAGTCTCATCGGCCACAGCGACAGCAACGGTGATCAAGATACCGGCAAGCTCCACGTTACTTATCACCACAACTACTGGAGTAACGTCAACAGCCGCGCCCCCTCCATTCGTTTCGGAACCGCGCATATTTACAGCAGCTGCTACGAAGACCTTCCCACATCTGGAGTCAACTCTCGCATGGGTGCTCAAGTCCTCGTTGAGACTACTGCCTTTGTTAACGTCAAGCGACCTATTGTCACAAACCTTGACTCTAAGGAGGATGGATTCGCTATTGAGAAGGACAACCTTTTCGAGAACAGTGAGGCGCAGATTACGCAGGAGAAGGATTTCGTTCCTCCTTACGATTACACCACCGACTCTGCGGATTGTATTTGTGACTATCTCAAGGAGAAGGCTGGTACTGGTGTTATCAATGTCTAAGCAACGTCATATGGCATCTACCAGGCATCATGGGGGGCCTCTAGACAAGTAGAAAGGAGGTAATGGTCATAAATAGACTCATAATAGTATACTTCCCACATATCCACTGTCTGTAACCTGTGCCTTCGGTCCCAGGCACGGTACAATTGGCATGTTTCACAGTTCTGCTAGTCTCGTCTTTCAGCTTGGGCGTTTTTAAGCGTGAGGCTGACTTGCATTATGGCAGTTGTAAGAAGTGAGGATCAGCGTCCAATCACTACAGCTAATTGTATTGTGGCTTGGTACAGGCCAAGAACATCCCTGGTGGCTTCTCTTCCTATTTGGCTCCCGGGAGCCTGCTTGAAAAGGATAGAGTCTGCCCAGGCAGACACTTGGTTAGTACTTGATCAGGGCTGTGTAAGAACATGATATATAGTATCATTGAAAGCCTCTGGTAAGACTGACTGGCTCCTATGTGCGACTTTTTCGGTCTGTCGTATTGCGAGAATTTGTCTCTTGTCGTTTTTCCTCGGAATCTGCAAAACGTGCCAACGAGGCTTCGACATCTCACCAACCAGTTCTTTTGGACCTCTTTTGGACTTGAAACATGGCGTCTCACCATGCATTCTCATCCATTCATTCTCAGAGCCTGCTTTCAGTAGCCGCCTAGTTCTGATGGTGTAGGTCAGCTCCCACAGCCTGATTTATACATAACCTCTGGTTTTCTCTCCCAAGTCTCCCAATTCAGCGGTATCATGCAAGTTTGTTCCTATGTTCAAATTATCAGATACATGCAGTTCTACCTGCAAAGACTTCCCTAAAGAAATCCCCTCGTATGGGGATATAGGAGGAATTGGCGTAAGCCTCGCTCTCATTTATAAAAGTGCTTACGGCTAACTTTCTACGAGGTAACTCTAGCCTTCATCATTACGGCGTGGATGGTGGCCATTGTTCTCATCGGATACTATCTCAAAGTCTTCGATCCCAAATTAGACCCTTTTCGAAAAGAGGGCACGCAAGATTTTACCCAGTATCCAAACTCGATCGACATTTCAGTCCACGAAATCCTACAAAGCCTCCCATGGCTTAAACTCCATTCAACATCTGTTTCGTCTCGACATTCCAGGATTGGCACAGCATTGAACGTTGTGAGTTTGGTGCTATCCTATCAGTCATATGTACTCATACCATTATGCATTACAGTGCGTCCTCATGTTCGCCGACGTCCAGATCTTCACATCATTAGCAATTCTCATCGGCGCATATGCCTCAGTGGGCTGCGATATCGTCGCTTATCATTGGCAATACATGATCTACCTGGCATGGCTTGCTTCAATAACTCACATGGCCAGTTTGTCATTTCTTCGCAACCATCTCGCCAATAATCTTGCAAAGCGTGCATGGCGTCTAGTGGCCATGTGTATAATCCAAGTTATGCTATCCGTGGCAGTGGGACTGTCGATGACCTTTCCCGAGAGTAACGGCTATGCTTATGAGGATCCTTGGCTCAATCACGGTGGCCGCCCTGCTATCTGCTATTTTAGGGAGGGGGTAAAGGCAGATTCTGTGAATTTTGAATCAGCTATCAAGTTTATCATCCTTCTTGTTTGGGGGTTCGCTATTCGTATTGCAAAGACGTTTAGGGGGTTCGAAGGCGGGCTCCGTGAAACTGCATCTCGTCTAGAACAAAGGGGTAATAAGCTCAGAAGAGATGATTCAGGCTCTATGGGAAGAGAATGGGATCACGCATTTGCTAGTGCATCTATATCCCGTCGTGTCTGCGGTTACTTCTTTGTTCCTATTCAGATCGGGATCTACTCAGTCTTAAGTATCCAACTTGATCTCTTCACGTCGCTCCTAGCTGAGGTATGCTGCGACACAAGCATTATCCGAAGAACTTCGCTGATCTCCTTTTGCAGGTCTATTGGTTGTTATTTACTATCATCTGGATTACGGCGCGCCTCATTAAACTCCGAATACCAGGCAATCAAGACGATAGCGAATGGACTTTTGGCCAGGCTCTTCCTATTATCCTTCTCATTGCGCCCCCTGCCCTGGCAATAGAAGCCTTTTATACGGTACCAACGAGCAACGAGCCGGCTAGCGACCCCCAGGAGATTCCTGTGCTTAACTCAGACGACACCAGAGACCTGAGCCACATCCACAGCTCCGCGTATCGAGGGGTATTCTTCTTAGCAGCCCTCTCGTACATCGAGATCGCGGTCTACTTCGTTCTCGACAGACCAGAGACGCAAGGCATCACCGCGCCCCTTAGTGTGATCACTTCCTCGGTATTCATGCTCCAGCCCGCGCTGCAGCTTTCCTGGGTTGTCTGCAACCTATGGCTTGACAAGATGACTTGGGACATGCCGCTGAAACGCACAATTCACGATGTCGTCCTATTGGTATCTTCTGCTATTTCGCTTGCCCAGAATTTCATCCCGGGAGATGTATTTCCTGTCCTCTTAGCGTTCTTGCTGATCTTTTACACCCATGCTTCCCTAACTACGGCCTTTGTTCTCATTCGAATTTCGAAGGGAAACAAAGGGCGTGTTGGCCTATACTTGGTTCTACTTTGCGTCTCATATCTGACTCTTCGTACTATCATAATAGGACTTTCTCTCGAACCCTTTACATCTACCATATTTGATAAACATATACTTATTTTTGCTGCAGTTCTGATGCCTCTGCAGCTCCTTATCTTCTCTCTGGAAGTCTGGGCTGAGAAGAAGGATCTTTCGAAGCGGATAATTTCCTTTGTGAGAAGCGTGATTCTGATCTGCCTGAGCCCTTTTTGCTTGGTCACAAGTCAGGTTCTCTCAGATACGTTTACCAACCTCTTCTTGTGTGGTTTTCTATTCTCCCTGCATATATGGCTTGTTATTGGTCTTTGCCTTAATGACTGCAGACGTTCTTTCGATATAGTTCTAGGCAGCGCTGTCTAGGGGAGGAAAAACTCAGAACTTCGATCTTGGATGATAAAAAGACTTAGATCATTTAGTATAAGATTAGGATAAGTTTAATATCCCTTTACTAAGTTTATCCCATCGCCTTATATTAAGGTCTGATATTTCCTTACTCCCTGGGGGCTGAGTTAGCGGAACCTTGGGCGGATAGATATCGGCGTTCCGCTCTCATATTCCGCCCCCGCATAGTTAACCACCCCTCAACACTGACTCAACCTACTCAACTGCAACTCATACATAACATCTGCTACAATGGGCACGATCTCAATAAGAAAGTTCATCCGCTGGCTACCAGATGAGGCCTCTGAGCCAACATCCACCATAGTCGTAACATCTCCACGCCTCAAGCGCTTCGTCGATCTACGCATTCTCCTCCCCGATAACGACCCCTCATGGACTGGCCAAGATGGTACTCACCCCTCTCCCTTTCTCTCATTCACTATTAACAAATCCTAGAGTCCCTTCCTCTCTCTCGCCTTGACTGGGCCATAGCCGGTACAACAGTGTCTACCAAAATCCCCGATCCTGAAGGCAACCTGACTTCCCACTCAACGTTCCACCAATGGATCTCATCCCGCACTCTCGACTCCGATGCCGGCTTCATGTATCCTCAACCAAACGATCTTACCCTTGAAAAGGGCAGTATGGTTAACCCCGATACTGGAATTGACACAGCGTACGAAGAGTTATGGCATGATGCTACGCCGACAGCTGTGCCTGGTGAACCAGCTGTTAGAGCGCTTGTGCTTCAAACGGAGGATGAGAAGAACGGAGTGAGGGGCTCAGTTGTTAGACTGGGACGTTATGCGCAGGGGCTGATCAGAGCTGGAGAGCATATCTCGTTGGAGAGATGGGAGTGGAAGGACGGGTGGAAGAGGACTATTAGAATGGGAGATGCGGAATTGCCGATTGAGAAGATTCTGGGCAACGAAGCATTGAAAGAGGGTGACACGGTTGATGTCGATGGCCGAGAATGGAAAGTTATTGAAGAGAGTGGCAAAGATGAGTCAAAGTTGTGATGGCAGTTCACAGGATCGAAAGCAGCTAACTCAATTACGCTCATGTGAGCCTCAATTATCATCAACGCAAACTTTCTCGGTCCCTTCGGCCGAGTTTGAAATGCATTCTGTCTACACATCCGTGTAGCGGTACTTAACAAGTCTTGAACTCTCACACTAATCACTACAGCGATGCTGTCTCGCATGCCGTCATCACCCAGTTCATTTGGGGTCCTCCTCTCGTAGCTTTTGTCTTTCTTCCCCGGTCTTTCCGTCATCTAGTAGAACCACCTTCTAGGCCATCCACCGCTGAGCATCGCAAACAAACGCATTGGAAAACTTGATCCGCCTCTACTTTGGTCCATACAGCAAAGCCCGCTCCGGGGACTTCCTCGTCCCGTCATGCTTCTTAAAAACTCGAACAATATGCGTAGAAAGGTTCCACGATGTAAAAGCAAAACGCCCGTCCATGGTTTAAATAGTTGTGATCGTAACCGATAAACATCTTCTGAAACCGAAAGTTGTAAACAATGCGCGATAAAACAGTGAATGCAAACGATATCGCAACGTGAAGCCTAGACAGCCCAGCTGCCTCGTCGTTCTCGGACACCCCATCCAACGGGGTCCATGCTGTCGAGGTTGGGGTGCTGTCTAGCCCACTCCTTAATATAGGATTGAAGAGCATGCCATCGAGGGCATCTCTGATCGCGAGGCTTGTCGGCCTCTGATTCGACGAGGTGGCCTTGGGCGAGTTGCTTCTCATCGTCTCTCTCAAGGTCCTCAATACTCATCAAGCTGATCCGTGAAAGCTCGCCATCAAAAGCGCGGGCCATAGCGGGATAGCCTAGCGATAGATAGTTGTACACTTGGGTGACAAAGCTATCATCAAACTCCTGATCAATCTTATCTTCGAGCTCTGCATGTGCCTTTTCCTTCTGCAGACGCTCATTGATACCATGCAGCATGTGGAGTCCCTTGGGGGGACCGGCCCGTGCCCGGTGCTGCGCTATGCCGTTGGCCTGGCCATTGGCTGCTCCGATCATGACAGGCTCGTCTGTGTATGGTGGAGAGCTGATTTTTGAAGCGTCACCGGGAGTGGCCGCCGGTCTGGGCGTGGCCAGCATCGGTGGGGCATGCAGGTCTGCTGGCACTAGGTAGTTATCATTCGAGTCTGATCTGAAGCAATAGCCTCTCCAAAGACCATTCTGACCCGAAAGATCCCGGAACTTCTCTTCAGCATGGCGTTCTGCGAATGGGTGATCGGGCTCGAGCTTGGTCTGCTTGGGAGACGGACACCTCCGGAAGACGAGATCTTTGCCGAGCATGGGCGGTGTGACACCCAGACGTCTCTTCTGGAACGAGGGAGCAGGCGATCCGCGTCCGAAAGGTCGGTATCCGAAGGGTCGGGCGAGGTTGCGCGTGGCAGCAAAGCCGCCGGTGTCTGGGGGTATTTGAGAAGCTTTGGCGTACGGAACATCCGCAGAGCCAACGGCCGGGGCCGACGGGATGAAGGGCATCGTAGATTCGCCAATGTGTCGGGATGCTGCAGGTGCCGGGGACGATGCCTTACTGCGTTGCTCGGCTGTCAAATAAGATTCTGTATCGAGCAGCGGCATATGCGTCTCACCAATCGGACCACTAACACCGATCGATGACCGCTTGCTACTACTATCACGAGGGGTGTTTGAGGTGGTCCACATCGGATCTGGAGGAGGTTCGAGATCCATTGCATCGAGGTCTGCTGTATCGGTTCGCATCATAACGTCCTCGTCTTTCCTAACCGCTGGTGCTTCCACTGCAGGTTCTTCAACGAGGGTGTCCATCTCCCCAGGCTTCTCGTCAATCGCCATAGCATCCTCGTCCTTCTGCTGCTGTTCCTGCTCCTGCTTGGCCTCGACATGCTCCTGCATGTGTTTATGCCACCAGCCGAGATTGCTGTCGGACGATTGCCGCCGCACATTGTGATGGTGTTTAACGAGCTGGCCATGGTGATCATGCATGGGAGAAGTGCTCTCGGGAGATTGATCGCTTCCTGAACTCTCACGGAAGTAAAAATGATCGACGTTTCCTTCACGAACATGACTGTTGGGGAACGCGGCCAGAGCGGCCTCCTGCATCTGGCGCTCTGCCTCCTTCGCAGCAATCTCTAGCAAAAACTGAACGACATTCTCGTCCTCGGATTCGCGACGTCTGGGGCCATTGGAAGGGGATTCGTGGGCATCATCTCGTCGTCTGCCGCGGTGTTTTGTAGCGGTGTAAATGTTCTTTGTGTAAGGGGTAATGTCGGTCTTGTCGCTAGGTTTGGTCGCAGGTCCTGCATCTCCAACTCTGCGGCTTCTACGGGATGATTCGATCAACTGAGGAGCGAAGCGTCGCTTTGGTCGCTGCTGATGCTTCTTCTGCAACTCGTTCAAACCAGGCGAGGGAGAACGAGGCGAGGGCTCGGGTGTAGGTTCGGGATTAGGTCTCATTGTGCGAGGCGTCTTTTTCTCATCCGATCTATTGCTTGATCGACTGGTTGAAAATGTGGTCTCAATGGGCTCTGGAACAAACCGTCGCCGAGGTTTGTCTGTCGTGGCCATGATGAGGGGAGGAGAAAGAAAAGACCAGGGTTCGGGAATAGATGACTCGTGCGGACTTGACTGGGTTGATGCTCGTTCGTACTTGGCCTACGTTGCGCTCGCTCGCTCACTCGCGGTGCCTGTGCCTGTCCTGTGCTTGTAATGGAGGGGCAGGGGGGGACAAAAACAAGTGAGTAATAGTAGTATTTGCCTTGGGTAAGGACAATGAGAAGACCGCAATTGGAGTAGAACGAAGGGTGTTTCGGTGGAGGAAGACTAAAGGGCTTTAGTGGGAAGGGGAGAAGAAGAAAAGTAGAAGGGAGAGATTAAAAAATGTGAAGATGGTTTGGTTTGGTTTGGTTTGCTAGTGACGAAAGTCAACTTTTGGTCTGGTAGAGAAAAGCAGTTGGGAATGGATACGAGACTCCGACTGCGCGGGCGACCTTGGTTTTAGTCTAGCAACAGCAGAGACGGGGGAGGCCAGAGCAAAAGAGCGGGCGGGGCGATAGAGGCACCTCACCTCACTAAACAGTGGTAGCTACGGTATCAGGATAGTCTGTTTTCGGTAGTAGAGGTACTATACATGGATGGATGGATGGAATTGTCTCTGATCCATCCATTCATTCTCTTGGTGACGAGACGAGAATGGAAGCGGGAAATGGCTGGCGTCCGACGCCGGCGGTCACAAGTTCACATTTCAGTCAAATCAACGGGCAACGGACCCTTGTCAATCAGACTCTGCTCTGCTCTGCTCTGCTCTGCTCTATTCTCGCATTGGAAGTGCCGCCACAAACTATTGAACAAGTCCAAGACCTAAGCCTCGCTATCAATTGTCCAGCTGCCTACCACGGCCTCAAAATCATCATATGTTTGCTGAGAAGTCCAACTAAAAGAATCACCAAATTGCTGATCTCTCTCTACCAAACTTGTTGTTTTTCAGCATCTCATCCCACATGCCACCTTTGAATGACATGACGCGGACACCAGTTCCCGAGGCAAAAGTGCAGTGCAGGCAGAAAGGACCCCTGGAACACAAAGAGAAGGGTCTGCCAGCCCAGCCCAGCCCAGCCCAGCTAACGTTAGCAGCGGGCACCCACCAGCGCAGTAAACTCAGAACCGAACCCAGGCGCCTGTCATACCCTGAAAATCAAAAATGGGCATGCTCTCAGATCTTGAAGTGGGTGGCAATGATGATGTTCATTGATGGTCCCATTTTCAGGGGCCGCGTCAAGCGCACATCACATCGTTCGTATCTGAGCAGTGCAGTTGCTCTTTGTTATTCACAAACAGGGCGCTCAATCTCTTCCCAACGTGATGCTCGCGATAGTGTCTCTGCCGTCTACCCCAGCATCAAAAGCGGTTTCGCCGTGGGAGCCATGTCTTATCCATTCTGTCAAGCCTAGTCCAGCCCAGCTCTTGGTGGGGGTGTCTTGGAGACCGTCAGGACCATGGTGGGGTTTCATTAGCATGGGATATCAGGAGTAGATGGACAGTGTGAGAGTCGCAAGAGTCAGGATATTACTGTGCTGAGGTCATCTTTCAAGCCCACGATAACACCCAGCTGCACATCTGACTCAGAACATACAGTACTTTACTCTCGAGCTCACACAGACTGGTTACTTGACTCAATGCCCTTTGATTCATTGATGTACCCAGATTAATTGCAGTATCAGCTCCCCACGTCCAACAATTCCAATCACACCAACATGCAAGCAATCGTCCCTCATGTGGCTATCATCGACCAGGCCTTTATGATCTCATCCCAAGACCAATCCGCGCAATAAAACACCGTACATATCCAAGCCAAGACCTCGAATACAGGCTCGCCACCCGCGTCCGCGTCCGCCCGGGGGCTCTGTTGGTGTTCCCGCCCGGGCCCCGAAGCCGCAGAGCCCCGGTGAGAAACAGCCATCGCAAGAAACCTGGAAAACAAACAAAATGGACATCGACCCGCTGCTAGGGATTGACGTTCCTGCAGTTCCGTCCTCACCGACTATTCCAAACTCCATCTGAACTGAAAATCTGAAACTACTGTATTGTCAAAAGTCTAGACAACTGGTTAGATCAGGACCAACTGAACTAGACATGCACAAAACATCAAAAGAGGTGTAATCAAGGTCCTCACTAAAAGGCCCGTAAACTCGTGGCCATTGTGGCGACCAGTCCGAGCAAGAATAAAGACAAGAATTCTCATGACTTTGTCTCTTCTCTTTTCTCAAAGACTGCTGGCAACACTTCTGGCTGTTACGCTGTAACCCTCCATCGCCAGGCCCGCAAGGTCCGTTATCTCACAGGCGTCACACCCTCGCTAAACCAGAGCCTCAAGGGCGCCCCCTTTCTCTGCTGTGAGATCTGATGTTGGTTGCAGGTGCAGCCCTAGATGCGTGCACTGTTGAGGTTCTGTGTTACACGGCAGCCACGCCATGATTTCGTTGAGGATGAACTGGAATTAAGTCTCAGAAAGTTCCGACGATTGTTTCTTTGCAAGTGAGTCAGTGTAATTGGCATGGGGGTATTTCCGTGTTATTATGTCTCTTTAGCTGAAATTGAAGCTATCGTGAAAGTTCAATAGAACGTCTCCTTTGTTAAACTCAACCCCCCACGCGACACCTCCATTACAGAGTTATCTCATGCGGGCACGCAGCACACACACTTTCTTATGCCGTCACATCCAAGACAACCACTCAACCTTCTCAACTTGACAACCCTCCATCACAATACGATACCGTAGCGTGCGTGCGTGCGTGCGTACTCCAACGTTAGCTCGATTTCTCCAGCGGCTTCCGAAAGCGATAACTTGAGAGACAACATCCATCTGAGCACGCACAGCAGCCCACAACGAGCCGTTGCATTCGCTCTCCACTGCAGTGCAACAAAGCAGAGCAAAGCTTCACTTGTTTCTGCCACCGACCGCTCAGGTCCCTTGCTTTACAGTGCAGCTCCCCCCGTTGATCCCCCGCACTCACCGCATCAGCCCGCCCTGGTTCAATGCTTGTTTTCCGGAAGCCCTGCCGTGAGCTAAAAGTACACGAGACCCTCTAATCATCATGGATCTGACTGAACCTCCGCCATTTCATATCACGAAGAAACACGAAATCCCCCAGCCCTTGGAGTTTTTGCATGTCCCTATCCAACTGCTGAGGCCACGCTCTCCTGATGTTGTTGAGTTAAAATTATCCTGGTCCGTCGAATCAATTGCGGCTCTTTTATCCCGTGCCCCTTGCCCTCAGGTGATATCCGCATCTTGTTCCAGCTTTGCATTTATCCAATTACACGTGGGCTATTCTCCATGCCATCTCACTTTTGGCAATTCGGTAGAATTGAGTTTTCGGTCCTTAAGAGAAAAAATAACATGACTTGTTGTTCTTGAGATCTTGATGACTTACATGGATCTCTTTGTCTTGTGGTGCTGCTTCATACACACCGCTTGAAGACTGAAACCTTGGTCTCTTTGTTCTGTCATAAATGCTGTATTCTTGAGAAAGTTGGTTGCTTCGTCTCCCATTTGACCAAGGACTCAATGCTCCTCTTTGTGTCATCTTAAACCGTGGCAACGAACCTTGGCCTGTGTTATGTATCACATGGAAGTCGCGGTACCCCAAACTGCATCGAGATGTCTCACTTCCCCATCAT
The DNA here is from genome assembly GCF_013396075.1 of Fusarium subglutinans. Lineage (NCBI taxonomy): Eukaryota > Fungi > Ascomycota > Sordariomycetes > Hypocreales > Nectriaceae > Fusarium > Fusarium subglutinans. The sequence goes on along the minus strand of NW_023502102.1, from coordinate 190,308 downwards.
TTCCACGCCGAAGTCGGCTTAGTTATCTCATTCACGGAGCAAACTTCCAGCTGAGATCGCTTCCAAGAGATAGGTACTTACCCCATCACCTTGAGATCAAACTCTACTCGCCATGTGTTTCCAAGATTCAAGTTCGCCTCCCGAATTCTTGATAAGCCCAGAGCATCAGCCCTGGATTAACCTTTTGTGTAAACAAAGCCCATTGCCTTCTGGAATGCGGTTCTACCATCTGGCCAACCGGATGCGTGAAAGGTGCTGATCATCAGCCGCGGATCATGAAGGGTCCGTCGTACAGTCAGAGTTCACGATGTCAATTGTTTTGCCGAGTCGTGCTTCGAGATCTACAAGTCCTGTTTCACGTGCGCTGATCTGTATCGATTGCAATTGATCTCTGCGGAGATGCGGAGAGTGGTTGTTTCGCAGGGTCTTGTCGCCACGTCAAGCTTGTAACTTTATTGCAATGAGTCGCTGTACTTCTGAGATTGTCACTTGAGAAGAGAGTCACTGTGTAACGTTGTTAGAATATCACTATCTGCAGTATCCCACATCACGATGGAAGCGCCCGTTCTCAGCGTGATGGTCATTCGTGTTGGCTTTCCTTCACCCCGAAAAGCTTCTTGTATTAAGCGCTGATATTAATGATCTACAAGCAGTAACCATCTATCTGGGCGAAATACCCTCTATGAGGCCACGATCTCCTCAATTGGAGTCGATCTTTGTTGGAGGAGCCATGGTTTTCAGCACATGAGCGGCTGCGTTCCGCTTAGAGATCCAGGGTAGCACCAACTGCCCGACCATTAAGACTCAAGAAGGCGATCACCTAGGTCAACGACAAGAATTAGGGCTGTTTTCTCAAAAATCTCAGAATGCTGGCTAAATTATTCATGTCTGTCTTTCTCCTTTAATTTTCAGTCCGATGCTATCACTGGTAAGTAAACTGTGATAGTGATCCGCCCTAAGCCCTTGACGTCGTGATAATGGGCAAACGCCGGGTAAGCTATGACGGCTCTCCTCTGTATACAATCGTAGAGGTCATTTGAATGCCATTGTTCTATTTATAAAGAAAGATCGATATATTCTGGTACCTCAAGCTCCGGCGTCCAGTTTGGGTAGTTAAATCTAAGATAAATAGAAAACACAAGCATCTTGCAAGCTTGGTTGGCAGGGAGTCGCCTTTTTGTTCTCGAAGACACGCATCTGGATGACACTTTGAATGAGACTAACGCCTTGTGGGCAATGAAACGCAGTTTCTTGACAAGATGGCAAGCTGTCGATGGCATAGCAGCATGAAGTTGTATTAAGTTCGAGAACCATAGCGACACCTCTCACATCGAACAAGACTGTGCTCTTTGTTTGAGGGGCTATACTGCTCATCCAAGTTGCTGTTCCATCGAGCATCAAGTTAGGTATCTACCATAAACAACAGCGGTTCTCGAAAGGTCTTCAGGAGATGGCAACGAATTGTGCCAAGTCAAAGAGAGAGTTCGCAATGTCAAACTTAGCAATGAGGTCCAGGTCAAGGATCATTTTATCTGCCATCCAACTGCCGACCCCCCACTCCCCGGAGTCCTCGCGACCCTCGGGAAGCGGTAGATGAAGAGATTGATAATCTTGGAGCAAAATCTGGGGAAATATCATATAGATGCCGTACAGATGAGGGGAGGCAAGATCTAAGGACAAAAAGACTTAGGTAAGTTTAGCACATCTTAGCAAGCCTTTAGACCAGTTTATTTTGACATTCTGATTTAAAATCAAGGGATACTTATAGCCGATCGACGGTGCTCAGTGAGTCAGATCAAATGAACTGAGCGACGGCATCAAAAACACCAAGGATTTCCCCGAGCTGGTTTTTTTCCACGTTGTTGCTTTGAGCATTTCTAATGAAGCTGATTAATTCAAAAAGTAATTAATAATCCCATCTTGCAATTTCCTGCACCAGGTCGTCATAAATATCACCCAATCCCCCAGAAATCTCAGCCCGGTCGTCATCTTACGCCCTCAACTCCACGACTCGGTCGTCATATTAGCAAAAACAGCATCGCCTCGGGCGTCACATCGGCATTTAACAAGCATTTTCTCGCTCCCTTGAATCGAACGTTTTGTCAGCTAGACAGGCCGCTATACCGAAGGAGGCAATTTTTCCCACGCTCGATCCACTCGCCAAGCATGGTTAATGACGGGGCAAGCGAGGTTCGAGATACTACAAAGCGTGATGGCATCCTCTTCTTTTTCCTTGTATTATAGCCTCGGTGTACGATTAGACGGTTGAATATTACTCTTTTCTTATATTATCTTATATTCTCTATTTGATGTGCATACCATGAGTCGAACTGACGAAGAGAATCCCGGGGTCCAGGCTGGACGAAGCCGGGACTCTTCTATGGACGTTGAGAAGCTCGGTCGTCAACGACCTGAAGTGTTTAAGTCGATATGGGCCGAGCTAGGGTTTGGTTTCTCTGTATTTTGTTCCATGTTAATGGCTGTAAGTCCTATATCTCATAATCATTGTTCTACACCACACCACCACTGTTCAATGCAGGCACTGACATCATCAGGAATTCTTCGTCAGTGGATTTCATGTTATCCTTCCACCATTAGCCGAAGAACTCAATATCCCAGCTGCTTCACAAACATGGCCTTCAAGTGTTTTCTCTCTTATAACAGGAGCAATGCTTCTACCCATGGGCCGCCTAAGCGATATGTATGGCGGATACATCGTCTTCAATGGTGGTCTTCTGTGGTTCATGCTCTGGGCACTCATTGCGGGATTCAGCAAGAACTACATGATGCTCATCTTCTGTCGAGCCCTCCAAGGCTTCGGCCCTGCGGCATATCTCCCTGGTGGCGTTATGCTGATGGGCAAATATTATCGCCCCGGACCTCGAAAGAATCTCATCTTTGCTCTGTACGGAGCATTTGCACCCCTGGGGTTCTTCTTTGGTATCTTCGTTGCAGGTCTAACAGCAGAGTATCTTGACTGGCGCTGGTATTTTTGGATCGGCACTATCGTGTTTGCCGTTGTCTCTTCCGTTTCCCTTCTCGCTGTCCCTTTCGACTTCCGCGACAGAAAGAGTGATATCACCATGGATTGGTGGGGTGTTGGAACTATTGTTCCTGGCCTTCTCCTTGTTGTCTACTCTCTGACGGATAGTTCACATGCCCCCCACGGCTGGGCTACACCCTATATCATCGTCACACTGATCCTCGGAGTCATGTTCCTGGCCAGCGCATGGTACGTCGAAACGCATAAAGCCCGAGTTCCTCTGTTGCCCGCCGACCTCTTTGCGCCTAAGGGTATGAATCGTCTGCTAGCCGTGCTCTTCATGGCCTTCGGCACCTTTGGCCTCTTCCTCTTCTACTCAAGCTTCTATATGGAGTTGGTCTTGCACAGATCACCACTCATAACTGCGGTCTGGTACATCCCCATGTGCGTTGGTGGTCTCATCATTGGCACCGTTGGAGGCTTCACACTGCACTTCCTACCAGGGCGAGTGCTGCTGTTCATCTCGTCACTGGCCAATGCGATTACCATGTTGCTGTTTGCCCTTATGCCTGAGAACCCCAACTATTGGGCCTGGGTTTTCCCGGCAATGGTATGTTGCACCATCGGCATCGACATCACATTCACAGTCAGCAACATCTTCCTGACCACCAACATGCCAAGCCATAGACAGGGGCTCGCGGGAGCTCTAATCAACAGTGTTCTGTTTCTGGGAATCAGTTTCTTCCTTGGTATTGCAGACATTGCGGTTGCAGAAACGGCGAATCTGGGACTTCGAAAAAGCTACAAGGTGGCATTCTGGCTGGCCTTTGGCGTGGCATCGATTCCGTTGCTCCTCATCCCGTTCATCCAGATTGGGTCCGCTAAGAGCGAGCTTACAATGGATGAGCGGCAGAGATTGGAGAATCCACCATCTGCAGGAGAATCGGAGGCAGAGCAGGAGGCAGAAACACAGCCACAACCACAGGAGCCAAAGAGTTGAGGTCCTCAGAGAGCAAAAGATCTCTGACCTAAACTTAGGGTGTCAAAATAACCTAATCTAAAGAGCAATAATTATATACTAAGCCTACCTAAATTTACCTCAGTCTTTTTGTCACATAGAATAGAGGTCTCAAGTTTTCTTGCTTCCCCTGATCCCCGAAAAAGGGCAGCGATCACTATTCATGCTACATGCTCTCTACTACTCGATCAATGCCTTTTCACATGCATGAAATGTTGTTGAGACGCTTATTACCCATAGGGCGAAAGTATGGAGTGCCACCGTTGAGTATAATAAATATGTTGATATGCGGTTGAGTATGATCTCCCCGGGCTATAATACAAGATTAGATCCAGGTACCGATTGAACCACGCGAAGGAAACGTTATTCACCCCATCGGACATCTCTGCTTCATCAAACCTACAGGGTCAAAGATAGCACAGAAGTAAGCACCCTACGAAGCATTGGCCTGCCCTTGGAAGCAAAAATCTTCTGATATTATGCTAAGATGCCAGAACTATACAACCAAAGGTCTACCAAATCTATACTACGTTATACTAAATTGACATCAGTCTTTTCGTCACGTAGTAGAGGTCCCAAGTCGCCTTCCCTCGCCAATCTGATTAAACATCTGTCCGTTGAGTCTTGAATCGCCATTGAGCAACATGACTCAAGATAATAGTAGAAATGCTCTCCTAATAATAGTGCCCCAACTGCCGCTGTTTCAGGACATTCATAACAAAAACGTGACCCGGCAACCCGGGTTTTGGACAAGAAGCCGATTACAACAGTAACGTCACGATGTAACTGGACCCTCCGGAAGATAGCGGCTCTCTTACGCAGAGTTGAGTTGTTTCTTGGTTTCAGAGTCTACCAATTTAGAGCTGCAACGCAGATGCAAAGGACCACACGCCCCTGCATGAAATGATGAGATAGCAACGTATTCCCTGGCTGCCACCTCTATAAATGACCAGGATTCAACGTGGTGAGCCAGGGTTGCAGGCGCCACAATGTGGTTTTCTGCAATAGTGGCTGGCAAGATAATGAAACCAGCAACAGGTCCGCGAACGGCGGTTTTACAGATGAGAAAACGTTGACAAGAGCTTGTGTCGTTGAGGCTTGGCCGTTGCGAACTGAGGGAGGCGTTTTTGGAGTTGAAACCACGATAACCCTGGTCAAAACGGCCCAGAGTTCTGGTGTGCCCATTAAAACCCCTGTCGATGATCGAGATTGAGAGGTAGCCAAGATATCAAAGTCCTTGATATGCTGTTACAAGCCAAGACATTGCTTACCACTTGATCATTTATTTATTGGTATAAGCGATACGGGACGGGACGAGCTCCAAGTCTGACATCCGTCGTCATCACTGATCATCATGGACGAATCTTGACGTGCACACCGTTCGTTTTTCACCGCGACATTGCTTCAGCCAAGCCCAAGCCCAAGCCATCTGCGGCTGCTCTGCAGTTTGAGCGGAGCATCCCAGGGACTAGCACTAAAAGTAGCATTGGGCCTATGGGGAACCTCAAAGGCCATGAGGAACAGGGACTAGAAACTTGGCCGCGAGTGGATTCGGATTCTTCGGTAGAGTGGGCGTTGAAATCCTCTGCCGCTTCCGGGGAACCAAAAAAACAGGGCACGCATGACGAAAGATGGTGGGTATCTGTTCCAGCGTAGGATTCGACAGTCATCAACGGCGCTATCTAAAGCCACAGTCAGAAAATGGCATCTCGTTGATGCTCATTGGAAGATTATTTGTTATTTTGTTAGATGATGGAGGGTAGAGAAATCTGGGGGATAAGCCTGGGCCCGCATGCGAAACGAGGTAAAACATGCGAGGGAAAAGTCTTCTTTTTTGTTTCTTTTTTCGGTATTAGATCATTGGTCGACGGAGAGAAGAGAAGGATCAATCTTGTGGAGACTGGCGTTTCTAGTTTCCGATGGTTATGTACATTGAATTGAGTGGATGGAAGAGAGAAAAGAGACCCATAGCATCGCGATCTGGTCATTTCTTACAGACTCATAGAGATCCAATCTTCAAGAGCAAAGGCATTATCGCGAAGGGATTAAGGGATGCTGTTGCTGCAATATCAGCTGAGCCCTATAGCACATCCAAGCATGCATTGGTTTACCAGACTCTCCCTTTAGCATTGATCAAGTTAGACTTGTTCATGGGCGGGTTTAGTGTAAATTGTAGAGTGTGGCATCCCATGCCGTTTTCAATCATTAACATCTGCCTTGTCCGGAGTAAAGCCTCAACTCTGTTTCTATGTACGTTTTAGGTTTAAGATTATTTACATCGACTTTTCCATAAACAACATTCATTCACTCACTCTTACTCTGCGCGATTCAGAAAACGTCTTGTCCATCGAAATTGAATTGAATTGGCCGGTGAAAAAGTCTTGGTATCGTCCCACTTAAGTCAACGGGCATGGAAGCATCCTTTCTCCAACTTCCAACTTTTTACAGCTTTGCGACACTGGATCCAATTCAGTCAGTCCTTCTTTTCTTCTTTTGCGCCGATACCATTGTTACGCAACCACAGCAGGCAGTGGAGGCCAATCTCTCTGCCAACATCAGCCGTACCGCGACTTGTACAACTCTGACCGACCCTTTATCTCGTTGTTTGCTTCTTGTACGCCTAGGACCTTGCGTACCTTAAGGTACTTGGCTGACCCGAGAGGTACATACACGACCTTGCACTGCGCTTCAACGCTTATATTGACTCGTCTTCTTAAAGCTTCCTCGTTGCACTGCGCATGCAAATGCGCGCCGTCAGGTACGAGCCAATTCTTCTCGCAGCCACGTTTTTTCTCTGGTTCCCTGCATCGCCTCATTTCATCTCATATCTGTCTTCTTATTTGTTTGTCTGTCTGTCTGTCTATCTCTGTCTTTGTCTTGAGTTGCGGGCCTTTCCGAGCGTACCTGGTTCGCTCAGTACCTGGATCATCCTGTCTCTCCATGCGACGCGACCCAGCATTGAAACACCAGGATACCTTTCCGCTTGGCTTGTGCGTTGCGCTACACTACCAATTCGATCCAGCTAATTCGTCTCCCTTTGTCAGTGCAAGTCTGTGCTGCGCTGGCGATAGTTATTATACTCTCCAGCCATTTCCGTCTTGCTTATATAAAAGTCGACTTTTGGCTTCCCGCCTTGTTCCCGTTGCTACAAGGACCCCTGCCTTCAAATATCCGTTCGTCAAACTCTGAACAAAAGTCTCGCCGTTTTGGTCCAGCCATCCTAACTTTACTTCTAGACATCTTCGCGTTGTCGCGCCGTGACCTTTTGTTCTCCAATTCTCCTCCGCCAACAGCTTCAAGAGCTTCAACGTCCTTGCGCTCGAGCTCTCGACCCTGGTCTGACACCGGCTTCCCACTATCGCAAACTACTACCGAAACTGCGACACCTGCAGCCAGCTATCATTAAAGCACACCGACTTCAGCCCAGCATATCATGGGTTGCTGACCCGTGACCTTTCATTACCACACTACGACTGCAGTCACTTCGATAACAGCTGTCAGTGCATTCGCTGTGCTGCGCTGCTGTGCCCGTTCGTCCTCGATTACATTCGGGTACTTGGAACCGAATCTGGCCAATCTTGTCCATTTATATCCAATTCCCTGTCTGTCACGGCGATCTGGATGCTAAGCGCATCCTTGCTTGATAAGAATTAACACAAAGGCAGCTTCCTCCCTGCCTTGTTCGGTTGGCGCAGGATCGCTCGACGTTTGCGCTCGCCAATCAGTCATCATGACTTCTCCAAAGCCTACAATATCTGACCGCGGCCAAGAGAACGACGACACCCTTATGGAACCTGTGCTATCGTCTCCTCTTTCAACGCCTCAAACAACAAGCCCTGAGCTGGTCTCGTTTCAGTCGCTGGCCGACCAAACATCAACACCACTCAGCATCATGGACGATTCATGCTTTCTTGACATCGACAAGTTCATCGCAAGCGGTCTTGGGTCAAGTAGTGTTAGTGCTGGTATCGACAAACCTACAGTGTCTTCCAGCCAATCGCCAGCGATTACAGCGGGGTCGCCCGCTAGACCCTCGGACCATAGCACTAAGAGCCAACGCAACGCAGATCCTCTTGGATGTACAGGGACAAATACAGATGGCGGCCTCGCCGAACAGACACGTGCCGCTCATGAGGACAATGTTTCTGGATCAGTCGAGAAGGAATCAAAGTTACAACACACTTCCAATCGGCAATCGTATCAGACATCTCAAGAATACGGCCAAACAAAGCCATTAGAGGTCATTGCGCAGGCAAAAATCATCTCGCCAGCGGGAGCTGCATCAAACACGACAGGCTTCGATACCCAAAATAGCATCGCCCCATCAAATACCGGCGAGCCCAGTCTTGGTTTCAGGGGCCTTCATTCCGATCAGTACGAGTATCGAATAGATAGTTCGAGCAAAAATCAGCAATACGAGACTGCTCCTGCATCTATAGGACCTTTATCGGTGGAAAGGCTCCCTGCGTCAGGGATAGCCACAGCACCAGCGCAGGCAAGCAGCCACTGTAGTGCTCCTCAAAGCGCCACCCAGGCCATGTCAAGCACGGCCTCCACTAGCAACAATTCTGTTCCCCCTGGACATCAAAGATACCGCACCGGTCATTCCTCACACGACTCCCGCGACAACGACTTTCCTCCCTCTCACACAACATCCCTTTCTTCTCGAGTCGCTGGCATAAAACTCGATACGACTTTTGTCAAGCCCACGCCAAGGCCCATTGTTCGTACAGTGCCCGACTCACCTTCGCTCAATATCCAACATCCAACTCCCGACATCACCTCCCAGGCCCGATCTGGAGCATACGTCGGGAACATCGCACAACTCGAAGCGACCGCCGAACGATTGTCTATGACCAGTTCCATCGACGATGCGATTCGAGATTTACACACTGAATTAAAGCGATCCGATAGCAGACGTTCTTCCATCCTTGCTGCCAGCGTCAAAGCCTCAGGGTCCATCGACGATTACACCAGTAACACCGGCTCCGCTATCGAACAACTAAGACGACATCCTTCCATCGCTTCTTCCATCGTTTCTACAAATAACGCTGCACGCCACGGTGGTTATTCCCCCGGTGGATACGTACTTTCGCCTAATCACTCCTTTACCGGACGTCTTCGATCAGGATCCAAGAATTCGGCTGGCCGACCAGACTTTGATCTCGATACTGTTCTATCCCGTCACGGCCCAGGCAAAGCATCTGTTAGAAGTGTCCGGTCGACTAAGGTCTCGCTTGCCGAGATCTCGGAATCAGAGCCTATTGCACTAACTCAAGACGTCCTCGACATGGCCGACAAAACACCGGTCAAGAACCCCGAGTGTGAATCTCTCCTCCCCGATGAGCTCCGTGATGCCAATATGCCCGCCACCGACGTCTTTCAAAATATGATGGGAGACGATGATTTTATGAACTCCAAGAACGAGCATCCGCAGCCCGATGCGAGCACTGGTCTTCTTGCCGATCAAGAGTCTAGGGATCCTAAGCGACCCGGAAGTTCACATTCAGATACAACATTCCAACAATGCCAGGATGCATTTGGTGACTTTGATGGCGTTCACTGGGTGCCTGATCAAGATGACCCTTACTCCCTCCCCGATGACTTGGAGCCTCAACCCCAGCCCCGACCTCGACAGCGACAAATGAGCCATTCCGAACATGTTCGGCCACAGTCTTACTTTGACCCCGAGTCTGGCCAACAAATGCTGTACTACCCTGCGCGGGTTCCCGCAATGCTCAACCTACCCCCCAAACTGTCCAATAAACCCAAGGCCAATGAAAGAAATAAGCGTCGCTCCCAGGTGATGAGTGCTATGTTCGAAGGCAACAGGCAGTCGAAGATGATGGATGCCGATGCAAAGGCACAAGAGCGCGATACTACGAGAGATTCCTGGCTCCCTGACCCTCTTGCTGGTCATCGAGAGTCATTTGCTGCTTTATCATCCGATGGATTCGGCAATTTTGGCCAGGAACCAGAGACAATTCGTTCTGTCCACTCGGATCAAGATGTTCCTCCTGCTGTGCAACCTGAAGCCAATTCCAATGCTCCGATTGAGACACTGAGGCGCCCTCAACGGTTGTCTCGGAACGAACTTGACAAGCGAAAGTCAAGAATGTCAAACTTGCCTCCACAACTCAGAGCAAGCGCCTACTTTGATCTACCCGACAACACTCAAGGAGAGATCGAGGTTAAGGATGGCTCAGCCATGGCCACCCTGGAAAGCATTCTAGATGCTTCGGCAAACGCCCCTGTCAGTGCATTTACCGACCATGAACGTGCAGGCAGACTTGGAAAGGAAGTTTACGGCAAAGAAAAGAAGCGAGCTTCAGTTGCTGCATCCACGGTTCTTCAGCCCGAAGGCGATAAGAAACATGCCAGAAAGAGTTCCTCTTTTATGTGGCTTGGCAAACGTCACAGCCATGTCAGTGATGATGACAAGGATCACAAGTCAGAGTCTGGGCTGGGACCTGTCAACGCTGACAGGAATACGAATGAGCATGATGGACTCGCCCATAGCGTGGATGGTCGTAGCGATGGTCATGGTGATGATGAGCAACAAGCCGAAGATGAAGCTGAGGACCTGTCTGAGGAGGAAGGTTACAATGGACCCCCAACAACACTCTTGGCCGAGTTACAGTTGCGAAAGCAGCAGCAAAAAGAACGCACGCAGCGAACATTCCCAGGAGGTATGCATGCAACACTGTTGGAGATGGATGCTGTCGCCGAAACTCAGAAGAAGGCAAGAAACAACAAGCGTATCAACCTGGCATGGGAAGAAGGTCAGGCACAAGCTGTTGATGAGGATTCCGATGATGAGGATATTCCTCTGGCTGTCATTGCAGCACGTAACCAAGGTGCAAAGAATGTTATGGATCTTCAACGCCCTATTGGTCTGATGGAGCGTCGTGAGATGGAAGAGAACGAACCCCTCAGTCACCGCCGAGCTCGTCTGCATGGCCAGGATCCTCGATCTATGATAATTAGCCACAGGCCTAGCATGAACAACCTCAGTGCCAATCATCTCCCCACGACTCCCCACTCGGCACACCAATCTGTGGCCCAACTTTCTTTACAAAACGCATCAACTGAGCAGGATGACGAGTTTGAGGGAGAGACTCTTGCTGATAGAAAGCGACGGCTTGCGGCCAAGGAGGAAGCAGAGAACCTTCTACCTAAAGCCCGGCCTGTCAGCAGTGCGTTCTCCGTTGAGCTCCTCAATCAATTTGAGGATCCTGAAGAGAAGAAGAAGAAAGAGGAAGAGAATAAGCCCAAGTTGGTCGAGGAGGAAACCCTGGGCCAACGACGAAAACGTCTACAAGCTGAGCGAGAAGCCCGTGAGCGTGAGATGAGTTTCAACCAACTAAACGCCAGCGCCGAAGAGGCTGAGGCACCGATCCCAGGAATCAACGGGCGCATGCACCAGTTGTCCAGCGTTCTCTCTGCCCATCCTAAAAGGGAGATCAACCAAGCCCAGGAGGAGCGCGCTCGTATGGAACATGAGAGGAGGCTTCTGAGAGAGCGTGACGCTAAGATGGCCGCTTATCGAAGCCAAATGCCGCAGGCTCTCGGTGGTCCTAGCAATGCGCAATCTGGAGGTTACCTTGGAGGTACTTTCAACAATGGTCTTGGTGGTCAGAACTCCCAAGCCGCCATGTCTTCTCCTGCCCTTCATACGCAACTTTTCAATCAACCAGCACTTAACCACCGAAAGAGCGCTGTGTTCAGTACTTACGGGGTCCCCATGCAACAGGCCCCATATGGCGGGTCAGCTACAAACCTGGGTGCGATGAACATGGGGTATAATGGCATGCCCAACGGCATGAGCCCTTACGGCGCTGGTGCAATGAGTGTTTATGGTGGAGGCATGTTGCAACCTGGTATGCAAATGCCTGGTCAAGGTGGTTCTAGCAACAGAATCGAACAATGGCGTCAGGGCGTGCACCCTTAAGCAGTTCAATAGCTCGTCGGCTGTTAGCATGGTCTGCAAGTACCTTTTCTAAGACGACACATCTGGAAGATACATTCAATGTACTATTTTAAGGAAACATAGAAGGGAAGGAGAAGCTTTTTACAGGTGTTGTGGATAGAGGTCAATGGTGGGATAACATCTTGAGGAATTTGCTTTTTCTTGTTCTGCATGGCACCTAGCATTGCATGGCGCTGGAAATACTTGCGACGCTGGAAGGGCACAGCTATTTTTTTGACAATCTAATCGTTTTAATATGTTTTTTTATTCTGGGATTGCGTCTTCAATCCGGCAGCATGTAGTTCTAGACTAGGAGGACGAACACGATGATATGACCAAAACTACGAATGTCCAGATACTCAACAGTGATGCAATGCGTGGGGAGGTATCAACTCGTCATATTGCAAGAAACAGACATACAGAAAAATTAAGCAACCCAATGTCTACAAGACCAACGCCAGGATGATAACAAGCCTTCCCTCCCCCTTTTCAGTCTTCTACATGCTTTTGAAATCCTTTGCTTTACCTCCGCTTGCCAAAGCTACCAGCGGTCTTTTGCAATTTGGATGGTGGTGCGGATGCAGCTTCAACATCGCTCTCCTCATCCTCACCCATAGACTCGTCCACATCGTCATGGTTGACCTCATCCTCGTCCAAAGACTCCTCGGCATCGCTGTCGTCCTCCTCACCGGCTGAATCCTCCTCGTCGTCAGAGTCACCAACAAAGCCGTTGGTAATGGGAACATCGTCATCTGAATCGTCAAACTCGGTGTCAAGGCCTCGCCTTCGACCAGGCGTGCGCGCAGCATCGTCCTCACCCTCAACCCAAATAACATCCTCGTCATCTTCGTCAGAGTCCGAGTTATCGCCGTTGTGAAGACCGGGGCGCGACATCTTGCGACGAAGATCCATTTGGCCCTCGAGCATGTCGAGCTTGCCCTTCAGGGCGAGGAGACTTGAAAGACCCTTGGCGCGCTCGGCGAGAACCTTTTGCAGGCCGCTGAGACTGTGGATAACCTTGGGCTGAGAAGCGAGGGCACCACCGTGGGCGACCAGTGTCCACTGGACCCAAGTCATAAGATTCCCGGCGCGACCAGGGCGGCGGTACAAGCGAGCGGCGAGCTTGGTAAGAAGAGTACCGGCTAGAGCGCTATCGAGGCGCTCAATGGTGTTGCGGATGGTAGGGAGATCGGTGGTGTGCAGACACGACTCGAGAAGGTCTGTGTCGTCGGTACGGAGGGCCTGAGAGAGAACGGTGGTAAGGGACTGGTGTGTTGGGGCCACAATGGCATTTCTCGAAGGCTGGGAGACGACTGCGCCGTTGAGTGCGGAAGGTACATCAATGATATCGTTCTCTGCACGGAGAAGCTCTCCAAAAGAAGGCGATGTTCCCTCAGCGTCTGATTCTTCGTCGTTAGACTGGCCATTGGGCTTTTGCTTGGCGGCCTTTTGGCGGGTGCTTGTCACGGCAGTTTCCTGAGCGGCTTGCTCCTCCTTTAGACTCTCAGCATCGGAGATATCTTCGTCGCTGTCGTTATCGGACGAGATCTCAATGGTCTCAACCTGCGAGGGCTGGAGGGCGTCGGGTCCGGCGATGGATGCCTTTGACTCGTCGATGACGGACTTGTTAGGGATTCGAGCGCTGGTTCTAGCGACGGGAGCGGCCAGCTTGACCGGCGCTTTGCGTTTTGTTGACATTATGTGTAGGTTTTGATGTGAAGCGCAGTAGATGATGAGCGGTCGCGTGCAGGGATTCGTCGGTGATGAGATTCAGCGACGGGTGATTAATTCAAGAAGCAAGGGGTTAATGCGACTCTCGTTTCTTTGGATAGTATCTTTTCCGTAGTAAATGAGGAAAAGTGATACTGTTGAACGTTATCAATGGAAAATTTGACGAACCCGTCGCTCGGTCTCGAGTGAAGGAACTTTTTTTCTGGAACCCCAGCTCGACTCTGGTGGTTGCCCCACAAGCGATAAGATTAGAGTAAGCTGGTCACGTGCGCAGCCACAGCAAGAGTGCCACATGATGAGTCATGCATGGTGGCTGTCTCACTAGCTTCCATCGGTAAGGAGAATATCCAGGCTACTACTCCGTAAGAGTCCATGAATGGCCCCAATGCGGCCTGACCTTGAGCTTGGGAGAGCCATTTAATTACAGTGATTGGCCTCACGGCAGCCTCTGAATGAAGATAGCGGTGATTGGACGAAGTGGATTGATAGTGGACTCGAGATAGGCTGCAATTGGTCACATCCGCAACCTTGACATTCGCTTCCGGAGGGATCATCTCGTAGTCTGTGGCCTCAGGAGATGTGAAGTACAAATAATACCCAGCATCATGTAAAATGTTTCCAGTTGCGCAGTGACACAGATCTTGGGAACACAAGCTCGAAACCCGATGTGATTGCTTGTCTTTTTCATTGTTTGCCAACGGGATGGTCACCTGATACCTGCCCTTGCCTGGACTTGAGATCCAAGGTGGACCTGTATCCCGGCTTGGGTATGATGCGTCCCAGTTTCGGTAGAAGGGTGAATGCTGTTAAGTGGCTATAGTGGTTTGCTGCATGACTGCTTATCGACGCGACGTGAACGTGTAAGAGAGGTGTCATAAAAGGCAATGCATGTGCTTCAGTATAAATTGGGTTCTGTTACTGTGACCGTTTTTGAGCTTGTTATTTCATCAGCGCAAGTAAAAGATCTTAATTTGGTCAACATGTGATGATACATTTCAAGTTTCACGACCACTTGTTTGTTCCTTTCTTGAATACGATCATCTTATCTTGTAAGACGAAGCTCGGGAAACGGTGGCATTACGGGGCCGTCATCACTCTCATCCCGTGTCTTTTCGGGTTTGGGGACCTTCCCCCTGCGTTCTGAGGTGTCCTCACCAGCCACATTCAATTGGATGGTTTAGATGAGATAGAGTTCTAGATCGAATTAAGCTCTGAATCAGCTCTGCATAATCGAAATGTATATTCCAGAACAAACATGAATGATCAAACAGCTGATTCACCTATTGTGACTGATTTGAAACGTCCTTCATCTTGATCATCCTCATTATCATGATACTACCAACCTCTACCATAATATCATCCCCAGCCACCCACCATCCACATCCATGACAATGACGGTGGCCGTGGCCCGTGCACCACCTTATAATCCCTTTGATACAAAACTCGGTCAACTAAATTTTTCCATCGCCTCATACCCAATCCCCTTGCCAAGTTGGCCACCCCGTTAGAGACAAGTCAACGGCTCAGCGGAGTTTGCCTTCTTCCCTCATAAATACCACCGCGCCTCCGACCGGGCAAAATTCACTGACGTGCACGCGCTTTTCCCTCAGAGGCTCCCCTTAGATCCAACCCCCCCTACCCCCCTCCCTCCTTCCGGGCCCCGGCCAGAGCAGCACAGCACAGCGCAACGCAACGCTATTGCTCTCTCTCACTGGCAAAAAACTGAACTGCGACCGCAACTGGCCACTCAGAGTTCCTCCTCTCTTGGCAACCACCCTGCCTGCACCTTTTCAGTTAACGGCAAAGCACAAAAAGCACCTTCCGCGCCCGATCACGATAAGAGCTCCTTCCAGTTCTTATTGTTCTCGAAGCCGGCGATCACCACCAAAAAAAATCACCGCCTCCTCCCAATCAATATTGACCTATTATAGGCACAATCACATCTTTCAATCGCATTTATTCACTTTCACACCATAATCAATAATAGGTTTTGTGATTCGAGAGGATTCCTCGAATTGCTCAAACTGTTTCGTCTTTTGATTAGTCATTTTTTATTTCTCCAATTTCTGGCCTTCTTCTTTCTTCTCTTTACCCTTTTACGTACTCTACCTTGTATTGTACTTGTTGCTCCGCTGCGCTGCACTGCACTACACTTGCGCTGCACCCTCACACGCAAAAAAAGACTCCGTCGCGAAATCAGCTGTTCGATTTCCATTGTCAGCGTCATTGCTTCGGTTCTACTCCTCTTTTTTTCGACCACCTCGACCTACCTTGCTCTTGCCTCTTACAGGCTACGAGCTGTTGCCATCGACTCCGCCTACCTACCTTTTTGCCGCTAGGCTACCAGAATTCAGAGGAGCTGCCAATATAAGATCGCGACCCCCCGCCTTCTAATCCAATTTCGCAACTGCGCGACGCGCCTCCATTCCTACGTATCCACTTCTCAATCCCCATCGCGCATCAACACCACGTCGACTCGCGATAATCCTCGACTCATCATTTTCACGTGCGCATCGTTATTTCATGTCGCGACCAGTCAACTAAGCTAGACCTGTATTGACGCGCCTTTATCGCGAACAGCCATTATGGCTTCACCAACCCCCGATGCGACCGCTGCTACAAACGACAATCCGTCGCGCGATGTCACAGTAGAGAAGGAACAAAAGTCCGAAGTCAACGGGTAAGTTGCCCCTCAGCCCTGATGGAGCGCTCCTTTTGCCCGTGCCATCGCGTGCCGCAAGGATGTGATGCATGGCGCAAACGCGCACATCGTTTCTCAGCACTCTCTGACATGTTTATCAGGCATGCGACACCTGAAAAGTCAAAGGACACCCCTGAATCTGCGCCTGTTAATGGCAACGAAGCGGACGATCATCCCGTCGAGAATGGTGTCAATAAGGACGTAGAGATGACAGAGGCGAGCGATGAGAAGAAGCCCTCTCAAGAGCCTCTAGCAGACGGAAAGAACGATCCGAAGTCCGAAGGTGATGATCAGACGAAAGAGACTGGTGATGCCAAATCTGTTGAGGAACCTAAGGCTGCGGAGGACTCCAAGGCTACAGAGGAGGATATCGATATGACAGACGCTGTACCTGCAGAGAAGCTCGATGATGAGAAACCCGCTGAAGATGCGCCTGCAAAAGAGCCTAAGGACGTCGATATGGCAGACAAGCCTGCAGATACCCCGGAAAAGGCCGAGGAAATAGACGGCAAGGCACCCGCTTCCTCCAACGATACCGCAGCTCCCGCCTCAGAGGCTGAAGTCCAACCTACCAGCCTATCTCAGTTGGCCATCGATACCAAGGAAGCGGATGCCCCCAAACCTTCCACAGAGGTGTCGATGCAGGATGCTCCCGTTGGCGACACTTCCGTTAGCTCTAAGGTAGCCCGCGAACGTGAGGATGATGCCACAGACGAGCCTGCACCAAAGCGAGCCAAGACCGAGCCCAAATCTGAAGAACCCGCCGACGTTACGTCCATGGTCTCCAAGACTGAAGCGGCCTCTGTTGAGTCTGCCCCCGAGAAGGAGGTTTCTCGCTTCGCTGGCCTTACCAGATGGAACGAGGCCGATTTCAAGGATCAAACGCTCACCCCTTTTCAACGACGCGAGTTCCGCAAGGTGCTGGGACGCGTGAAGAAGACAAAGGCTGGTGGTCACTTCAAGGACTCAGTCCCCAAAATGTGGCCTCAACTCGCCGACAGCTACTTGGCTAAGATCGAGAAGCCTATGGATCTTTCCGAGATTGACCGGACCTTGCGTGATATTAATGGTGCTTATGTTACGGTCGGTGATTTTCAGGATGCCCTGGTTCTCATGTATGACAACACACGCAACTTCAACGGAACCCTCCATGAGGTCACTGCCGCTGCGTTCAATGCCATTCGAAGCATCTGGGAAGAAGTTGCCACCATTCCACAAGAAGAGGCAGTCAAGCCCAAGCAGGTACCCAAGCCCAAGCCTCCCCGCGAGTCGCGTATCAGCTCCCTCGGCGATTCTATTGCTCGCAAGCCATCTGTTGGACCTGGCGCTAGTCCCGCTGCCGAAAGCGTTTCGTCAAAGCCGCGGCTTGGATCTCAAGAAGCCAATACTGCTGCCACCGAACTACGCCGTGCCTCATCTGCCACTGAGGGCGATCGTCCCAAGCGAACCGTCCGTGCTCCCAAATCAAAGGATATTGACTATACCACGAAGCCTTCGCGAAAGAAGCTTAAGCCCGAGCTGCAGTTCTCCGAAGAAGTATTGAACGATTTGATGTCTCCCAAGAACCACGCCATCAACAACTGGTTCATGGAACCAGTTGATGCCGAAGGACTCAACATTCCCCATTACTACTCCATCATCAAGAAGCCCATGGATCTGGGAAAGGTGGCTCGTATGCTCAAGAGTGGCGACATCAGCAATATCAAGGACTTTGACAAGAACGTGCGGCTGATCTTTTCCAACTGTTATACCTTCAACGGTAGTGTTGACCAAGGTAATACCGTGTCATATGTCGCTTCCCAATTGGAGGACTACTATAACAGCTTGATGAAGGACAAGGAGAGCTGGTTAGCCAGACACGCCAAGGCACATGCTCCTGCTGCTTCCCACGGTAGCGACGAGGAAGAGGAGGACGAGGAGGCCGATGGCGATGAGATAACAGCTCCTCCAACTGCAGACCACAGTAAGGAAGTGCGGGACCTGGAGACGAAACTGAGGGAGGAAAGCGAGAAGCTAACCGACCTTCTGTGTGCCGACTCGCCCAATGAGAGTATGGTGGCAATGCAGAAGACTATTGTTAACGTTGTACAAGAAAGTCTCCTGAAGGCAAAACAGGCTCTAAGTGCGCACCGCACAAAGCATCCTGAGAAGCCCTCTAAGAAGGCCAGTAAGCCAAGCAAGCCTAAGCCCAGTGGATCTGCCCCTCGCAAACCCAGCGGAAGTGTGGCAAACGCGAAGAAGCCCAGTGGCACCAAGAAGGCTGTGAAGAAGACTCTCACAGCGGCAGACAAAGACGCTATCGCTTCTGCTATCAATGATCTTGATGGTGCACAGCTTGACCGCGCTATCGATATTATCAAGCGAGACACTGGCCAAAATGTAAGCTCACCAGTATCGCCCGTGATACCGACAACGTGCTAACGACCCTATAGGAGAATACCGACGGAGAGCTTGAGCTAGACATTGATCAGCTGAGCAATGAAGCTTTGCTCAAACTCTGGGAACTCTGTAAGAAAGTATTGCCAGGGTTCGGGAAGGACACCAATGTGCCATCTTCTCCAGAAGTGACACGGGCAGCGCCGCCTAAGCATACGAAGGCATCGTCGACATCGGCGAAGCCTAAAAAGAATAAGCCCATGAGTGCCCGTGAACAGGAGGAACGAATCGCGCAGCTTCGTGATCTCAGCAACCTGTACAGGCCGGGTCAAGAGCCTGGCGAGAATCAACCTGTGTTGCAGGCTCCCACACCTACGGCCGAGTCCAGTGATGAATCGGACTCGGAGGAGGAGTAGAGATGGCGTCGGGCTGAGAGATGGATTGTATGAGTTGTATGACTTTTTGGGAGCTTGGATGTTTCGTCGACCGGAGAGCATCAGCCACCATTATACCCAGCCGCATGGCTACACCAGGTGTGATGCTTGCTCAAAGGGGCGGCGCGGTGTGCTTGAAAAGCGGAAAAGCGTTCGAGCATGCCACCTCGGATGAGGCAGACAAAACCAAGCCTGATGAATCGATAATGAAGACGTCGTCATAGTTCTTAGCGAACATGGACATTTGGGATCAACAGGGAGTACCTGGCGCACAGAGATATATGGTGATATGATAATAGCGGGCTTTCTGGTGCGAGAAAGCAACGATGTGGCTTGCTGGAGATTCGTGGGGGCAAGGCCATAATTTTGGGGTGATAGCGATACCCTGACTGAGGAGGATCGATAACGCATGGTTGCTTGGTACTATGCGCCAAGGCGAAGTTGGATGGCAGCGGGCATCTGAGCCGCTTGTCGGTGGTTTGTGGCTTTAGATGTAACCATAGCGATAAGAAACTTTGTTATCCCATCCTGTCGCGTACTGTGACGTACATGTTGGAACAGATATGAGTGATTGCTGCTAGACGCTTGGCCGGGAGGCTCGAACAGCTCGAGGTTGGTTGAGTGTTTGTTTGGTGCGTAGAGGTTGATCGATCTCTCGATGTTGTTTTGAAGTCATCTCGTAGTGAGTGGCACAACCCATTGTCGTGGAGCATTTCCGTATGCTATGATGGCGAAGCTGTGCATGTCTTTGATTGCGACACACGACGTGGTTACAATTACCTCGGACTTACGAAGCGATTGTTTTTGTATGACAACGTGGCATTTCGCAAGAAAAGATTTTTGTGGTTGAGTTTATAATCATAAACTCAGTCGTGGTGCAGAAGCGGAGTGTTGGTCGTGTTGGTCTTTGGTGTAAGGTAACCGAGCCTGGTGATGCTTCTGCGGCGTCAAGGGTGTCGAATATGAACCAGAAAGACACGAGAGTATATTAAACCCAAAAGAAGAAAGAAGAGCGTATCGTTGGAGGAGTGTAAGTGAATCATAGAGGTTGTGATGTGGAAGGGAAGATGTCAGTGATGGACTGAACGCCGTGGGGGCAATGTCATGATAGAGAAGAGATATGCCAATACGAAAAGGTCTGAAAATGGTGCAAGTCGTGCCGCAACTGGAGACAGACTGTAATAGTAGACATTACGTTCTCGCACGTGCGAGTAAAATGCAGAGGAAAATGGCCATGAGTGCATCCCGAATAAGTGCTTTGCTTCTGTCGGCGTGAAGCAGAGTCCGTCTGATGTGGCAAGGCGGGGTTGGAGAAGGTCAGCAGACAAAGAGGAGAAAGTACGTACCAATACGATAACAACCAGACGTATGTATATCGCCGTACTGTCAAGTACGTGTAGCAATTTGTCCCAGCATCACATCGTAAAATGCAGTATTCGTCGTTGGTGATTTTGTCGCTGGTAGGTTTTTTCTCTTTTGCTGGTAGAAATTTGGGGGGAGTAAGGTGGACTTTTTTGGTGGGCTGACGGGGGAGGGAGGAGTACTGTTCGGGAAGGAACCTCGCCTCGCCAAACCAGCAAACAGTGTGATATTTGGTGCTGGGAGGTTGACTACCCTGGACAAATAGGCCTTGGAGAACTTGGTGACTAGTTAACACTGGTAAATTTCACTTAGTAGGGAAGATGATGTGATAGATACTTAGCCTTGATAAGTGCAATGAATTGGGATTGGTTCGTGTACACAAAGGCATTGTATTCTTGATATTCGTTACAGGCGATGACTCTCCAGCAGCCAATATTGTGGCGAAAAGGCTTGCCTATCTATGGCTTCGATTTCTCATGCTGTGATCAACTTATATGAAACTACTGTAATTTGAACACTGTAACAAGACGCACTGAATACCTGGTTACACACAAGGGATAAGAAACCTTGAAACCTAAAACCCAGGTCACGAAGCATAATCTAAGTTGAAGGGGCTCTTTTAATGAATTTGTTTTAGAACCAATACAACATCTTAGTTGCACCCATTATTCATCAGACTCCATCGGTACAGGAATCTCTCTCCTCAACCTCGTCTGGATCTCCTCAAAGTCACTCTCGTTCTCTTTCGTGATGAACCCCTTCCTGACCAAGAAGTCGATCATGACGGGACACACATTCGGCTTAAACTCTCCCGCCAACATGCGCTGTACCACTTCCTGACAATCCATCAGCACGAACTCCTCCACTTCATCGTCTCCCGGTCGAGGAATAACATTCTTCGGCATCTCTAGATCAAAGACGTAGATGATATCTGAGTGGAATAGCTTTGACTTGTCGTTGATGTTGGCCAGCGTTATCGCTCCTGCGGGTTCAACGCTCGACGAGACGAGATCTGGCGGTAGACACGCTTCTTCGGTAGATTCGGCTTTGATACATGCAAGTGGCGTATCGCTGGCCTTGATACCACCAGCGACAGTACTGTCAAGAAGACCGGGGTAGCTGAACAGGTGACGACTCCGTCTCGCAACCCAGACTTTTATCTTACCGTCATCACCGCGTACATACCCTGTCAAGTGAGCGCCCCTCGTCGCAATGCCAAACAGCGGAGCAGCAAACCTCTCGACCTGCACGAACTCTCTTGCACCGACCATACGAAAGTACTCACTGTGTTCCTTGTGCAGAATAGGAAACAGATCATCGGCAATGGCTTTATCAACAGCTTCTTGGAATGCAGCATTCGCGTGCTCTGTAAGTGCTGAGCCAGACGGAGGTTCACTCAATGTGACGGTGCGATTGTCGTGGTCGATGGTGAAGGATGCGGGCCATGGCATTAGGGAGACTGTGGCGGGGAGGATGAAGCCATGAGGGCGAGGGTCGGGGGAGAGAAAGAGACGGTAGTAAGGGGTGTATTGTTTTGCAAAGTCCAGAGGAGCACTGAAGTCGTTAGTATCTTGTGAGTTTTGTGAAGAGGGAGAGAACAAAACATACTTGTCAATGGCGGTGATGAGATCAAGCAGTTTGAGGTCTGATGGAGAGGTCATGATAGCGGGGGCGGCATGAATCGTCCAAGTCTTGTAAAGTCCCCTCTGCTGATATCTGAAATGCGCTGAATGCTTGATTGATCTTGATGTCGCAGAGGCTACAACGAGATCGAGATAAAGAGCTGATGAGAGTGGAGATGCATCTGATTCTGACTGGACAAGTTGGCCAATGTTAATGGAGAGTTTGTCACAATCTACCACGAGACAAATCTTCAAACGAGAAATCTCAGCAAACGAAAATCCTTTTAATTCGCCCAATCCTTTTCATGACCACGGATCTATCCTGATCTATATCTTGAAGTCTCTATCAAGTTAACGTCCGTCATAGCTTCAGCTCTGTAGTAGAGCAGTCCATCAACCATCCACCTCTAGGCATCTATTCCTCCCCTTCGTCATCCTTCCCAAACAACTCCTCCATATCCATAGCCTCAAGTGTATTCTCAAGCACTCTTCTACACCTCGCTCTATAATCCAACGCCAAATGCTGATTCCTCGTCAGGTCACCTCCGCCCACAACCTCCACGTCCGTCTCAAGCAACCTCTCGAGCTCCTGCATGACCTTGTGCTGGATAATGGCCGCAGTTTGCTGAAGGAACATTCGCCCGTCTTCACTGACTTGACCGCTGAAGAAATTCTCTCGCTGCTCCTGCTCCGAGCCTTCACTGATAAGTGTCGAGCGTTGTTCGGGTGGCGCGAGCGTGCAGAATATGTCCCAGACCATGTCGTGCTGAACATGTTGAAAAGCTCCGAGTATAGGGGCTGAATCGCTGAGCTGGACGGTTTGTTTTGAGCGTGCAAGGAGGGAGCTGGGGTCTCGGATGGGTCGTAGAGAGATATAATACTCCTCTGTAGCCTCACCCATTGCAGGCTGACGTTTCCGTACATGAACATAGTCATTGTGTAACTCCTCCGTCTCAGGAAGCATAAATGCATACCCTAGCAGTAGCTCAGCATTTGTCTTCATGCTGTAGTTGTTGAAGACCTGTTCCCCAGCCTGATACGCCTTTTCAACCTTGAGACTGCAGCCATTGACCCTCTCATTGCGTACCCATTCCACTTTGGTAGTCATATCATGGTTTCCCACATCAAACAGCGGCATGAGAACAGAAAAGTCGTCTAGCTTGACACCTTCGGGAAGACGTTGCTGATCCTCAGGCCCAAGAACAAGGCTTGGACGGAAACTTCTGCTTGAGAAGATACTGTAAGCCCATTGGTACAATGGCAAGGTGAATTGTTTGAGAAGCTCAGGCTCCCACGACTCAGCGGTCAAAAGATCATGCGCCGTCGTGAATTCTCTCTTCACATTGGCTCTGATGTTTGTAACGCCAACCTCAATGTTGGTCCCCTCAAACAACTCGGCATCCTCATCTGGCCAAAATGGCGGCAGAGACCAAGAATCGTGGTCCTCAGGCTGTGGTAAAGCCTGTATATATGGCGCCCAGAAAGATCCCCCCTTCAATAGAAAATGTTTGATGAGGACAAAGCGACCAATTACATGAGGCAGTGTTTGCGCCAAGAACCCCGCGGTAAAAGGGTTTGGGTCATCACGGCCAGGAAGAGTGTTGAGATATGAGAGCGTGAGAGACGAGGGGATGCTGACGATTGTGTCAGAGGGCGCTGTAGGGGCTTTTGCGCGGAACGAGAGGCCGGTCTCGGGCAAATGAGTGACTTCAACTGAAGGGTTGATGGTTGCACCTTGAGAAAGTGCCCATTTCAAGAGGGCAGACGCATGCTCTGAAGAGGCCATCGTGTGAAAGATTGATGTTGATGTTTGTGCCCCACCTTGAAAAGTGGAAGGACAAGCCATCTATCTTCAAGTGACGTATTGGAGATCATCAGTACATTATAAATACATTATTTAAACGAGTGACACTATGGCACATGCAAGTTACAGTGGATTAAACCGCCTATCAATTAGTTAGTTACTTCTCAAAGTTCTCAAGATTGAACAAACTAAAGGACGTTGTAAACTCTATTCGAGGTGACAAAAAGCTTTAGATAAGCTCAGGTAAACTTGGCACAATTTATATAGATTTAGAGGATTTTAGACCAAGTATTTTTTTAGCACCCCAATTTA
Organism: Fusarium subglutinans; assembly: GCF_013396075.1. NCBI lineage: Eukaryota > Fungi > Ascomycota > Sordariomycetes > Hypocreales > Nectriaceae > Fusarium > Fusarium subglutinans. The sequence continues at coordinate 165,996 of NW_023502102.1, read as the reverse complement.
ATATTAGAAGTCTTGCACCTCTGGGCGTCTACCACCCTCGATGAAGATGAGTTCTCATGTTCTTTTTGGCATGACTATATCATGATGGACCGCAAGTGTTGATGAAATAATTATGTATTATAAGCCACGGCGGAATCAGTCATCTTAAGATCCTCGCAATAAAAAGTCTCGTATGAAGTGGGCATTATTAATGTATTGATTGAAACGGCTGTGCTCTGAATGTCCTCACCACCAAAACTATAATTATACTTACCCTCTTAGACAAGATCTGTGTTTCTCGTTCTAACCCTCCTGAAAACAGGAACAGCATCTTTCCCATTCCCAATCCACTTAATAACCTCCCTCCCAAGATCCAACCCCTTGACCTCTTTCATCTTGGCAATCTCATCAGCGGCAAATCCATAGAACAACTTCAAATGATCATCTCCATCCCCCAAATCATCAATAGTAAGTCTAAGTTGTTCATTCATAAGAACAATGCTACTAATCCTCATATGCTTATGATATGTCTCACTCGAGAGCTTGTCGAGTAAAGTCTTCTTCCAGAGTCTCACAGCTGCGAGAGATTTATCGCGGATTACCCACCAGGGCGAATGGACATCCTCTAGCGGGTCGTTGGGCCATTGGAGCCAGGGGACTTTGATGGCGATGATGGAGTGGTCGTTGGGGTTGTCGAAGGAGCGGTAGCAGCAGACGCCTTGGGGATTGGGCCATTGGAAGCTTAGATAGGAGGTCATCTGGAGTTTTTACTTACCTTTTGCGTATTAAAATATTAGATGTTGTCTTGGAACGTACTTGGAACTGTATTGTTTAATGTTTGATTGCATGGTAAGGTGATGATGGGTACTGGTTTTATATGTGTGGCATGAGATGTCGTATTGCACAGTTGTTACTAGGTTGTCAAACCATGGTATCTGTTCTGAGGATTGGAAGTGCGAAAGCAATGGTTGAGCATGTGTTCGTTCCTGTTCGAGGCCGTCTGTTGCAAGCTCAGCTTCAGGCAAGTCGAGTCTCGAGGCGAACAAAGGAGCAGGCTAATTTCTTAAAGAATGCTAAACTCCAGAACAAGCCCGAGGTAGAGTCATTCTACTTAGTTTCAGTGACTTGAGCTAACAAAGGGTGAGCGAGAAACTAAGAAGCCAGTCACCAATTGTCACTTCATCAAGTAGAAAACCAGATGAGAACCAAGATCAACTCAGTCAATAGATATATATGCACATTTTTCTAACCCATATCTCACGTATAACTCCGTTAAATCAAAGCCCTAGTGAAACTCAGCCTCAACCCTTCCATACCTCACCCCATCAACCTTCAGCTCAAATCCCAAGCCCGCACTCTCAACCCTCATCTCCAGTGTGAAATCTAAATTATCAAACTCGACGCCTCTCGTCGTCGTTAATCTCGTAAACAAACTCCTTGGAACGGCGTTGAGATCTGTTGTGAGGGTACACACGTGGATCAGGTCGCGAGTGTATGCTGCGGGTGGTTCGTCCGCGTCGCACGCTATGAGATCGTCGGTGACGATGAGGGATTGACCGGGGCGGAAGTTGCGTGTGTAGTGGAATGCGATGGGTGCGAGCGGTGAGAGAGCCTCGCCCTATGATGGGTTAGGAGTTGGGAACGAGTTCATGAAAGGAAGAGACGTACCTTTGCAATATGCCATTGCATCCGGTCAGAGACCATCCAGCGCTCCCATAAGGGGGACCAGTATCGCTCACTGACCGAATGCTTATCCTCATCATACACGGTAGCATACGATGTACCATAATGCATTCTCGACTTACGAGATATGACCATGTTGCCCTCCAGCCCCCTCAGAACAGCACCTCGCACAACCGCCGTCCAAGCATACACTGGCTGCATCACTTCAATGGAGCCCGCCTCCTGTGTGGAATTGGCATTGGCATGTGTAGGCCTTTCGCTGTACGGCGGCGGAGCAGCGCTTGTAAAGTGGTTCTTGAGCCGGCGATATAGATAATCGCTCTGACCAAAACCTCCCACTAGCACGATGCCGGAGACAATGCCTCCCTTGGAGCGAAGGCCTGTGACTTGACCCTGGACAAGGTCGCAGACCTCTTTAACTACAGGCTCGAAGATTTCCTTGACTTGTTCTGCTGTCATGACGAGGAAGCCTGAGTCCAGCCCAGCCTCTTCGTCGTCAGGAAGACCAGGGAAGCTAGAAAGGTCAGTGAGATCCAAGAAGGGATATGAGTATACATACGGAACGTTGACTTCCTGATGCTCATCCTCATTGAAGTTCCGTTTCACGAACTCTTCAAAGTATCGAAGACCCATTTGCCACGTCTTGCCTTTCTTAGCCTTCATCTCATCAAAGCGAGTCTGGCCAAGACGGCCTCTGACATGCTCTTCAAATCGATAATTCAAGAAAGCACTTCCACACAACCCTCCTGTTCCAACCGCAGACTCCTCTACACGGAGCGGCTTCAGGGAGATGATCTTATATGCGATCAGACTGTACATTGTCAGCCATGCTAGGTGAAGGGGTTGCTAAACCTACTCAACAGTACCACCTCCAGCATCACAAACAATGAAATTATCGCCCACGTTCAGATGATTCGGCTGGATCGCCTTGAGCGTATACACAGCCGCAGCCTCAGGCTCGCTGATCATTTGAATCTCAGACCTCAAACCCATACCCGCTCTCTCAGCAGCCTGTAGCGTGGTGTTCTTTGCAGCATCACTCCAAACAGCCGGACAAGTGAGTACAAACTCAACTTTTGTGGACGCCATGAACGACTCGCCGTACCTACGGGTGAGCGTATCCATGGTATGTTTGTAGATCTGAGTTAAGTAGTCACTCACGGCGTCGACAACATTCTTGTTGAAACGTTTGAGCTGTGCGGCTGTGTCGAGCGGGCTGACGTAGAAGGGGAGTTTTTGAGATCGGTCCAGAAAGAGCTTGATACAGCGTAGACGTGACTCCTCTGGCTTGAACTGGAACCCCCATTTTACTGTTGGTTCAGTGCCTTGAGGTGCATTGGGAGGAAAGTCGTAGGCAATCTCAGTTGGGACTTTGTCCGATGTGATACCATTGCCGCCAGGCCAAGTCTTGATGATTTCTATGTCATCAGGGGTAGAAGTGTATACGGCAGCAACACTACGAATATTAGCTTCATGCTTTTTCTAAACGTCGAGGTACTCACCCTGAAAAGGTAGTTCCAAAATCAACACCCACAATCAAGCGATCATTCAGAGGCGTCTGCTCCCTCACCAATTCTCTAACAGGCCCATTGATAGCCTCCGTGGAGCTTGGGGGGGTATAGCTGTTGAAGTAATTATTACGACTGTCCCGGTTCCGCTGGCTGCTTGTGCTAGGTCGTATTGGCAGATTGAGACTCATGATGGGCTGATTGATAGCGATAGTGATAGTGATAGAGGTCCGAGTTTCTCAGTTAAATGCTCGTCCATTAGTCCATGAATCCTTCAGCCAACACCGAATTTACCCCTCCCCCGCGTAAGATGAGCCAGTCCAGCCTCTTCTTTGGTTGAAATGATGGCGAGTGATCAAAAAGAAACGATATTTCGAGAAAATGAGATGATCCAAGTTCGTGAGATGTTTAGATTGTCCACGGGTAAGATCGTCGCAAAGTTCTCGGCTTTCTCAAAGTCCGTCCAAGATGAATCAGTTGATTCGATGGTCGCTCCGTGTGAAACGTCTATCGTTACGTACGGCTCAGGAACAAACACTTGATAAAAGTCGCCAACGACCCCCGAGGATAAATAGAGCGTTTGGCACGTTTTAAAGAGATACAGAGATCGTCTCCGTTTCGTAATGGTCACCGCTCGTCGTCAGTTCTTGGCTTGGCTTACCAGGCAGGACAGGTGAAGTGCTGCCTAAGGTAAGCGTCGTGATATTCGTCTAGCCGGGCACGTGACCATGATCACTTCATCCATAGGTAACCTCTCACCACTTCAATTCGATTCAACTCTCTCGAATTACATTGTTCGATAGTTTGACAAAGAAAGACCTCTTCAGATCCATCTCACCAAACTCAATGCCATTGACCACATTGTGGCTCGTAACAATGACACCCCAACGGTCACTTGTGTGAACTATAGTAATATTACAGAATCTAAGAGATTTGCTTATTCCCATCCCAGCTTAATATTGTGCAATTAATACCGTGCATGTCACTCCTCAAGCCACCTCATCTCCAGTCTGCCTCCCCGCTTTCTACGTATGTTGCCTCATTATTCTGACTTGATCCCCCACTACTAAAGGGAGGCAGAAACCTTGTTGTCGATTTAATGAGACCGCCAACATTCTCAATGAAGCCCATCATGTTTAGTTCACATAGGTCATTGGGCAGTCCAAGCTGAAATAGCACAGAGCTCATGAAACAGTAATTGCTTTGATATTTTGTTGATTAACCCCATGGTTCCCCCCTCATACCAAGGCATCCCTTCTCCTGTTGCCGGGGCGTGTAAAATTATATACTTTAATCATAAAATTGCAAACTGCGTTGTCTGGCATCCTGGCCGGCGAAAAACTCCATCTATTGATTGATTCGACAGTCTCCCAATGCATTGACTGAAAAGGTGGGGGGGATAACGAAATGCTCGCTGACTTTTTTGTACATGCTTCAATAAGCAAACGATGGCTAGGTATGGCCGTCACTCTGTCCATCTCCTGGGGAGGCGTCCTGTTTGACCCTTTTTTATCCATCCAAGCTTGCAAAGATAACCCAAGAATATGACAAAGTAAATGGCCGGTCATATTTAGCCCAAGCACCTCAGACTCCTTTCCACCTTTCTTATATAGTAGTGAGACAAAGGAAAGAAATTGATTGAGTGGTATGTGTGGTATTGCTTCAAGCAGATTGCTGCGGCTGCGCTCGCCTGTGGTCTATAGGGGGTATTTGATACTCGAGGTATAAAAACGAAGAAGAGCAAACGGTTCAAAAAGTGAGAGATGGCGAAGAGGTAATAGTAATAATAATGTGCAGAAGGCGGCATAAAACTGCGGCCGGGTATTTGGTGAAAGTTTTGAGTGCTGAATCGAAGGGAGGAATAAAGTATGTATAGTCAAGCCAGTATGCCCAAATATCAAACGGACCGCCCACGTTATAACAATGATAAAAGAGATCAGAAAAGGGTCGCATATCTCAACCCAAACACCCAAACACCATGACCATGCGAGTCGATATCAATAACTTTTTCGGCGCCACTGGACGTAATCGTAACAGTATGTCAAGACGAAACACTTAGAAGCGACTGCCAGCAGCCCAGATGCTAGCGGCTGCTGATGCTGCCCACTCGCTTTCCTCATATGGTGGCGTAGGCCACTTGTACTGGTTATCAGTCTTCTTGTTAAGATCCAGTGGCTTGGGGGTAACAGCCTCGTGGCCATCGGCAAACAGGACCTGATTACCGTTGGCTGATGGTGATGGCGTAGGGTATGGGTTCATCAACCCAATGTTGCTAGCCGACTGTCGAAGAGGCTTATTTTGGTTCTGCTCCATGCGCTTGACCGCCCGTTGGGTAGAAGTCAAAGCCTCGTCTAAAAGCTCTTCTTCCTCATCAGGAGCCTCGTATTGATGCACGCCATGTGTCGCTTGGGCCCTCCTTGTTCGGCTAGAGATGGGTCCACCTCGAGCAGCACCGATCAGATTGTCTACTGACCGGGCTTGGTGTTGAGGAAGCGAGTGATGTCGCTTGAGGGTGCTGGTAGGCGAGACCTGGTGACTGGGCGGAACGGGAGGTCGCGAATCGAGGTTGTTCTGAACATCTCGGAGGGCCTTGTCCAGGGATTCGTAGACCTCGGATTTAGGAATGGGAGCCTGTTGTTGCGATTGGTCAATAACCATGGACGACCGGTTGCTAGCCCAAGGGCCACATCCAACCTGGGCCTCCAGGTCGTCGTCATAGGCGGGTGAGACGGGGGTCTGATGTCGTCCCGAGAACCGCCGCGCACGCTTTCTGAGATGTGAAAAGAAGCTCTCCTTCTGTCCACTCGGAGGGGAGGCGAGGCCAGAATTCCCATTGAGTGCCCTTTCGGCCTGTTGCCGATGCATTTCTGTGTAGTTGTTTGTGCTTGAAGCGACAGAGAGCTGTCGGCCAAGTTTCTTGGTCTTCCCCTGGCCATGTCCATTAGCGTAAGAGTCGTCGTATGTGTTGTTGGCGCGGGCATTTACAGCATCAGGGATCGGCGAGATCGGTCGCGCAGTAGGAAGAATAGGCATGGGCGCTACGTTCGATGGGCCATTTGTCCAAGTGGTCCTCTTTCCGGCAGCAGGGCGAACCTTGGCAGTAGATGCCTCAACAGCCGATGAAGCATGTACAGGTGCGGGCCTGGGGGCAGTGGAATCCTTTGTCTGGGCCTGCATGGTAGCCAGGTCGGTGCTCTCAGAACGTCCGATGAGAGACTTGCGGAACCAAGATTGCTTCACAGAGGTAGGTGTAGTAGTGGTAGCCTCCTTGCTGCTTCGGCTGAGGTCGGACTGCTTGCGTCCAAGGATTCGCGAAGCAGAAGACTTGGGTCGCATAGGATCAACGGCATCGGCAAAGTACTCGTGAGCAAGAGCCTGTGATGATGTTGGGCGGTTCTTGGGGTCCCACATTAAGCACCAAGTGACGAATTGGCTCAGAGAGGTCGGCCATTGGGGTGTTTGCAGAATGGTGTCCATAGCATGGGGAGCCATCTTGGGGAATGAGAAACCAAGCTTGCCAGCGAGTCTGGTTCCCTCACGCCAATCTCCTCCACCAACGCGGTTACCGGACTTGCTGTACCAGTTGCCAGGGCTGCCCATAATCTCACAAACTCGCCAAACTTGATCCACCTCATTTCCACCGGGAAACAAGGGTTTCAATGTTGCAATCTCAACAGCCATAGCACCAACAGCCCAGATGTCAACGGGAGCAGAGTATTCTCCAGCTCGTAGAAGAACCTCGGGAGCACGGTACCATCTTGTTGATACGTAAGTAGTGTAGGGAAGCTTTGAATGTGTCTCTCGGGCGAGGCCGAAATCTGCAATCTTGACGGTGTATGTGGGTGGTGTTGAAGGGGGAGTAACAAGAGCTGAGTATCGGCGGAAGGTGTTGCCAGATTCATTGTGACCAGAGGTAGTGACTAGAATGTTTTCGGGCTTGATGTCGCGGTGGAAAAAGTGGTGAGAGTGTATGTGTTCGAGGCCTTGCATAATCTGGAAAAGAATGCTCTTGACACTGGCGTTGTCGAGACACTTGTGGTCACGAGCCTTCATCAGTTGGTAAAGATTGCCCTCCATGTACTCCATGGCGATATGGAGCTTCTTGGTGTAGGGGTCCAAGAAGATGTCGAGAGCGGGAACAAGGTGAGGATGTTGAGGGAGGGTGCGAAGGAAGACGACCTCACGCAGTTCCAAACATGGTGCTAGCGACTCGAAGCTCTTCTTCATTGTCTTGATAGCGACCTGCAGAAATGGTTACGGGAGCTGTCACACAAGAGGCTGCACATCGTATTGACTTACCACTGTACCTCGGCGAGCAACGTTGGCACCAGCCGTTCGAACTCTACCCAGAACAACACTGCCAAAGCTTCCATCGCCAATCTCCTTCAATACTTCAAATCGATCCTCGAGGGCAAGCTGTTGACCAGAAACACCCCGATGGGTCAAATCGTTTTGAACAGTCATCATGTCGGTTGTGATCGAGGGACTCTATTTCGGATGCAGTGTGACACGCGAATGAGTTGGGGTCCTGGGGTACGAATGTTATTCGGAGGGTCCCCGAATCGGACGGCAGCCAAGTGAATATACCTAATCGGATCCAAAAACAAGAAGCTCTCTCGAAGAGCTAGCAATCGTTTTACCGGAGCATTCAGATCGGACAAGTTGATTTTGGAAAACGGCGGCGAACGAGCGTGGGACCTGGCGGTTGATGGCTGGGTGGGTGTGGCAGCGAGCGTGTACAATTAATTGTATATAGCAATGTTGGTCCCTGAAGCAATTACTCGCGGCAGTAGTAGCAGTAGTACTGTTAATCGGATTGAGGGGAGGTGGCGGCGGTAAAGGTAACCAAGTTGATTGATGGTAGATGGATGAGTGAATGGAACTGAACAACGGGAGGTCGAGAAAGAGGGGACGGGATGTAAGTGTTGAGAATTAATCGAGACGACGATGGACGAGAATAAACGTCAATCAAAAGAGATGAGATCTCGCCAGAGGGTCCAGGTTCCAGAAGAGCAAAAGGAGTGACTTGAAGTGAGGGTGATTGCAGAAGTGGATAGGGTCGATATTAACGAAAAGGAGAGCAAAAGAAAGCTCTTGACAAGGGCCAAGGGCCAACGAGCCAGGGGGGAGTGGCTTGAATTGGAGTGAACTGAACTGAACTGGACTGAACTGAACCTGCCGATCGGGGTAGGATCCTCAGGCCACTAGCGAACACGTTAAGGTAAGGTAACCCAGTTGCTCAGTTCTGTTCTGCTCCCCAAAAGAGAGGCCCCAGCGAAGAGTTTCTCGCTCGACCTCTAGTGTGATTAATGCGAAGGATCCTTGAATAATGACCGGGGATGGTTATTGATGCAGCGATTGTTGGGCGATGTCAATATTAGATGTTGCTTATTGTCATTGTCATTATTGAATATCTCAGAAGAGGGGAAGAAGAAGAAGAAAAGAGACAGAGGGAAAATGCAGGTGAGCTGAACATGGGGTGAGCCTTGACGTGGTTCAAATCCAGGGAGACATGATAGAGCGAACCTATACTGAAGCAAGCAAGTTCCCCCCCAGAAAAGCCCGAAGGGACCAAAGCCAGAGTCAGCACAGCACCAGAGGCGTCTACAGGTGAGACGAGAAGGGGGCGTGAGAAGAGACAGACAGACAGAGGCCAAAAGATGGATGTGGGCGTGTCGTAGTATCCGTCAACAGCCAAAGTGAGTGGAGTGCAGCGAAGCCGTGGAAAAAGAAGCAATGGAGACTTTGCTCTGTCCAGGGTTCTCTAAGGTAGGTACCTAACGGGAAAGGAGGTCAAGTCCAAGTACTTACGAGCTGCAGGCGGGACCTTGCAGGAACCTTGGTCGCTGTAGAAAGATGGCTGGGGAAAAGGTATCCATGTCACCAGTCAGCTGTAGATTTTGAGTCAAATCATGTCACTGTACGCCATCGCAACTCTGTGGTCTCCACTCTAAATGCGCCCCTGTCGAAGAAATGGAAACCCAGCTCAACAGCGACACTTTCAGTTCAGGCTGTATTCGCCAAGATCCGGGTACGTACCCGTGCTCCGGTCAGGGCACTTAGGCACCCCAGGCAGCCCTGACAGAGACCTGACGGCGAGCACTGTGAGAGTCACCTCTGAGAGGAGAAAAAGGCCCATGGCTGCGGAAGCAGGCTGCGCTGCCGGGGAGCACACGGGAGTCCTTCTGAAGCTCTAGAGAGTGACCTGCTAACGAAGCCTTATGAACTTAGTTCGAGTCACGGCGCCCTGGTCGTACCGGTACCTCATTTCGTGCTGATCTCAAGCTGCAAGTCAGAGTACTAATTCACAGCCATCCCACGCAGAAATAAGCATAAGCATGCTGCTTTTGCAAAACGATGGGCAAAGGGAGGAAGAAACCCATCCCAAGAGATTATCAGATCGGAGACAGCGACACGCGAAATTCCCAATCTCAGGATAACATGTCAAACTGTCGTAGACAAGCGAAGAATGAAACGAGGATCCAAGAGCAACCGCACAAGATCCAATGGGTGTGCAAGGTTCTGAGAAATGGATCATTTGAAGACTTCCTAGGGAGGGTCAGAAGAGTCAGAAGAGCACACCAAACGAATCTTAGGGTGTCTTTTTCATGGTGTCGTGTGGCCCTCTCAACTCTGGCTGCCCACTGGTATGGGCTAGAATGCCCGACGTGAAAAGTGGCAGAGGGCGAATGATATGACACTATAGAGATCACGGGCGGCTTAGCTCTTTCATCTTGAAGCCCAGTCAGTCCCAGTCCAGTCGGCTCTTGTTCTTGGTCCTTGGTCTTGGAAATAACTGTAAGGGTCAGTCAGTCTACCGCGGTCCCAGATAAATGGAAACGACACTCGTAACCTCGCTAGCACTGAAGAAAATGGATGACAGAACAATTGGGGACGAACGAAACCACAAGAAACGACCTAGGGCCACCAGGGGAAGCTCCCCTGGCCCCCCTAGAAAGCTTTCTAGGATTGGATTTTGCACCGGTGATGACGGCGTCGCAGACATCGACCATTTACTTGCCGACCCTGAGTCCTTGACTGGGAACTTTTCGTGCCTGAGGTGCTATCATAATCATAGTCAGTTCAGTCACATCACGGGGATCAAAGCGATGGGCATCCTAGTGTCCAAGCCCAGTTTCAATCTCGTGGCGCGGCGGGACCGTTCAATGTTTTCCCGTGTTTTATTTCTTTTTTGGGGCATGGCTCTCCGAGCTGCAAATTGTCGCAATTTGTGACAGTAACCCAAAGGGCCCCAAAGACGTTACCAACCGCGGCACCAGATCACGATTGATAGGCCCTGGGAGATGAGCAATCCAGCCTGTCTTCCATGTCACCCAGGACCACCGCTCTCAGGCCTCGAGCTCGAACAAAGATTAACGGCGTGCGTGGTTGGGTGAACAATTTATTATTGGTGTCACAATGCTGTGTTTCCCCACAGGCAGGCTGTAATTTTGGCTTTCAATGAGCCAAGCAAAATGGTGAAATTGGCACACCCGACGGTTACAACACCAGACGCGTGCGCTTTGCAGCAGACGCGTTTTCTTACTCGCTACACGCGCTCGCTCTGCCGCCTCAGCTCAGCCTCGGTTGATTCTCGTGGCCTCGCGCCACAGTATCCTGGATTGCATATTGAAGATTAGCTGTTGCACAACCGCAACTTATCTATCAATAGTTCAGATGAATGGCGCAGTCAAGCACGTCTTTCCTGAAGGATCCTTCAACTCGTATCGAGCTTCCAGGTTCATACCTAATCTCTGACTACTCAAGTGGCGCTCTTGTCAAATTCCATCCGCAAGAGCCTGCAGAAGGCCCTCTCACGTCCTGACACTGTCTCGGGGCCGTATGAAATGGCCACTGGGCTTTGCCCCTCGTTCGTCCCCAAACCTTAGTCCTACCTACCCTACCTCAAGACCCTCACGGACTAATTGGTACGTGTGGGAGGCCGTCGTCCAACAGCCGGGGGCATTAATCAAACAGCCAGCCTGCTAGCCTTGGGTGCTTTTCCTTCCGCTAGGACGTGCCCTGGGATTAATGCTCACAGGGGCCTGAAGGGCAAAAAGAAAAGGGGGGGCGGATAGGAGAGGGGAATATCGACGAGGGGCATTGTGACCGTTGAAGTGACGAAACACGCTGGGGAATCACTTCAACACGCTTATAAGATGATAAAGGGCTTTTACTGAAGCTGTGACAAGAGGGTAAGCAATGCAGCTCCAAAAGGTTGATGGGATGGAAACAAGGAACAGCTTTTTCCGAAACGTACAGACCCTTGTCACACACGTGTACAAGTCCGTTAGTAGTGCCAATTATGCAGCGCCATTCAGGGCATAACTGGGCATAAGACGCCACCCGGGTTTTTAGCCGTTAGAGCTGAGGGTTCTGTTCTGTCCCATCTCTCAGCCTTTCACCGTCAATCATCTCAACTTGTGAGCCCTAAAGAGGTTCCTGGAAACCACTCCAACCGTCCCTGTTTGTGCATGATGATCGATACACATGGTGTCATCGTGCCTGATCAAGGTGTAAGCAAGTTTGTTCAGTGGTCGTAACGTCATCCAAGATACACATATCACATATCAGAGGATGTCACTAACATCAGGGTAGCCCCGATCTATTGTCTGGCTGGCATAAGATCAGAGAGCGTTCAGTATGCCGAGAACTGTTCGATCAAGGGTCCAAAAAGACTCGAGAATTACATACATTATCCATGCGAGATTGATCCTTTCGCGAGCAAGATTGGGTGCTTCTTTGCTCAGTATCGTGCTGATCCATCCCATCCCACTGGTCCTCGAGCCAACGTCCGGGGTGTGGGGCCGTCTGCCAGGGACCAGCCGCCGGATCGTAACTCGACAGGGCCCGGCCAATTTCACACTGGCCGTTAATTACCAAACAATCCGCCTGCCAGGTACAGTGTAGTCCGTACGGGTTCTTTTTCATGCCTAATTGTGGATGAGTGGCCCTCCCATTCGGTACTTTCCAGAAAGCTGCTGCAGGTACCAAACGCCCAGGTACCGTACCATTTCACTCCATTCATCCCCATTGTTTGAAGCCCCTGGGCTACACCAAGACTCGCACTCGTGAAGCCAATCTTCTTCTGTGTCCATATCCACGATTGCACCGTGCATTGCTAATTCCTACTCGGGGCACGTTCCGATCCTGGACTCGTCTGTCTGTTACGATGCTGCAGGATCGACCCAATGCAAAGGACACACGCCCGGGGAACGGAGATTGCCTGCAACAAATTTATAGGCGAGCTTGTCACGATGGTACCGTACGGTAGCATTTCCGGGTTCACCGGTGTTGTGGAATAGTCTAGCAGACCTTCTCGAAGGAAAGGTTATCCTGGCCCAACAGACTGGACGACCTAGGCGTCGATCCATCTCGCAACGCAGTGCAGCGGTCGTGAATGATTGTCGTCCCCATTGATGTTCCCCCTCCATTTCCCCTCTCGTTGCTTTTTAATTATCTCACGCAGTCAACGGTAGATTAGATGCCTCCCTCGGTGTTGGTCTCGTTATCAATGCCGCGGCTTGAAACGCGGCAAGTCTTTAGAGCCGTTGACAGACGATTGCACAGTGCACACCAGCCTCGAATCATGCAGCCGGTCATCATGGCCGTGTACATAGATAACGGTTGTTATCAATATTAGGCCTTAATTGTCACAACGAGAGCAGGCGGGGTGAACTCTGATGCGATTGTCCCTGCATTCTCAACCCAGTCGATCATTCAGTCAATCAAAGTTCTAGCTGGCGCGTCGCTTCGTAACCGGCTATGCGCTGTCACGACCCAAGGCTATGTATGCCCAGGAGTTCCCTGCGCGACACGTTTGTCACTTGAGCGACCGAATGCACAGATGGTAGATGATGCGAGTAAGCCAGTGCCTAAGATCTCTGACGGGTCCGTTCCCTCAGTTCCCAGCCCGACCCTTTGAAGGGACCTCCCTCCGATGGTGGCTGAGGTTGAAGGGACCATGATTGCTATTTCAGAGAAGACCCTGCGAACGACCTAAGCTGCGGGATATGGCCTCCATGATGGTCCTTAACGCCCAAGCGCGGCACGCACGGATGGAGGCTGGTGAGCAATGCATTTTTCTGAAACGAAGACTTGCTTTTGGGTCTGGTTCTTGACCAGTACTAAGCTTTCAACTTGCTGCGAGGAGGTTGAACTGAGCCTGAACGTGACGCGCCGTGCCGTGTCTTGAAAGTGTGCCGCGATCCCATCGATTTAGCTCCAGCGTTGTCGTCATTACACCGTTTCTTTTCCAACAACCTACCATTGAGTTAGAAGAGTGTGCCTGTACCTGTTTGAGTAGCCCGGCTCACATCATCACCGTCATCAGCCATGAAACCTTTGCTACCATTTCTTCTCTGCAGTGCTGACTCTCTGCCCTGTCTGTTGATCTAATCAATTGGCTGAAGATCGCGATCAAGCCTGCGCCACAAGAGCAAGCCTGCACCATTATTCGTATTCCCAGCCCTCGTCTATTCTGGTCTCAATGCCTCACTTTCGCTTTACCTGCCACCTCTTTCGCTTCTCAGGACCTAGCCAGCCTTGAGACCAACTGACCTAACGTTTTTCATCAATTGACATTTGTGGAGTGCAGGCGCCAAAGGGTTCTTCCCGATGGGACGCCCCGTGCTGCTCCACCGGAGCCTCGAGCCCGTTGGCCTTCTCTAGCGTGTGCACTATCAACAGTAAAGTGAATTCAGAAGGTCTGAGACTCCAGGAACAGTGCATGAGTAATTGGCTTTTGGTGATCGGCATCGTCTGAGAAAACTCGTCAGTTATCAAAAAGCAAATTCTCAACAGCGGTTCCAGCATTGGAAAGGGGCCTGTGATCCTGAGGTTGAGACTCAAAGCTCGGCTGTAGAGCAGTCATGGACCCATGCTCCGTCACCGCATTGTCGGTTTCACTTTTGGCGTGTTCCGCTTGTCCTGAGCGACCATGACCGACTGAGCCTTGCGTTTTTCTTGATGATCGGCCAACCGGGACCTGAGCTGTCAGTTCCGTATTGGCCGGGTTTAATGCAAGCTTTTCCTTTGCGTGGAATTGGACGAATGTGGCGATGTCTGTCCATCCCGAGAGCTACGGTAGTCGATCTTAGCCCGCTTGGGTCGACTGTCACAGCGGCATCGCTCATGGTGAAGTCATTGATCAGTGCTGTTACTTGACACGACCGTGGGCCACGAAGCGCGTTGTCTTGTCGATCTATTTTGTTTTCTTGTGTATCCAGAACCCAGTGATGCTCATCGCAACCGATGCTCGCTCGGTGGATCGACAACAGCTTATCGTGGAGCACGGATTCAGGAACCAGCTGTTTCCAACGGGCGGGCTATCTCCAGAGCACCGGTCTCTCTCGGAGGTCTTGCTAACAGTCTTGTTTCAATAAAGAGCGCCAGCATCTTGTTTTCTCATGGCTGGGAGCTTGTCACGCCGTTTTGGACGTCTAACTTCGCCCAGTGCTGAGGCTTGCACAAGCGCGAGTCAAAAGGTAGCCTACCCCAGATCCTTTGGCCAAGATGAGTATCGTCCATATGGGATCGGCCTGATCTGGAAGACCTCCAACCTGTATCGGTAAGGGTGTCTTTTTGTGGTCTAGACTTGACCTTGTCTTCTCTCTAGAGCGAGTCTATCGACGGTGGATTTGAGAAGATGGATGAAGCCTGTTACTGTAGGTGGGTTGTTCGCCAAGCTTAACCTGACGATGGATACCAGTTTCTACCGGAGACACGCCGTTAGCAACGAATAGTCAATGGATATCTCAGTAGCTTGACACGTCTGTTGAGATCACTGCAGCAACATGGCATGACCCTAGCATGTTGAAAAAACTGATGCCTGCTTGTCGGTTGGCGCGGTCACTTGCATACTCCCGTCCAGCCACGCAATGGAGGCCAATAGCTTCTCGCAGGTTGCAGGGTAGATGCAGAATTATCTTTCCATAAAGACAGATACTGCAGTCCTTCTGCAGTTTTGCAAATGCCTGCAGTGAGTCCGATTACGCTCGGATGCCGAGGTGGTTATGCCAATCATACAGCGCGGTACACTCGTTGACCAGAGCACTTCTGGCCATCGAATATGCACACAGTCCGCAGACAACGCACAGCCTTATGGTGATCGGGGTAACTGTAAGTCGACAAGCTTGTGGACATGCCAGCTGATCGTCTGGGGTTTGGGCAGCGAGCTAATTCAACGCCATGGACGGTTCCGCTTGAGCGGTGAAGGCTTCATTCGATTTTCTGTAGGGTAGATGGCGGTGAAAATGTCGGAAGCGACTGGGCATCGTGTTAGCCCTGTCTTTGTCGCTGAAAGAGGAAGCTTGGATAGGGAACTTGCCATGCATGGTGACTAATTTCTGGGGACAATTTGATCGATGTCGATGAGATGAGAGATTGTGTAGGGTGTAATTAGCATCATGATTTCCATGTGGCAGATGAACATTGCATGTGGGCCAGTGTTGAGCCTCATCCACCTTAGACTTACCTAACTGTCAACAACTTAGATGCATATAAGTGCATCTAGTAGTTTTCGTGAATATAACATGTGAAACTTGTACCAAAATTGCCTTTGACGTGACTGTCACTGCAATACAGATATGTGTGCTCTGAATATTGATATGTCAGTGCATGAACCGTCAAAGGGGTTGATGGCTACGGGATGCTGCGTATCAACACCAACAAAGAAATTGCAAAACTTTGCCTTAGTGGCACGCCTATGAAGCTACCATATAATCCGACTTGTGACCAGTAGTTATTTTCAACAGCTTGTTCTATGTGATTTGGGCTTCATTATCTTCACAAACTTGTTTGATATGATGTTGCTGAACCAGTTGCAGCAACTCGGTTACTCAAATACACAGCACAATATTCAAAAGGATGATTTTCTTTCTCTTGCTTCCTCTATCCCCTCCTCACTTGCTTCCAACCACACAGAAGGTTATCTTGGTACATGTTCAACTTTAAATAACAGTAGTTTCAACACTTAGAACCCTATAATACGCCAACACAACAGTGTTTAGAAACGAAAAAGAGTTCTTCTCCAAGTGAGACGGTGTAAGGTTAACCTGAAAAGGGTTACCCAGTCAAAATGTAAACTTGTGAGACTTGAAAGTGCGTGCCTCAAGTTGTAGTTATCAACCTGAGGCAGGAAGAGCAAACAGGCACTCCCCAAACACTGCCACTACCCGCCTGCAAGCCACGGGCATTGTTCATTAAGGTATTGATAACTGAGGATAATCTAGTGATTCACTGCCACTGAAGCCGCTGCAAGAACCTCCACTGCAAATAATTATCCCCAAACGCACGAGCCTTGCATCTTCCTCCCTCCCTTCCTTCCTTCTTCCTCCTCAACACTCAACCCTCAACACCATCGGATCTCTTCCTTTGATCCAACATCTGCATCACAAAAAGATCCTTTGTTCTATCATCCTATTTGTTTTTAACATAAGCAACCGAGGCTGCTGAAATCGCCGAGTGTCAGTCTATTATTTGCTGACCTGAAGCGGTCAACAGGAGCGCATACAACCCAAACATTCTTCTATCATTCTTCTCTCATTTGCCCACTCGCAGCTGAGATCATCGGCAAACACAAAAGACATCTCAAGTTGACTCTTCATCTATTACCTCCTTCCACGAATCGGCATGTCCAACAACAACCAAGGAGGCTACAAGCCGTGAGTTTGTCCATCAATATCAGAATTGAACAAAGCTAAAATAAAGCGATATATAGTAAAGCCTACGCGACTCCTCCAACTCAGTAAAATTGACCCTTGTCTTGTGTATCTTCGCGCTCAAGTTGCTAATCTTGCCAGGTTTCGTTGCGCTTCAGGTAACGAGTGGAAGCCCTGGGACATGTTCTCCAAGGCCCAACAGAGAAACACCCGTTTCTTGATAGACAATGGTCGAAAGGTTGATCCTGAAAACACCGGAATGATCTGCAAGGAACATAGTCCAACTCCCGTTTTGGAGCATCAGTGCGCCGCCTGCCACCAAACACTCCCATACGCTTTCTTCTCCAGGGCTCAGCGTGGAGGTGAGGACTGGGTAAGAACTTTCCCGAGCTGTGGTGTCAAATTCTAGCTAATATGAAATAGCGATGCAAACAATGTGTCGCATGGGATGTAGTCGCGGAGCCCTCGGTGACTCCAATGCCCAAAGCAACAGGTCATATCTCCGTAGAGGAAGAAGAGATGATGAGCCAAGGTTACCTTGCCCCTGTTGAGGTTGCCCAATTCTTCGATGAAGATGATCTCCCTGGAGTAAGCAACAGACACGAGGGGATGGAACGGAATCGCTAACATCAGACAGGCACCAATCACTTCCCCCGAGTCCCTTGGCTTAGACCCAAACAATGAAGATGACAACAAAGCCTTCAACGAAGTCGTGCGAGGCTCTTCCCAGGCGTTTCACTCCTCTAACACACGAACTTATGCGTCCACAACATCCAGTGTGGTTGGCGACAACATGTCAACAACTTCTAGCCGTGCTACAATCCCCCCTCATCTCCACGGGTTGCTGCCAGAGCGTCTCGCAAGCATGTCTATTGACGGAGGCTCTGTATCCTCGAACCAAAAGGTTGTTCTTCCGCAAGCAACTCAGAAGGAAAGCGATTTCCCTCCTCACCTCCGCGGCCTGAAAATAGCCCAGCGAATTGCCACCTCAAGCACCACCACTGGTAGTGTTTCGACTGCAACAACTCTCCGCAAGGACAAGGAGGAGGAGGCTGCCGCCCGCAAGATCACCTTCAACGCTTGGGATCCTATGGGCCAGAGACATACTGCGTCCAAGAACCCCACCGTCATGTCTAGCTCAGCGTCCGAAGTATCAACTACCGAAGAAAGCAACCAGGGTGCTAAGCTCGCAGATGGCTGGGACGACATCCCTCCCATGAAAGAGGTCTCAACCCGACGTGAGGACAGGTGGGCGAATGGAAAGGAAGTAAGTATCTCAGATCAATGGGGCTTTGATCTCAGGCTAAGTCTTGAAACAGACTCGTATCTCACAGGCCGACCTCAGAAGACATCAGCAGGCCAACTTCCACGCCAGCAACAAGTGGCAGAAGGAAAACGAGGTAGGCACGCTTATGATAAGAAAGAACTTATTATCTAACTCTTTCTTCAGCGCTACTTCACTCAGCCTAACACCATGGATCAAGCTGAGGGTTCATCCGGGCGCCAGCGATCGAGCCACTCCACACAGAGTCGCAACAAGTTTGACGCCCTGAGCAACTAGAAGAAGGCCGTCATGCAGCACAACCCAGATTTGTTTCTTTGACCAAGACTTCGGATTAGTCTCTCGAGTCTCTTTTTTGGTCTTGTTTTTGCGATCGTCATGGGGTAGGAGAAAATGGTTGCTTTATTCGCCCTCACAACAGCTCAGGCTTGAGCGATGCCCTTGAGTGAGAGGCATGATTGAAATGGAAGCGGAAGGGGAAGGGGAAGCCGATGAGAATGATTGAGGCTAGCAGCCCCCGCCCAGGAACAGGTAGAAAAGCCTAGTGAATTGACTTGCGTTGCTTTACTTTACTCCTCTTGATTCTCACATGCTGTCACATCAGAAAGTTGAGGAATTCTTAGCAACGTGGAATCAGGGGATATTCATCCCGACCACAGTTACAGAAGTTGAAGCGAAATCAAGTAATGAGAAAACAAAGTGCAAATAATATTTCCTACCCATGACCAAGACTCCCGTAGAAGTATTTTTGTTCCATATACATGCTTGCATGCTCTGTCAGCAAGACAGCCTCCCATAATATCGATCGTCACCATCCTCTTCTTCCCCTTCATAACCAATGCATCATACAATGTGCCCTCACCGTTGCATAAAGCGATGTTCCTCTGCCTCCCATCTCAAGCGGGAGGGATGTTTACCTGAAATATAATAGTAACCAAATCGTAGCTCGAATGGCGTTTATTGTCCAAACATGCGTGCAACAGCACGCTTTGTGAGACTGTAGAGATTCCCAACGTTGGTTTTTAGACTGGCCTCCATGGAGAGCGGTCCCTCGGGTTGTGTAAACCACATGGTGCGGTGTTCTGGTGTAGTGGGATCTTCGTCCCTCGAATCAAGTAATCTCTTTCCTCCTCTTTCGAATATCCAAGTGAGCTGTGCGTTCCTATTGGCGTGGTACAGCTGCGGGCATATCGTGGGCGGCCTTGTGATCGTCATCGTCTGATTCTTGTTGCTCTTCCTCTTATTGTTTCTTGTAGTAGTTGCTGATATAGTAGTATCACGATATATTTTCGTCTGTGTTTTGCTCCGGCGCACGGTTCTCCCGCGGGCGACGATAATTCCCTTTTTGTAAGAAAAAAACCCATTAGACTTCCTGTGGACTGGTATAGTTGCTTCGTGGTGGCGCGTTGACCACCGCCTCGGCATCGCCCACCTGTTTCCGTTCCGATATCTCGCGGCTTCGGCCTTGTAGTCGTTTGCGAAGAACCCAAGGGGGAACCTGTAGGTTCTGTGCGCCGGCGCTATGTAATTGCTATTGCAGAGGTTCGGAGGATGATGAAAGACGGTTCAGGTGGAGATAGACATCGGTGCCGTATCTGTGAAAGAAATGTTAGTGACGGATTTGTTCATAATCAGAATAGGCGTATTTGTTTAGGCGGATTGGAAGTACGCTTGTTTAACACTTACCCTTCCATACTGATGAGTTTCAAGTCACCGCCGAAGTAGCGCGCGTATAAACGTGAGATGGGTAAACCATATCCAAAACCAGCCATCGGGGCCTTGAAGTCGCTCTTGTCGAAATCGGGATCTAAGCTTGGCGTACGATCGACAGTGGTGTACATGTAAGTCCAGACGAGAGGGATAGCGCTTCGAGGGATACCACCGCCTTCGTCAGAGATCTTGATGGTGATATCTTCCTTGCCTTCGGCAACGATAACCTTTGTAACGGGGAAAGCTTGCTTCTCCATACCATGGGTTTCGACAACGGCGCGCAGAGAGTTCTTAAGGGTCTCGAAAAGCATGTGCGACAGATGACCGGGAACGTACATAAAGTTCAGGTTGGGGTTGCAGACGAGTTGGACCTTGGGAGCTTCGAAAAGACCATAGTGATCCTCACAGACGAACCGGGCGTTCTCAATGGCTTCCTGAGCGAGATCTTGGACATTGGTCTTGGTACAAATAATACCGACATAGGTGGGGTCGCGATGATGGCTTTGGTCTGTCAGTGCGATGTGCTGGCCGATAAGCATGCGGATACCGATACGGGACATGTAGAAGCGGTCGAGGAAGGACTGGATGGTGCTGTCGATCTGCATGCGCTGGCGGCGGCGCTTGTATTCGAGGATGCCTTGAGCCATTGTGGTAACGACACCATCGTGACGGCGCTTGATGTGGTGCAAAGTCTGAGCGAAACGTTGATTGTACAGGTGAAGATCGGCGGGCCAGTCGCTCGAGTCGTCAACAATAGCAAAGTACCGGCGCGCAGCGGCCTTGGCTTTGCCATTGTCGTTCTGAAGACCGCCCCAACCGTCGGCTTCGCCCTCGTCGATAGAGGGATTGGGGGTTGCGGCAGGAAGGCGAAAAGCATTGCGACCGATAGCTTTGCTGGGTTTCATGAGGCGGCTTCGGATATCCGAGGGTAACTGTGGCCGAGGTAGTTGTGTGATTTCCTACCGGTCGAGTTAATACTCCGGATTTTGGCAATTGACTTCAAAGACGCATACCTCGAACGATTGAGCGTACCAATCTTTGACTTTAATGACAGAGGGCATCTCATTAAGACCATCTGGGAGCTCGTCGAGCTCTTGCACGCGATGAGCTAGACGGATTGGAAGCTCCTCGGCTAAGAACTGAGAAGCTCGGAACAGGGTTCCTTTCGCAGCCCAAAGTCAATAACTGTGCTCAATGGATACGGGAACGAGCAAAAACATACCGACTGAGGGTTTCTCGCCGAACTGGACCATCTGGCGCAAGCTGACACCAGTGGCGGGAAACCGAGCATAGTGACGGATAGTATCCATCAGACGCTCTGAAGCTTTCCACGACATGATGGGCAACCGTGGGTCGAATCAGAGAGCAAAACAAGGTGGGAGAATAGAGGGTGACGATGTCGCAGAAAGAGAAATCGGACTCGAAGGCAGGCTCGGACGGGCGGAGGGAGAGACCGGGTTCCCGCTGCGGAAGAGCGTCCGAGGAAGTTGAAAGGTCGGAGGATAAGCTCACGGCGTCGTCATTGAAGAGTCAAGACGAGAGAAGTCGAGCGACTATATCGTCCGAGAGAATTGGCGAGTGGGGAAGAGAAAGAAAGGACGATGTGAGGCGATGATAAGATATGGAGAGTGGAAGAGCAGTGCAGAAGGGTAGAATAGAGTACGAGTATCAATGATGGATGGCGGCCCCGCGAATGGAAAGAGAGGCGTGCAAATAGCGGGAGAAGCCGAGGCAGTGGCCGGAGAGTGGAGGTACGTGAGGTACCTTGGATGCTATTCTTCGGTTGGTCTCTCTATCTTGTGCCTTGAACGACGGAGAATTCAAAAAACAATGCTATTGCAGTGTCGCGTGAGACAATCCAGACGCGCACATGAAAATGGAACAACTCGGAGGAGAGTTGGGAGAAGAGACGAGCCAAGGTGGAAGAAGACGGAAGTGCTCGGACGGAACTGAATGAGCACCTAGTTAACGATGATTCCGGGGGGAACATTTCCTTCTTCACTTTAAAAACGTCATTCTAGTGGAGGAACTGTCCAATTGCTGCCATTGTAAACTGAGCTTGCACGGTTGCAAGTGGGATCAAGTATGGGGAAGTATTTCTCTAGACCAGACCAGACCAGACCAGACCAGACCAGAGGGGTAAATACATAAATGGCACATGATGGAGAAGCTGCAGCACATCCACGGAGACATGGAGCAACTTTTACATCAGGTATTCAAGCTCAAGACTACGTACGGCCCAAAGGAGTTGATAGAGTAAACCAAACATCTATTGAATCTTATAATCATGAATTTTCTCCAGCAAGTATTCATATCATGATTTCGAACCAGCAATTTCCAAGTGAAGCCTGTCACTTACACTTCCCCTCATCACCGCCGGTCTCCGAGCTTTAATGTCGGGGTACGGACCTCTCAGCTCGGCGAAGCCCCGGGCAGGTCATGCCACAGAAAATGGACTCGCATATAAGTAAACAACAGACCACTCTGCAAGACTTTTCCATTGAATTGTAGGTTTGCTGTCATGTTTTAGAGGGAGAAGCGTGTAAGACCTCGGCCTAGACCTTGGTTATCTAGGTTATGTGCTCCAAGCGGTGGTGCTATGGTGGATGTGCCAAAGCTCAGTTCTCGATCCAAGGGTCTTGCATTCGATTAGGGTCAAACAGGTTCCGATTTTTGAAAAGTCTGTAGAATCGCATGGCGGTTATGACATGTTATCCCGGGTATTCATACGTCAATCCTGATCTGACACCGCTTGGATCAGTATCACGAGGATCTTTGTTGCATCATGTAGCCCCTGCCGAAGGAATCAAGCAAGGCCACGGGTAGAATCTCGATTTAATGCACCATCTTCTCCTCTTGGTTAACTTGACTGCAAAGAAGAGCAACTTCCCCAGACTTTGAACCCAACTTGGTCTGGGGAGATCGCTCTCGAGTCAAACGACTAGCTACTAACCTACCCCACACCTCAGCACAGGGACGCACATCACTGAACATAGGCCTAGACAGGGAGTGCCTGATGAGATGCGGGTTATCGAGTCTTTATATAGAGCCTCGATATGGTCAAGTCAGTGTTGTTTTTGGAGTTTGTCAAGACTTGTAGTTCATACACGCACTTTCATGTGCTTCGTGGTTGGTGAGATACTTACTAAGATAGGGTTTCACGAACTGGCCGAGTCACGTGACACGCCGTTTGCAATGTTTCTCGTTGAAAAGGGCTGAGACAGAAGCATCATTGATGCCCAGCAACAAAGAAAAAAGGCGCATCGTTCTGAAACCTAAGACTGACAACTCAACGAGAGACACTCAGTTGGGCGTCTAATAAAACTGAGCTGTAGGAAATGCCAACACGTGAAAAGATGACGTATTTTGATTTCAATATAATCTGATTGGACCGGACAAAATATGGGTCAGTTCCATCTCCCGTCCCATTCATGGCCACAATTCCCCGCCTCAAGGACTAGGAAAATGTTACTGTTACCATACTCGGCCAAAGTCAAACCAACGGCGCCCGTGTCGAAGCCAAACGGGGAGATTTGGTGGCTTCTCTTTATAGTTGAGTTTCTATTGATAACTAGAGTTCATCGTCTTTTTCTCGCTTCTTTCTCGACTACTTTCGCTTGTTCTTTCGCGCCCCTTTCTTACCTGGGTCTCCTCCCTGCACTGCGGCCCACGCGGGGCCCTTAATTTTTCTTTGCGCTGGTCAAGCCCGGTTATTGTTGGTGGACGTCCGGCCTGGCCCTGCGACTGTGGACTGTGGACGTGTCCAGCCTCCCAGGGCGAGTGAGAGTCCAGTCGAGTCGAGTCGGTGAAGCTGGGATCCCTTCCAAGTGCTCCACTCTTGAACACGTCGTTGGCGTTGGTCTCCTTTAGGCCATTTGAAGCTCTCAAAAGGTAAAGAGTTCGCATTAACTACCTACCTACCTAGACGCGAGGTTGGTTTGGTGCCGCTATCTTTGACGTCCCGTACCTTGCCTTGCCGTTGCCGTTGCCCGAGGCCGCAGAAGGAAAATCAACATAAACACACCACTTTACATCAGATCTGTCGCCATCAAATCATGGATCTCGCTGCTATCGACGAGGATACCGCTGCTGTTCTCGCTGCGGCTGCAGCTGAGGCTGACGAGGCGTCTGCAGTCTCGGACCAGCAATTCATCTTCTCGACGCCGGATCGAAAACAACCTCTCTCAAATTCATCCTCTACCGCCACTACACCAGCCACCAGTTATTTCTCTTACGGAAACCTCAGCAACGGTTATCGCAATGAATTTCGCGATCGATATCACGACGACAATGACTCTGCCCCGGACCAAGACATTCCCGGATTGAGAACGCCTTCATTACTCTCCAGCCCGAGTGTGGCTTCAAGTCTAGGATTCTCCACAGGACGGGTTAGTCCTCACAAAAGGGACATCTCTGGCCATTCAAGACTATCTTCAATTAACGATTCACCAAACAACACTTCTCCCTCTGTGCGTCGGACCCACCGGCCACGAAACAGTCGCGATGTTTTGGCGCAGAGGTTGAGTCAGCTCGCGCATGAGCTCACTTCAGGCGACGATGATTTACTTGACGATAGTGGCGTCGACATTCTCACCGCGCAACTGGATCAGCTGGAGGGCACAAAGATGCTTAAGAAGACCGTCTCATTTTCCTTACCTTCCACACCATCACCGCGACAAGCGCGTCAACGACTGAGTCTGGATATGTGCAGTCCTGGCGAATCAATTTTCAGCACACCAGGTTCCGCGTTCAAGACACGGTTCTCAGACTTGGGAGCATCACTTAGAAGGGATCTTGAGCCAGAACCGGAGCCAGAGCCGGAACCTCCGGCCAACATGGGTATGACTGTTGCTCAGGCCAAGAAGGTTATTCAAGAAGTTACTCAACTCAATGAGGAGATGTCACAATTGGTCACAAATCTTAAGGCTCGACAAGAAGAGTCTGATGTACGTTTTTTTTTTTTTTTGGTTTCGCCGTTCGACTGTCCATATATTTACATATCCCACAGCATATCCAAGGTCTGCTCATCGAGCGTGCCGAACGGGCTGCACAGCGCATTATCTTTCTCCAAAACCGAATAGCTCACCTGTAAGTTTATCTGCCACCCTTTTCTCAACAGCTTTCTAACA
Organism: Fusarium subglutinans; assembly: GCF_013396075.1. Lineage (NCBI taxonomy): Eukaryota > Fungi > Ascomycota > Sordariomycetes > Hypocreales > Nectriaceae > Fusarium > Fusarium subglutinans. The sequence continues at coordinate 141,044 of NW_023502102.1, read as the reverse complement.
AACAACAGCGAGCAAGAATTGCGTGAAAATGACGATGAACTTCAGTATCTCCGTATCTGCCTCAAAGCCGTTGAGATTCAAATGCCAGCCCATCCAGACAAGGAACTTCAAAGATGCATATCCTCATTCAAAAAGGATTACCAAGCTCTAAAACGAAAACGTGTCAATCGCTCCAGCATCGCAAGCCTCTCTAGTCTCGGTTCTCCATATCCCGGCTCTCCGGCATGACATCAGGCTCCCTTAGTTTGCGGATAATAAACACCTATACGCAACACTCACGAATTACGATATTCATCTCTCTCATCACTGCACCGACTCACGCCTTTACGCTTTATGACGTTTCGCTTCCTCTCATACGAAATTGTTCTTATTGTTACATCCTGGCAAGTCACAATTAAAGTAATGGCTTTCACCACAACTACGTACTGCTCACGCAGCACATCGCGCCATCGTTCACATCAGATACCCTTTCCCGAAGCAAGCACTGTTGTGTTTTCTCAAATTCGCATACAATTGGTGCATTACGGCATAGCGATCGTTCTTGACATTTGGCAGCAATGCCCTCAAAATATATTAATGGCACGGTGTTGATGGAAACTCCATGTCTGGTTTATTGGCATTATTACTGTCGGTTTTTTACTGTTTAACAACTCATGATATCAGGCATGAAGAGGGTCACGAGTTTAGTCTAGAAGATAGCACCAATGACATGACTGTCCAAGTCAACACAGCAGCAATACCTGTTGCAGAAGCATGGCGCTATGGACTGACGATAGTGCTTGACCATTGAAACACACTGTTCTTCATCCCATATCAACGAATCATTGCCACCGGCTCTTGGTCTTTGCATCCCCGTACCCATCAAGGTCAAGCGCTGATGATATTCAAGAACACGCACACATAAGAAAGCGGTATTACCGTCCCGCTTCCCCGTAGAGCACAGCACTCCTTTGAGCCGCAGCATATATGAGCTCGCACGAGACGTAGCTTGCAAACCATCGATCTTTAGATAACACAAGCAGTCAGACCACGTGGCTGTAAAACGTAGCAGAAACAATTCTCTTGTAACGATCATCGGAGGGACAGAGCACAAAGTAAACGTGCAACGAACGTGGTATTTCCTGACTAGAGCCTCATCGTTCCACACCAAAAGATCATCGTACACTGTTCAAACCACCCAAAGATGGAGAAACAAGAACTAACTAATTAATATGAGAATATTGGGTCATGCATGTCGTCAATTTGTCATGTAAAGTCGTAAAACCCACCCAGAAAATTCAGAGAAATATGAAAGGAAAAGGAGAAGATCCAGCCAGTCCTTGCACGCAGAAAGGGTCCAATGACTTTTTACATAGAAGAAACCTCCCAAGATTAAGAAAAAAATAAAATAAAAGATATTCATGAAGCTTTTTTTGCTTTTCAGTAGGTCGCGCGATAATGTCCACCATCATCCACAACGGCATTTCTCATGGGTCGTTGATTCATTCGTAGGTACTCATCGTATGTCATGCCACTTGGATCCTTGCCCGTCTCTTCAAAGATCAAGCTCGATCGACGATCCGCATCTCGACGAGGCAGGGTTCTTGGAGTTGCTTCAATTGGCGACTTGGACTTGGGGCTCGAAGAATATCTATACTCTTTGTCCCGGCTACGTCTGCTGCTGGTGGGATGACTGTTCCGATGACTGGGCGAGGGTATATCGTAGGCATCGACGGCGTTGGAGCTGCTGTCGATAGCAGATGCTGAGTGGCGGTATCGGTTGGATACAGGGCTTCTGGCTCTGTGGCTTGAGCTGGAAGATACAGGAGAGTCCTTTGAGGGACGGATGGTGCTGTCTGAACCGACGCGGGAGACAAAACGACTGGAGGAGGACAACGGAGATTGTCTGTGGTTATCCTTCGATCCGCGTCGATACTTCTCACGCTCTCGATAGTCATCAGGTCTATGCCGTCCCGACTTCTCCTCCTTAATCTTATAAACATCTTCAGAAGAAGTCCGTCTATAGTCAGACTCATTCTCCTCAGTGTGTTTGATCCACCCCGCAATAGCATCAACCACAAGTTCATGCGTCTCTCGATGCCGAGTCGCTGGAAGAAGATGTCGAGAGATCTGCTTCGGTAAGCGCTCAGGCTTGTCATCGACAAGGACGCCATCAGCTGTGATGGGAAGATCGGTCATGATGTGGTTAAGACGTTTGGCTTCTTGATCTGGGAATGCACGGAGCTGACATGTCATCCAACGCTCGAAACCAGCGGGCGTGAGGGACGGGATATGTGGCATGCCTCCGGGGCGTCTTTGGATGAGGTGGTTCTCACATCGGAGGTGTTGATAGAGTGTTTCTAGATTATCAAGAGCTCCGTGTGGCCGGCAGTCAAAGATTTCTGATAGAGTTAGATGAGGTGTGGTTATACGGTGAGTCTACACTTACGCTGAAAGGGGAACGTCTCTGTGTCAAGCTTGTATTCGAGATAGAATGCATTGAGCTTTTCTGGAGTGACGACGAGTGAGTTGTGAGGGCTGTATTCAGAGATCTGTGCATGTTAGTTCGGTCACTTAAATGCCCCTATCCTGGTGACGCACCAAATAGTTGGCGATTCCTCGAAGAACCTGACCAAGTCTCTTGGTAGGCTCACCCTTATCATCGAAAAGTGTACCCCATTTCAGGTCAACAGCCGATAGTACTGGGCCCTGTTTCACCGGCTCTGGAGGCGGCACAGATCGTGATGTTGGCCGTGGTTCAGGGTGTCGAGACTCAGGGCCTTCATTCAAGATGATCGGAGCTTTAGAGAACCGTACACATGGCCGAGGCTTTGGAGCAGGCGGTGAGGACTCTTTGATAGATGGTTTTGGGGGTGAAGAGGGACGATTGGAGGCACGGGAAGAGGCAGAGTCGGAGATGTAAGACGTGGTAGGACTACCGAGGGAGCTGCGGCTGGAAGAAGGATTGCTGCGAGACTTGTTCTTGGAGTCGAAGGAGGAAGACGCTGATTCATGCTTCTTCGGCTCTTCGCGAACAGGCTCCCGAGGGGTTGATTCGTGAGAAGCAGGCTTGGCAGGGTGTGATCTGGGACTTGAAGGTTCAGAGGAAGAAGGCGTATCTGTTGGTGAGTGCTCCTCAACCACTGTATACGCAGTCGGTTAATGTCAAGACGTAAAGAGAGACTGAAATGGAAACTTACGCTCAGACTTGACTTTTTCAAAGATCTCGTCAAACCATCTCGTCTTCATCTCATCGATGGTCAACTTGCGCACCAGATCTTCAACTTGTTCTTTCGACATATCTGCACTGAGTCTTTTCTTGAGCTGAGAATGAGAGTCGGTTGAGCCGGAAGCAATAGAGCCGTCGTCCTTCTCAGTCGTCTTGACATGAGGTATTTGAATACTCTCCGTCTTCCCCTTGTGCAACCCATCAACATGCCCACCATCCATAGCCAGGGCGGCGATCGGAGACGACGAAGGTTCAGCAGAAAGCATGGTAACCTAGCACGGCAGTAGTTGAGGACGCATAGAATGAGAGAGAGGAACGAAGTCGAGTGACACGAAATATTAGAAATAATAAGCAACAAAAAAGTGAAGACTAATCATGAATATGCATGTGGAAAAAAGGCAGCGAGAGAGAGAGTGGGAGAGAGATAAGAGGAGCTGACGGGACAGACAAACTGAGGAGGGACAATGTCGGGCTTATACATGGGAATGGGTGCAAGAAGATGGATAACAACGTTAGTTCAGTTCTAGTGAACTAGTTAATGACTACGTTGGACTATCACAGAAACAGAATGACACCAGAAAGCAAGACAAGGATCATCGTTCTTGAAGGCTTCTGTGGGAATGGTTACGCAGCAGCCCTGAGTGAGGCCTACTAAGGGTCTCACCCGTGGGAAGACAGGATAGGAAACGCAGTGGGAAGATCGCGTTGCGCGGCCGGGCGAGCTGAAGGTGAATGCTACAGGTAGCTCACTTGCTCACGTCTTATTGCTGTAGACTATCATGTTGGGTTGGTGGCAGAGGTGCAGGTCCCTAGATCCCTGCATGTTGGCGTCAGGCTTCCAATATGACATACATGCTTCTGGGGGGTTTTACGGCAACTAATACACTCCATGCTATAACAAGAGGCAATTCGAAATATTTATAGTATATCAATACGAAAAGATCATACAGACCAGAGCCCACCTGCAACTTATAAGTCGTCAAGATATAATATCAAAACTCCAAGTTTTTCTTGTAAACATGATATAATATGGATCACAACTCACACAGTCTCGGCTCCTCCCCCCCTCCCCCCCCCAAAACAAAACCTTGCTCCCCCAACCCACCACACCAAAGGACCCTTCCCTTCCTTTAACCACGCTGCCCCTCATCATTGGGCCGCAACGTCCACGAGGGGAATTATTCGCCCCCAGCGAAGCCAATTGCCATGAGGGTCACTTTATTGGATGGTGTTCCTTTTAGCCGAATGAGTCGGGGATCAGAGCGGGAGGCGAATGGGCCATTGGTCTCGTTGGGAAAAGCAAGATTCCTGACTGTGGAGGATGACATTATGCTGCATACGATGTGACGGCTAACAGTGAGTGAGGCTCTGACTCGGCAGATGTTTTTGGCCAACTGGGCGTTTGTAATTCGAGTATCAGCACGATAGACCGACGTTGGGCTGTATTTGTACAATGCGCCGAATGACCCATGATGATCAAGATCAAGCTATAGACATTGGTCAACTTATGTATCTCTTACTTGAGATGAAAATGCAAAAGTTGCGGTCTAATAAACCATCATCATCTTACAGTCAAAATCCAAAAACACGTTACGCAAGCTAGGAACAGGTCTAGTCAGGAACATATTGGCATATTCATCCAAGCCTTTCCCAACAGGCTGAGACTTATTAGAATGACATCAGGGTTCGTCAGCAGCCGAGCAATATGAGTGGTAGTCCTCAAAGTACTTGAAATGGTTTGATTTGAGCCTAGTAAGGACATACAGGACCAACAACAGTTCCGTGAGAGCTCCAAAACAGTAGTCTAAGGGCGAAACCCAAGAACAGCAAAAACAACAAATATGCTGGACGACGTCCTATCAGACGCCAACGCCTACGCCCACAGTAAGATATGCTCTCACCCATAGCCATTGCACAGTTTCCATTCTCACTCCCCGAACATTTACGCCTTGTACAAGATATCTAAGAATCCACTCGCCAGATCAACAACAACACCCTTGTTGGGCAGTGAGCCAGCAACACCGTACAGGGCCGAGGAATCACCCATAGCCTTACCCTTGGCACCCTTGCCTTCGACAAGACGAACACGCTCCTTCTCACGCTCCTCTTCGACAACAGCCTCCAGGTCAGCGATGAGGTTCTCCCAGACCTTCGAGATGGGCAGGGTAACGGCAACATGGATGGCAGGAGGGTCCTGAAGAGAGTTGAGGTGCCATCCCTTGGCACTCATAGCATCAGCAATATCGTAGATGTTCAAGTTGCGGGACGTAAAGGCAACGACCGAAACAAGAGGTCTGCCAATAATCTCAAGCTCGCCGCTCAGTGGCGAAGACTGAATGGCCTCGGTGATCTTCTTGGCGGTTCCCACGATCTTGGTGCAAGCGTCAATGTATCCGGCCTCACCGATAGTCATCAAACTAGCCCAGCAACCAGCGATGAGAGCACCGGGACGAGAACCAGCAATACCGGGAGAAGCGTAGACACCACCAGACCAATCGGGACAAACAAAGTACTGATACTTTCGAAGCTCGGCGGTACGGTACAGGACAGTCGAGTTACCCTTGGGAGCGAAACCATACTTGTGAGTATCACAGCTGATACTGCTAACACCCTTGAGTCTGAAATCAAAGAGCTGAGACTCGAAACCGGCGCGCTCAAGGAAGGGAACCAAGAAGGAACCGAGACAGCAGTCGACATGCAGCCAGAGCTTCTTTCGCTGAGCAAGCTTGGATAGAGCAACAATGTCGTCCATAATACCGTGGGGGAAGTTGGGTGCCGAACCGACAAGCATAACAGTGTTGGGGTTGATCAGGCGCGAAACAGCCTTGACATCGACCTGGTATTCAGGAGCAGGGCAGGCGACGAGGTGAATCTTGTAACCGAAGTACTGAGCTGCCTTGCGGAAGGCAGTGTGGCCAGTATCGGGAAGAATCCTATCACGGCTGGTCAGTCCTATTGGTCAATGGCAACCTTGCAGCTTCACTTACATCTCAGGCTCTGTAATTCCACGTTCGTTGTAGGCTTGTTGACGAGCAGCCAGACAAGCAGAAAGGATACTGTCGGTTCCTCCACTGGTAGAAGCACCTGCAGCGCCAGGAGGAGCGTGGAAGATGCTCAGGACCATGCTCACAACCTCGGCCTCCATCTTGCGCACACCAGGGAAGACATCAGGATGGATAGGATTGGCCACAGTGAACTTGCCAAAAGCCTCAGTCTGGAGCTGCATCAACTCATCCTCTCCGTGATAGACAGCGCCAGAGACATATCCATCCTCCCAGCGGGTATGATCCATGTTGGCAAGGTTCTCAAGCTCGGCGCGAACGGCATCGATAGGTAGGCCATCTTTTGGCAGGGAGAGGTAGCGAATCTGGTCTTTGGGAACTAGCTTGTCGGATAGCTTGACTAGAGACTCCTGGACCTGCTGCTGAACCTTGTTTCGCACGCCTGGAGCTCGGAGGAAGTAACCGTAAAGAATGCGACGAATGTTGACGTAGAGCTCGACAACGGAGCCGATGACTCCGCGACCTCGGAGCTGCCAGAATGCGCGACGGCCCCATCGCCAGACAAAGAGGAATAAGAGAACATTGCGTAATCTAAAGTGTAAGGAGACATGATTAGTATTAGACACATCAATTGATAGGCCGCGGTGGGCTTGTGGGGTTGTATAGAAGTGGTATCGTGACTTACAGATCGAGGTTCAATAGAGGCCAAGAAACGTTGTGTCTTCCACGAGCAACACTCTCAATACCACCACGCAAGTTCAGGGGAAGACGGGACAAGGCCCCAACGTGAGCTTGAGAAGTCATGATAAATTAGTTTCCAAAGTTTCCAAAGCAAGAGATATAAAACGATAAAGAATGAGAAAAAATCCGGGGAAAATTTGGAGAAGAATTGGCCGTGTTATAAACACGAGCTCGAAGAGGGAGCTTGACGTCGTTTATCTCCAAACCAATATCGCGGGGCATAGCCAGTACTTGGATATTTTTTAGCGCCATCTCAGCACCCGTCACATGCTTGGCGGGGACGCGGGCTCCGCGGGAACCCCTACCGTTAGCGTCTAGCCCCTAAATTTATAGCTCTTGAACCCTTCCAAGGCGTCCGACTCTCCACTGAAACGGATCGTGGGCCGAAGGATCCCTGTCGACGCCGTAATTGTACATGAGCGGTCGCAGTCTCGTTGAGAAAGTCAATTGTTTATGATCAACTACCTTTTTTGGGCTATAACCCCGCTGCGAGATACGACTCCTCGAGTTTGGAGATTTCGCATTCGGTCGGCAGAACGGAATGTTTTGCCTGAATCGTGGGGCGAGGGTTTCATCAAGAGCTTTGATACTCGAGATACAAAGTTTATTCAGGATCCGATTCTCGATACTGCATGGATATTCACGTCTAGCTCGGATAACTAATGAAAGAGAGAGCTTCAACTACCGGTGGACAATACCCCGCGGGTTCCTATGGTTATCATCGAGTCAAGTGACGAATGAAACAAAGCGGACTTACACTCGCACTCGCACTCGGTACTATTACCCTCATGAAGCATATCTTGTAAATTGGTTGATCTGTGATCCTTTGAGTGAAGCTGATGCGAACTTACCCTTGTAGATCCTACTGAAGAGGTCCCAGCTTCTTTACTGTGATTCAACTGCGGCACGTTCTAGAAACAGAACATAAACTCTCTAATCCAGGTTGTCGTCATACCATTCGGATTAGACGAGATGAGACTTGGTAGATTACTCCAAGGTTCCTAATCCTGACCTCGTAAAGCAGCAGCAGAGTGTCTTATCACAGCTTCTCCAGATCATAATTCGGCTTCAAAGGGACATAATGGGGTGAATGTTATAATGAAACAACAAGATCAACCATGCGTCTTCAAGGCTGAAAGCCCTCAACGTATCGATATCCATACATACAGAACATGTCCAGATTCATATAAGCTAAATTCGCCAATAGTCACCAACTAACGCCAAGAAAAAAAACCTACTGGCTTTTCCATCTCCAATCCTATGAAAGCCCTCCGAGTCTAGGTATCACAAAACGCCCAATGACCTCGCTCGAATGTCGTGTTCATTATGCTCATTGCAGCTTCTTCACGCTGGCATCGCCAAACTTGTTCTTCAGCTGTTGCAGGTAGAAATGCGATTGCTTATCACATGATGTCGAGCCTGTAACTGTGCAGTCGACCAAGAGGGTGACAAAGTCTCCGTCACGGTACGCATTACCTTCCTTGTTGCGGTCGTATGAGGCGAACGTGCGCTGGGGAATGAGCGCAAGCTTGGAGAGAATGGTAGGGTGCCATTGGACAATATGTTCCTTTACGAGGTTAGGTCACGTTCCTCGGCAGATAAATTTAGGGTAAAACTTACAAGTGCATGTCGCTCGGCTTTTTGGAAGTTGTAGCTCTGGTACAGAGGGTCCATCCATGTCTCGATAAAGAACTTGGCCCATTCGCCGTTCTTGAGGATGTAACTGTTAGTTACCAACCCTGCTTCGTCTTGGCTGATGACAAGGCCTGCATCTTGACCCTTGAGGTGGGAAAATGTCTTAATGATGCTGTCCGGCGGCACTATAGACCAGTCCTTAATCATCAGGCTTTCTAGTTTCGCCGGATTCACCACCTGCTCCTCTAACTTTTTGTCGAGCTCCATAATGTAAGCGTTCTGGTCGAGGAACCAGACGTAAGTGGCATCGGGGTATTTTGATAGCGCATGGCGCATTGCGATAATCTTGGCCCATGATCGTGGGGATTTGCCAGTATCATAGTCAGATGCTTGTACGATCATGGCTTCATATCCTATGACATGTCAGCTTCATCCATAAACAAGCCTTTCATAGCTGCCTTACCGTTTCTTGACGCATATTGCTCTCGGTTGTGTCGAATCGATTCTAAATAGACATCGTTGTACTGTGTATTGTCCAATACTGTCACAACGACAACGGGGGGGTTGCCTGACGGAACATGCTCGTGGTACGGCGTTTCGCCTTTTAGTCCAAAGAGGAAGAATATAAATCCAATAACTCCGAGGAGAAGTAAAAGCGCTGTTCTTTTGCGGATTCGGCGCAGAATTGGCGGTATTTGCGACGAGCGCTGCTTGAAAGGTGGTGGATTGGAGTTCTTGCGAGGGGGATATGCGAAGTGCATATTGGGCGATTGCTCCGTCGAGCCACGCCAGATATAGTATAATATAATTCGCGAACGAGACCAGGATAGCCTCCTTGACTTGGAAGCAGTCAAAGAAAGCCCGTAGACTAGGCGTTTGTAGATCGTCCGTTTCGCGAAGGGAGACCAGGTTCTTGTGTAACTGCGAGAGCGGGCAGCCGTGTAAACTGAATTCAAAAAAGGACTCGTGATCGCAGGAAGAATTAAAGAAGCGAGTGAGGGCGAACAGTCTGGTCCGCAGCAAATGGAGGAGCTAATCAGGAAGTCATGGTTGGCGCACTTGGTTGATGATAGATGGCTTTTTGGAGCGGCCGAATTCATGAGGCCCTGGCCCACATACTGGGCCTCTGGGCTACCCTGCCCGTATTTCAATGGCAGGGGTCCGTTCAGAACACCAAATTCCAACGTCATCTCGGTGTCGGGGCTATAAAAGTCCGACTTAGACATGATAAGGTCAAGAAACATGAGATCAGAATACGATGAATTCGTATCGAGGTCTGATCTATATATAAGCTGTCATATGTCTAATCAGACCATTCTTTTAGTGATAGATCAGGAGCCAAAGATTGGTTATTGCTTGCTGATCGTTATCACGAGATGTTGGAAAGCATGTATGCATTCCATCATTTCCATGAACAACTGAAGAGCGGAATCGACAAAAACAAGAGAACACTTGGCATGGTGATGATCGAGGTGATAATTGATTATAATGACCACAGTAGAGGTCTCTTTTCTTCACAATACATAATAATACAAGCATGTATCAACCAACATCCGACAACCTGCTCACTGCTTATGTACGAGGGTAGTGTACCCAGCAGATGCCTCACACCGTTACGAACGCCCGAAAGCATCACGATGCGTGAATGAAGGTTGATAATCTCATGCTGACCAGCGAGCAAAGAGCCAAAACGGCTCTCGCCCAAGGCACAGCAGAGCGTAAATCTTTGCACACAGACTAGTTGACTTGACAGGGAAGAGCAAGATCTAGGCAACTTAAGAGTGTGCAGATACATACACGATGTAGAGCATTGGGGCCATGGGAACAAAAAACTGCTTGAGAACAAAAGCTTCCTAGCTTCATTGATCTTTCTTGCTTCCTTGATTCGGCCCATCGCCGATATCTTCATCTTCATCATCGTCTTCACCGATGTCAACAACCCTGTCGCTCACGTTTTTGAGCACGCGAGCACTCAGCTTCTGAACGAATTTCCAGATGCCCACGAGAAACGTGAATGCACCAATGAGTACAAAAATGAGGTTGATGTTCTCGACACGGTTTCGGCCGGTGCCTCCTCTTCTACCACCACCACCTGCTACGCCGCTGCTTCGGATCTGCCACCAACTGAATGGAGACACAGTAAGCATCGTCTTGAATAGCCCGACAATTCCCAGGGAGAAGAAGCCCTTGACGAAGTGCTCGAACCAAGAGGTTGGCAGTTGTGGTGGAGGTTGTCTCAGGGCTTCGATATCTGTGACCACGCTTGTGACAGTTTCGCCGATTATTCCAATTGGGTCGGACCAAAGATCAAAGAGAGGATCTGCAACAAATCCGAGGACAAAAATGCTCATTATACAGAACCAGACGGTCAAAGCAACCTGCGCCCACTTGCTGCTCAAAACGGAGCCCCAGTGTAGTCGAGAAATGCGATACGTAAACTTGCAAGTCGGGCATTGCCAGTAGTTCCTAGCTTCCATGGGGTTTGCGAGCCTCCAGGCGCTGAGGCATCCTTCATGAACATATTTCTGCGAACCCTTACACTTGCATGGTGATAGCAACCTTCCCAGTTCGGGATCGTCGGAGACATATGTAGGTCGAGATGAACCTGTAGGAATGCCAAACGTTGTTGACTGTTCAGGAAATCTGGGCTCTTCAGTGTCGAGACATATACGACATGTGCGCGGGCCATAGCGCCTCTGTCTCGGCACGCTTCGAGACTCCTGGTTAAAGGTAGTATCGGGCTTTGGAGGAGATGCCCATCGCGTTGTAGGCTCTGGTGTCGCTGCACGTGGCTCTGGTTCAGGCTGTCGAGCAAAATTATCCCCAACCGAGGACCAACCCCACGTAGGGCGCGTCTCCATGATGAATTACGTGAACCTGTGGAAGTAAAGAGAGGTAAGGGTAACAGCAGTAGGTGATAGAATCACAGTAGTAATGTGCTAAAGTCGTGGGCCGTGGAGACGTTTCAGGCGCAACCTACATGTTTTTGCGAAGCTCGAATATCAAGAGGAGCAGTAGGAGAGCGGGGGAACACCTGGCCGCTCGCCAAGATTGTAACGAGGAGTTAAGTCACCCCAGGTAAGGTATGGAGAGGCCAGCTCAGCCTCCTTTTCTTGCGAGAGAAGATGGAGGAAGGAAGCCGAAGTAGCCGATACCAAGCTCGCACGAAGAAGGCTGCTTTGTGTGTGGAGTCTGGAACTTGGCGCGGTTCGGGAAAAGTATGATCCCGAGAATATCGAGGTGAGGATTCAATCTTGATTGCAGGATTGACAGAGGGAACGGATGGAAGAGTTGAGAGATTTTAACTAGAAGTTTGAGAATTGCTTGTATATGAATATTTCCTTGACTGAAAGTTTAATAAGCAGCTTTGATGAATGGCACGATATGAAGTCTAAGATCTGGCAACTTGACTCCGTAGACCGGCGATCGGATAATCTGTTACCCCGCATTGAGCTCCCAGCGGTTGAGCTCGACGCGCAGCTGGACCTGCCTAGAGGCTACAGCTGCTTTGGCCATACACCAGAGCTCCAGTTGCAGCCTTGCTTGATATCTCCTCGTCAACCCCACGAATCTATAACCGCCCATAATTCAACACGCACTTCTTTCGTAACGATCCTATCAAAGCAGGAACTTGAGCGATGGCGGACCGATACTCCTTCTCCCTCACAACCTTCTCCCCCAGGTATGTTTCGGTGACGACACTGTTGATATGCGAGCATCATCACTGACAAAGTTATAGCGGAAAGCTGGTGCAGATTGGTACGTAATTGCCGATGTATCTTCGATATGCTTTGCGTATTGGAGTTTCATGACCATTTCAAGCTTTGGAACTAACTTGACGAAATAGAGTATGCCCTCAATGCTGTAAACCAGGGTATTACTGCCCTTGGCATCAAAGGTTCGCGCTCCCCCAGCATCTTGAACGAGCTCCTGCTAACCTGCACAAGCCACCAACGGTATCGTTCTCGCCACCGAGAAGAAGTCATCATCCCCTCTGGCCGACCAGAGCTCTCTCTCCAAGATCAGCGACATCACTCCCAACATCGGCATGGTGTACTCTGGCATGGGCCCTGATTATCGAGTGTTGGTGGACCGAGCACGCAAGGTTTCGCATAGTGGCTACAAGCGCATCTACAACGAGTACCCCCCTACCAGAATATTGGTGCAGGATGTCGCCCGAGTGATGCAGGAGGCCACGCAATCCGCTGGTGTTCGACCTTATGGTGTGAGTCTGTTGGTTGCTGGTTGGGATGAGGGTATTGAGCCTGAGGAGGAGAGCAAGACCACTGAGGAGAGCGAAGAGAAGAAGGTCAACCGAAAGACTGGTGGTATTCACAAGGGCGGCCCCATGCTGTACCAGGTCGATCCCTCTGGCAGTTACTACCCATGGAAGGCTACAGCCATTGGCAAGAGTGCGACAAAGGCCAAGACATTCTTGGAAAAGCGATACTCGGAGGAACTCGAGCTTGAGGATGCTATCCACATTGCGCTGTTGACCCTGAAGGACAACATCGAGGGTGAGATGAACGGTGACAGCATCGAAATTGGTAAGTTTCCAGCAAGAGTCGAGAGTGAGAGTCTTGCTAACATGTTGCAGGTATTGTTGGTGCTCCCGCAGACCATCTTTTGGGTCTTGAGGGTGTTGATGGGGCTGTCGGACCGCGTTTCAGAAAGCTGACCCCTCAAGAGATTGAGGATTACCTGACGAGTCTATGATTGCCCTTATGCAAATGATCACAACGAGAAGCATTGTACAATAGAGGGTCATTGGGCTCACTAGAGCTGGTTCTGATAGAAGAGCAGCTCATTATGAGCTTTGAGATTGCTTTACCTTTTTTGTGACTATGAATGACGATCTGGGGCCAGCCTGAACGGCAACAACTGCCCTACCCTCAGGAGGCGTAAAATCTATTTTTGTCCATGATGAAACTGGGTCTTGAGCATCTTTTCCAAGACCAATTTGGCCATTGGTGTTGTTCCCTATTACGTAGATGCAGCCATCAGCCGTAAGAGCAATGGCATGTGATTCTCCAAGCCCAAAATCCTGCACGTCTTTGTCTCCATCAACTTCGAAGTAGTTCGGTAGCTCGCTGATATCTTGAAATACGTCGGGTCGGCTTCGTGAGCCAGGGGCTGCCATGCCCCAGAGATACAATCCGCCACTCTCTGTCAAAGCTGCAGCTGTGTAGCCCGCTGCTGCAATCTTCTTGATAGGCTCGCCGAGATCACTCAGATCTTGTATGACACCAGGTTCGTTGGCAGGGCTAATGACACGATCAGTATGGACTTCCCACAGTTGTACATGAATGCCAACCAGGACTCGTCAATTTCACGGCCGAGGCAGTCTCGGAATCGTGGGTCACCACAGCTCAGGACGGTCCCATCCTCGAGAAGAATAATGAAGCCAGCGTCGTAAGCTGTTATCTGGCGGACAGCAGCCTTGCAAGGCCAGGAATCGGTACTCTTGTTAGCTTTCCATGCTGCCAAAGACGAATATTGAACAGTGGCGTGATTTGAGGGTGAACAGTCCGAGTCCTGAGCAGCCAAGACCTTACCATCCCCTGAAATAGCACTTGGAGAGTCGAATAGAAGTCCTTGGATATCCCCACGATGAAGAAGCTGGCCTGGGGATGATCCAGCGATGGCCCAAGTTGAATCCTGTTGAACTTCAAAGTGTTAGAAAGGAGTCCTTGCTCACGTTATAGAACGAAATACCTACCCATAGTATAGCTCATTTCGGAACATATTCGTCCAATAGACCTGGCTGCCAATGCTTTTGTGAGAGTGAATATATCGTCAGGCTCTTCGTCCGCTGGCGAAGGGTCGAATGTGAGCTGGTTCCACGCATTGAAGCCGGTTGCGTATAGCTCCATGGTTTGATCTGAGGAAGGGGCTCGTACTGGGAGATCCATGACTATCTGTGACTTTGGTATATGTAACGAGTGACAAAGAAAGTTGAGATATTGATGGTTCATAGAAAAGCGTCTCTTGTTTGGCAGTTGTAGGTCCAGACCAGAGTTAAGTTGCGATGAAAGCCTGTGGCCACTCAAGATGAATATCGTCAGTTGATCACTAGAAGGTCAGCTTAGACCAAAACGGATGTAAAACACAGTAAAAGCAAAACTGAAAGCCAAGAGTCTGAAAGGGATATTGAACAGAAGAAGAATTCCTATTTGTCTTGGCTTTCTTGCAATTACATTGTGTTCTTGGTGCCCGTTCAGCGGGCACTGAGAATGAACAGTGCTAATCTTACCCCTGCATTGGCAGACTTCAGAGCACTCGAGTACTAGAACGCCCAATTGCTGGCAGTTTAATCAGGGAAACAGATATTAAAATATGAGGAAAAGTGTGTAATGATGTAGGAAAGTAAAAATTGTTTTTCTACGTGACTTTCTAGCAGTAATTTCAAAGTGACGGGGAGGATATTATCGCCTGATTCAGCTCGGCAGTGACAGATGCACAATTGCTAATCTGCGCAGTCAGTCCCTCCCGGTCCCTCCACGCTCTTGAGTGAGTGCCTGTGAATCAGTGCTCTACACCAACATCTCTCGGTGGGCCTCCCACCATCTCTCTTCCTTATACTTCCCCTTCATTGATAGAGCTTTTCTCCTTTCCCTTCTTATGCTGCTGAAAGCAAACCACTACCCGCAAACCTTCTTTCGTTCTTTAGCTTTCCACCAGTCACTCTCCTCCGTGAAGACAGCTTCACCAAAGCGTACCAGAATAGTCCGACACTTGGCTCGCCCAAGACTTCTAAATTGCTATTCACTAATCCCCCATGATAAGAAAATGATGGAAGTAGATGACGAGCAGTCTCCCAACAGCGGGAGTCCAGACTCCTCACGGTCGGAGAGTCCTGCTACCGCCTCGACACCATCACCAATGATCGAGGTCGAAGAAACAGTGACCATTCTCCCCCCACACAAGGCCAAAAACAGCAAACAAAAGGACTCAACCAAGTCCAGAGATGTTCGTCCAGTTCCGGACATCATCAAGCCTCGTGCCTACCAGCGAGAGATGCTGGAGCAGAGCCTGAAGAGGAACATCATCGTTGCGGTAAGCACCTGCAGGTATCGTCATTTCGAATCATATCATCTAACAGTCATAAGATGGATACAGGCAGTGGCAAGACCCAAGTGTATGTTCATAGCAGAGTGTTATGGGAGTGAGACCTTGACTGAACACTGCAGCGCTGTTCTTCGCATTCAAGCGGAACTTGAGAGATGTTCACCTGACAAGGTTCGTGGATCAATGAACAAACCAATAGCAGGCCACTGACTACCTATGTAAAGCTTGTGTGGTTCTTGGGCAATACCGTTGGCCTCGTTGAGCAACAGTATAATGTCATCAAAGGACAAATGCCATCGGTGCCTATGAGATCGCTTACGGGGCAGCTCAACATCGATACATGGTCGCCAAGTATTTGGCCACAAATTCTCGAGGGCACTCGCATAATAGTATCTACATTCTCCATCTTGCGTGATGCTCTTGACCACGCCTTTGTCACAATGGACATGCTCGCTTTAATAGTATTTGACGAAGGTAAGTGGCTGTTCGCGTTACAATCACTCTTGTTAACCAGTGGCAGTCCATAATTGCGTTAAGAACAACCCTGGGCGGAAGATCATGATGAACTTCTACCATCGACACAAGAACGCGGGTATGCCAGTACCAGCCATACTTGGCTTGACTGCCAGTCCCATCATCTCATCAGATCTCAAGGAGATTGAGAAACTAGAGAATACGATGGACGCTATCTGTGTTACTCCGACCATTCATCGAGAGCAACTGCTAAAGCATATCAACAAGCCTTACCTCGTTCGCTCTCTCTACGAGGTTACGAAGATCCCTCCCCGTACGCCACTGATGCAACAATTGCAATCAGAATACTCGAATATGGATATTGCAAAGGATCCTGAGGTTCTTAAGTTAAAAGCTCTTGTTGCTAATGATGAAAAGAAGCGGGAAAAGTTGATGGACGTGATTATGAAGCACGATACCTTCTCACAACAGCAAATCAAGGGCCTCTGGAACAAGAGCAGAGAAATCCTTGCCGAACTTGGCAGCTGGGCAGCAGACTATTACATTTCACAGATGATCAAGAACTTCCTTGGCAGAATCGACGAGCCTAGTACTTTCACCGATGCATGGTCTAACGATGACAGGACCTACCTTGCAGGACACTTGCGCCGAATCAACATTGGTGTCTTTGATAACTCACCACCAACCGAGCAAACTGTGTCACACAAAACTAGCCGACTGATCCATGAACTTCTTGAGGCCAAGAACGATGCAGTTGGAATCATTTTTGTCAAGGAACGAACTGCAGTGCATACGCTTTGCAAGCTTCTTAACAACTACCCCCCTATCCAAGACCGTTACAAAGTCGGTGCAATAGTCGGGTCTTCGAGCTACGGACTCCAGAAACAGAAGGTCTATGAGTACCCCATTGGCTCTGACAATGTACTCGAGGAATTCAGATCAGGGGCTATCGATCTCCTGGTGGCTACCAGTGTCTTAGAAGAAGGCATTGATGTTCCCGCATGCAACCTAGTTGTGTCCTTCGACGAAATTGCTACCCTCAAGTCATTTATCCAACGCCGTGGACGAGCTCGCAAGCAGGAGTCCAAGATGATTGCCTTGATGAGCTCAGGTGCAGACTCCCGCGCCTGGGAAGACCTGGAAATAGGCATGAAGGAACGTTATGAAGATGACCAACGAGAGTTGGATCGATTGGATAAACAGGCGTGGGCTGAGGATATTGATTCTACCTGCTATATCGTGAAGAGCACAGGAGCACGGCTAGACCTCCATAATGCTCGACAACACTTGGATCGCTTTTGCCGTGTTGTTTTTCGCTCGGAGTATGTCAACCAGCTCCCTGAATACGTCTTTTATAAAGAAGAGACTCCATACGGTGGGCCGATATTGAGAGCTACAGTCACTTTGCCGGGAGGGTTGCCGCTGAATCTTCGCACGTTCAAAAGTGCTTGCGGATGGAAGTCTGAGCGGAATGCCATCAGAGATGCCGCATTTCAGGCTTACGTCGCTTTGTACGAAGCTGGGCTGGTCACAGATAACCTGGCCCCTCTCAATGCCAAGTCAGAGACGGTGGAAGAGAAAATCGATCTGATAACGGAGCCCCTATTCGACCCTTGGGTCCAGATCGCCCAACGCTGGAAGTCGGATTGTGATAAGCAAGCCTACTTGTTCGATTTTACTGATGACGAATTTCCCCGACCTTGTCTATTTTGGATCATTTTACCTGCTCTGATCGACCTGCCTCGAAACATCACGTTATACCCTGGGAATGGCCCCAATTGGTCCATTGTATGCCGTTCGGTCGACGAAATACCCAACGAGGTATCTTCAAACGAACCAGATATAACTTCGGCTCTCTTGGCGATGAACTTTCAACACCGCTGGGATGTCGACGATCGCGAGCATGTCATCAAGATGTTCTTGGAGAGTACATCCATCTCCGCTCCCCCCAACGTCACCCGGGATTCCATGGCTGCATATCCCTTCCGCGGGGCAGGGGAAGAACAGGCCAAGAAGCACAGGGTTCTCGTGCGGGATAAAAAGAACAAGCCGTTTCACTACGTCCGCACGATTCCATCAAAACCTAAAATCGACGATGTGCAACACCCATTCTATGAATATGGGACAGCAGAAGAGCATGAGGAGTATCTGGTTCTGGAAAAATGGGGTACCCGAAACGATTTACTTCACGATTTAAGAGGAGATGTTCAGCCTAAGTCAAGCACTAAGCCATACGAATATGTGCTTCCTATTTCTGAAGCCCGTGTTGATAAGGTCGGAAGACGAGTCGTCAAGTGCGGTCTGTTCATTCCACACATCATACATGAGCTAGAGGTGCATCTTATTGCTTCCGAATTATCGTCTACCCTTCTGAAGCCAGTTGGCATCGAGAATTTGCAGTTGGTGCTCGAGGCCATAAGCTCACCTAGTGCTTGTGAGCCTGTTGACTACCAGAGACTTGAATTTCTGGGCGATTCGATTTTGAAGTTTTGCACCGTCACTCAGGCTTATTCTGAACGTAAGTAGCCCCCTTTGTTGTAGAGGTCGATACACTAACTGTCACAGACCCGTCCTGGCCCGAAGGGCTTCTGAACCATTTTAAAGATCGACTCGTATCCAACGAACGTCTCCAACGAGTGTGTATTGAGAAAGGGCTCTCGAAGTTCATTCTTTCGAAGAGTTTCACCGCTTTGAAATGGAGGCCACGCTATCTTGATGACATTCCCAAAGGTATACTCCCCTCTCGGCCCGCCCCAACGCGAGGATCGAAGACCTTGGCCGATGTTGTCGAGGCACTTATCGGAGCCTCTTACCACGACGGAGGGATGACCAAGGCCCTTAAATGCATTTCGATCTTTTTGGGTGACAGGTGCAATTGGCATCAAGAGGGTGTGGCTAGAGACATTCTCTTTGCTGCAGCTCCTAGCGACGTTAAGCTTCCCAGTATCCTTGAACCTCTTGAAGACCTGATCAAGTATACGTTTAAGAAGAAGTCTCTGCTGATCGAAGCAGTCACGCATGCTTCATATGCTACAACCATGCAGGAAAGATCCTACGAGCAGCTCGAGTTTCTGGGGGACGCTGTCCTGGATTATATCGTTGTCACCAAAATGTTTCAGCACGATCCACCAATTCCTACTGGTCGCCTTCATATGATCAAAACGGCCATTGTGAATGGAGAGTTTCTTGGATTCGTGAATCTAATCAACTCTATCCAACGAGAAGACTTGGAAGTTGAGCGAGTTGAGCTCAACGGTAAGCCTACAACCGAAACTACTACACTTCCGCTTTGGAAGCTTACGACCAAAACTACTGCACTTCCACTTTGGAAGTTCATGAGGTTTAATTCTTCCGAAATGGCCAATGCCATGGTAAAAACTGAGGAGAGATTCGAGTCCATGCGACAGGAGCTTGTCACGGCTTTGTGGGGTGATGGGCACGTACCCAGTGGTGATGGCCCCTATCCCTGGGTACTCCTCGCACGCCTTCAGCCCCCAAAGTTTTATTCAGATATTTTTGAAGCTCTTCTGGGTGCCGTCTGGGTCGACTCCGGGTCGATTGAAGAGTGCACGCGTGTTCTTGAAAGATTTCAGGTAATGGATTATCTGAAGTTTGTTATGGAGAAGGACATACACGTACAGCATCCCAAAGAGCAACTCTCCAAATTGGCTATTGCAACAAAAGTGAAATACACCACAACCGAGATCGAAGAGCCCGATCCTCTATGGAGTTGTGAACTCACAATTGGAGAGCGTTTGGTAGCAGAAGTCGAAGGTTCTCTCAACAAAGTTGAAGCTATGGCCAAAGCTGCGGAGAAGGCAATTCGACTTTTGACAGGAGCGATGAATGCAGCCGATCAGCAACAAGATGCCATGGACACCTCGTAGGAAGGGGATCAGGAACGCGCCTCACTGAGAGATGATATTGCACAGAAACAGGACGAGGTCTCGGCCGATACTTCGCCAGAGAAGGAGTCCACCGATCATCCAATGGAAGGCACCCTGACCGACAATCCGGAGGACAAGGATCCGGTCGTTCCTCCAAAGAGAGAGAACAAGACGAAGTCGTTGAATGAACCACCGAAGAACGAGAAACCGAAGCATTTGGCCGTCCACCCAAAGGAAGTGGGTTCAGCTTATGGACACATAGAGGAAGATTTGATCGATTTCTCGGAGGATGAGATGTCGGTCGACGGTCCAAAGGAAGTGGATTTGGGCTATGATTCCATGGAGGAGGATTTGATTGGGTTCTCAGACGATGAAACGTTGGACGACCGTCCAAGTAAAAAGAGACCAGTTGACGTTTCAGAAGATCACGAGATAGCTGATCTTCCAGAGAAGAAAAAGTTTAAGAAATTTTGAGGCGAGAGGATACTGGAGCTCACTTGGAGATAGATCAAGAAGGATAAGACTAGACATTGCTTGCAGATAACTAGATAGATACCCTAGCTCGTCTATACTTGCTTTCCAAGTTCTTCCAAGATCGTGGCTACTGTCCACTCAAACGTTTTCTCAATATCTCCATCAGCACTCACATCACTCTGTACCTTGATACCCTCCTTATCCAAAACATCTGTCTTGAACTTGCCCTCTACATCGCCATCCTCAAACATCCAAGCATGCTCTTCTACATAGTTAGGCCATACGATCTTATCAACATAACCAGGAGGGTCTGCCCAGAAGCCCTCCAGGGTGACGTATCCGTCTCTGGCTTCTCTTCTCTTCTTAGCCTTCTCGTACGTTGTGCGCAAGAAGAGTTTGATGTCCAGATTGGGCTTTATAGCAGCCATAGAAGGGGAGTAGAGAAGAAAGCCATCAAGGAGACATAGACGGAGGGTTTTACGAAGGGGATGGTCTGGGCCTAGAGCGGCATCGACTTTGGCACGTTGAGCGGCGATGCTGGCTTCTGATACGGGGCACTTGCCCACGGAGTTTTTATCTTCTTTGGAGTCAAGGGTAGGCTAAAGGATAAAGTCAGACATAAAGATCATGACTCAAGATGTATGACTTACAGGAAAGGCGGCGTGTTGGCGGATATAAGTGAGGGACTCGGCCATGGCCGGGATGTCAAGGGCCTCAGCGCAGTCCCAATCTAAGAGACCATTTTTGGTGGGCAGCCTATACCTAGAAGTTAGACATAGCTCATGCCAAAATATCGTCTGATCATACTCATTCTCAGGTCTATAAAAGTCATCCTCGTGAAGAATGAAAGTATTGGGGAAAATGTCCCGCAGTAGCCGTGCAAGGGTCGTTTTCCCACTGGAGGAGCACCCCGAGATGCCGACTATGAGGGCCTTATTTGGGGTCATGATGCCAAGATATCAGCAGTTGATTTAACATATGTTGTGTAATGTTAGACTGGTCGTGGGTTTGACGTCGGCAAAGTGCGGGAGGATCGCAAGCACAGATGCACGCACGCACGCACATGCAGGGGAGGGTTTGATAGTGGCACTCAGCCGCTAACGATGGAAATACAGGGGTTATTATCGGACCCGACTTTGATCTACGAGACAAGGTTCAACGGACTTGGCATCATTTTCGAAGTCTAAACTATTGAATTTATCGTCCGATAAAAGTTAAATAGACTAAAACTAAACCAAACTCCGGATATTTTAGATCTGGAGTAAGACAGTCACGCGATGGTCGTTGCGATAACCTCGCACAATCGCAATCAAGATCGTCGTCTCCTTTCCCCGTCGGGTCTAGCGGAAGATATTGGAGAGACGAACCACAGCCGTGAGACGTGGCATTGGGTCGACCGATTTGCTGAGAGACCGTGAAAGCACGGCGGCGATTAAATAAACATGTCTCTACGTGCGACAACACCTTACTATCATTGGTAGCGTCTACATTCCCTTGCGGGAGATTGCCAAGAGCTGCACTATATTTTACTACAATTAGACTTAGGCTTAGATTTAGACTTGATTTTTGGCTGCCATCAAAGGGGGCAAGTTTGAAGCAAGGGCGGACGTATTTGTCTAAGTCGATGCCAGCAAAGAAATGCCCATTTTGCTTCTGTTCTTCATGATATCGGCCCTCTCTAGCCTCAGTCTGTCCATGTCCCCTCTGTCCATGTTTGCTTCTTCCCCCTTCTCGCCTCTAATCTCAGCTCGCATTCTCCCCAAGCGTGCCAAGTCCGCCATCATGCACTTATAACTCGATTCCGAGTCATACACCAAGATTCCAACAAATTGAATGGGCTATCTTGCCCAATAATTCGCAGCCGACACATACCAGGCGCCTCTCCCGTGTGCCCTCCCTTGAGAACAACGTTTCCCCTTGATATAATGGTATATGGCTACCCAAACGTAACATGGGACAGCATTCCCGGCTTCTGCCCCAAGCAACAATGTTGAAGCCTCCAAACTCCTCCTTCATGGAGAAGACTCTGCCCCTAAGGAATAGGGTGGCAGAAAAGATTGAGTGGGTGAAACTTCGTACGCCAAAAGTGGTAAAATCGAGAGCATTTCGAAGAGCGGCGACCATTACATCTGCTGTGTTCCTTGCACTCACATTCATTATCGTTTTGGCAAAGTTGACGAATGCGGGCTTCTTTATACCAAAACTTGTCAGCCATATCTCGAGATATCCCACATGTCAGAGCAAGGGGATCAATGGAACGAGAGACATATGGGAAGCTTCACAAAAGAAGTACGAGAATCTGATGGACGATAAGTTCACGTACGCTTCTGAACCTCTTCCCGGTCTCAGTGGTAGAATGCTAACAATGGTCATGTCCCAGAATTGCTATGCAAACGTATCGTCGGCCGAAGGAACTCCAAGAAACGCTTGACATTATCCTGAGCGAGGAAGTCCCCTCACTCCTCGAAATAGTCGTCGTCTGGAACGATCTCGAAAACTATCCCCCGGATGACTACGTTTCAAAACACGGAGTCCCAGTCCGATTCCGAAAGTCGAAGCGCAACAGCCTCAACGAAAAGCTCTGGCCCGATCCCGACTACAAGACACAAGCGATTCTGCTCTCAGACGATGATGTCTACTATCACCCGAACGACCTCGAGTTCGTCTTTCAGACATGGCGCAAGTTTGGCAGGAATCGAATGGTCGGTGCTCTCGCTCGATGCACGCCTATCGATACGTTTGGATACCACAAGTACACGTTCTGCTCCAGCAGATGGGGAGAGGACGAGTATAACATGGTGCTGACCAATCTGGCTTTCTCACATGTGTCGTTCCTCGACTACTACTCTTCCAACGACACGATCATGACACAAATCAGAGACTATGTCGACGAGGGCTTCAACTGCGAGGATCTTGCCATGAACTATGTCCATGGACTTCTCACGGGCGAAGGGCCTCTTCTCATCAACGGACATGAGAAGTATGTCAACTTTGTTCCTAAGGTTGGAATCAGTATGAAGAAGGGTCATATGGAGGCCCGAAGCGCCTGTCTGAACGACTTTTCCAAGATGTTTGGATGTCACCCCTTGGTCGACGAGTCGGGGTATATTCAACGAGGTGTGCTGGTAATGTGAGGAGTTTCAGGATATAATTGATGTTATTTTGAGCGTTTTAAGTCGCAATGAGGCGATTCTCATGCGAATAGTGTATAACAAGACGGGACCAGAACCAGATAGTTGCCTGCGCAGGGTTAACTGCTATTAAGGCAGAGTTAAAGACGGCTGCACCAGGAGCGTTGTATCACGGCAATTATCGATTTAACGAATGCTTTGGAATTGAAACGAAAGATAAGAAAGTCGAGCAATGAAACACGCTGAAAACATGATCTTGGTCGGGCTTTGAAACGTCCATGAAATCGATTTTCATGGATAATTCGCTGCTGCCCCACGTGATGTAACCAACGTCAACCTACAGCACTTGGATCCATCACCAAAACCACCAAAAACAGCATCACAACCTCAAATCCTCCTCCTCATCCCCAACCATGGCGATGAACCCAGGCGAACAAACAGGAGTAATCATCTCCACGGCCGTCGTAGCCCTCCTCACCGGTTACGCTTTCGGTATCTACACTATCCGAGGCTACCTCATCCCACCCTCTCTGTTTGAGGAGCGCCGGCGCAACCTACACGACCCTGTCGAGAGTGACGAGAGCGATTTCGACGAGGATGACACTGTTCTCGATCATGCTCCCAACTGGGCCAATGGCGCCGACGCCGATAAGAGGCAGGGTCTGAAGAATGTTGAGAAGGAGAAGGAGCCTGTTCTGAAGGACAATGGAGAGGAGTGCAAGCTTGTTCTTGTTGTGCGAACAGATCTGGGCATGACAAAGGGTACGTTAACACAATCACTCTTGAAATTGTCTATGCAGTGCTGACAGTATGTGCTGTAGGCAAAATCGCTGCTCAATGCTCCCACGCTACCCTCGCATGCTACAAGGCCCTCTCCCGCGCCCCCGCCGACTCTCCCCTATCCAAGATCCTCAAGCGCTGGGAACGTCTCGGCCAGGCCAAGATCGCCGTGCAAGTCAAGAGCCAGGACGAAATGCTCGAGCTTCGACGCAAGGCCCGGTCTCTGGGTATCACAGCTGAGGTTATCCAGGATGCTGGCCGAACACAGATTGAGGCGGGCAGCATGACAGTCCTGGGCGTTGGACCTGCGCCCAGAAGCCTTGTTGACCAGGTCACTGGTGGGCTCAAGCTGCTGTAAATGGCGAAGGCTCGAAAAGAATGAGAGGATTTTGGCGATACACGAAGACACGCACGGGATTACGAATTGGGTCGGATATGTAAAAGTACTGCAAAATAGACATTCACATGGGAATTTGATAGATAGACCCGCATTTTTCACTCAAAAAGAAGCATGCTTTCTGTGTGATAAAGGGTATTATTCGCATTTGCACATTCAAGTCTATTACTCCTTTTTCGCAAACCTCGCCAACGCCGGGCCCAGATCCGCTTCCGCCTCGATCTGCTTCTTGTCCTTCTTGGCCTGCTGCTCCTTCCAGATCTCGTCCACCTGCAATCTCTTGTCGTCGATAATGTTCTTCTTTCGTTGCTTGCGCAAATACTTCTTGAGCGCGCCGTTCTTGCCTCTTGCTCGCTTGCGGATCTCCTCGGCGATATCTGTGGCTGGTGTATCGAGGTCCTTCTCTGCGCGGCGCTGCTTGTCGGATCGCAAATCCAAGTTTCCTATGTAGTTGGGGTCGAGGGCGATCATATCGGGCTGAAGCTTGTTCAACAGACCCTTCACTTCGGACTCCTGTCGTTGCTTGGCAGTCTCGAAGGGGTTGACCTCCAGTGCGTCGTAGTTGGCCTCACCAGCGCCAGGGACGATGATGGAAGAAAAGCCTGAATCGTGACCGAGGCCGAGAACATCTTCGAAGGGGCACCAGCGCACGCGCTCAATACGCTTGCCCTCACCACCCCAGGCCATATAAGGGCTTTGGACCTTTTCTTGAACAGGGGCATTCTTGTCGAAAAGACCCTTCCAGATTGTCGTCTGAGTACCCCATCCAACAGCTGTCAAGCCAGTATCTGAAATCGCCAGTGAAGATACAGGCTGGCGTGTGAAGTAGTTGTTAACCTCTCGGAACATTCTCAGATCCCAGACTGCCATCTTCTGATCCTGACCAGCTGACACCATGTATCGACCTTCACGGTCGATGGCCAAGTCTCGTACGGGTCCCCGATGCGCTAACAGTTTAACAAGAGGATCTTGGGTGTTGGGCGACCATAGTGTGACTGTTCCGTTCTGGTGGCCGACATGTAGAATAGCGTTCCAGGGGTTCTGCTTGAGGGAACATGGTTGGCCTAATCGGGTGGGAATTTCGGCGACTAATTGACCTGTTGACGTGTCCTGGTATTTAAGGAAACCGACAGAGCCCTGACGCTATTAGTTGTGCATGTAGTAAGTGGGAAAGGTGAAACTCACGATTGTTGCTAATAGGTAGTGGTATGGCAAAAACTCCATATGAGACACCTCCTGGTGCTTCCTCAAAGTGTGCAGTTCGACGCCATTGTGATCGTAGATATAAACGTACTTCTTCTGCGCAACAGCAAAGTACTGGTTGTTGTGCAACCACTTGATATCCCTTACGGTCTCACCCAGCTGCAATTCGCAACCAAGCTTACCCTCTCGCCAGTCCATCGTCGCAACATGACCCTTTCGACCACCGAGCAACAGGTCCCGCCCATTCCTCGAGTAATCGAAGTGATATGGCCCCAGATCGTCCAGCTTGAGCTCGAATCGCTTTTGCGCAGTCCCCACGGCAATATCCGAAGTAATATCGTCTTGTCGGACTTTGTATGTTCGTTCGAGCTCGTCCTCAGCTTCGAGAAAGCCAGATGTGTTCTCGAGCAAGATCTCGGCATCTTTGGCTTTCAGCGCAGCATCCTGGTACTTGCCCTCAAGGCGCTTCATGTTGCTTCGAAGCTTCTTGTCCTTGATGGCCTTGATGTTGACCTTCTTCCCTCGACCGTAGGCTTTGTTTGCTTCTCGGATTCGGCGAGCACGTTCTCGCTCCTGACGAGGAACGAGTTCTGTTCTGGCGCCTTGAACGGCGAGTGCGCCATTGTCGCGCACCTTTGAAGTGGGCGCATCAACTGTGTCGACCTCCATATTTTCGTATTGTCAACGCGCTCAACTGGAAGAAAGGCAACTTTGAATTGGATGGCAGATGGATTGGCATACAACTTTCCTTATCGACAAAAAAATTCACCGCTTATCGTGATGAGTCTATTGGATGCGATGCTCCACTCTTGGTTGACAGAATAAACGGTCCTCCGAGTATTTGGTTCAATGGATGCAAAGTTATGCTCATTGACTTGAAATGTCATCGACATAAGATATTTAGACTTGTAGTGATCGGATATAAGATATTTGAGAAAAAATTATTCCTTCAGCTTCGCCATATAGAATGGTGAGATCAATCCCTAATAAGTCTGCTCGTCGAGACTCAGCATCCATCTAACAATCAGGGTTCTTTATGTCATCCACTAATACGCCACTATCGATAGGCACAAAAATTATTTTGGATTTAACCCCGCCATCACCGCCTAAGAATATCGACGATATTGCCATCATTTTGCCTACAATTTGTACAGAAATCTCAATTCGATACTTCTGTCCCTCAATCTGGCTTCGTTACCATTTCGATTCAAAGCCGGTGGCGAGAGCAAAATGCCCGTCGCTGTGGCTCATTCCCATAGGCCAACCACAAAGGTTACACACAAGGCCTTCAAGTCACGGGCTGCTTCTAAGCATGAGTTGAGGGACCGCGCAAAGGGTAAGACTCTCCCGAAATTTTGTTATTTCTCCAATTCTGACACAAACACAGGCCGAGTTGCCGACGAAAAGGGCAACAGAAAGACTCCCCATCAACAAGTCATGTCTAAATTCGACCGACGAAACCAGGCCAAGCAGGCCCGATTGAACAAGCACAAGGAACATGTTAAGGAAACCTCTGTTTTCGCTGGAAAGGATGGCGCTCCTCGACATGTCGCCGTTATTCCCCTTTGCGCTGGAACCGACCTTGACGCTGCGATCAAGCAGCTGAACAACAGCGTCGATATCGAGGACAACACCGAGAGTGGGAACTACCGAGTCACAGTCGACCGATTCAAGCAAAAATTACAATACATTCCTATCGAGCGAGACCTGAACGCCTGTCTCGACGCTGCCCGTGTTGCTGACTTCGTCATTGTCGTTCTGTCCGCCAACGTTGAGGTTGATGAACTCGGAGAGTTGATCTTGCGAAGTGTTGAGAGCCAGGGCATGTCCACCCTCTTTACTATCGTTGAAGGTCTCGACAAGGTTGAGCCCGCGAAGCAGCGACAAAGTGTTCTAGTCTCTCTCAAATCTTTCATCACACATTTTCACCCTGAGCAAGAGAAGCTTTACAGTATCGAGAACCGACAAGATTGTGCCAACCTCATGCGATCACTGTGCAGCACAACACCAAAGGGCATCCGATGGAGAGACGAGAGGAGTTGGATGCTTGCGGAGGATATCAAATTCGCCTACTCCGAGTCCGATTCAACAGTTATCACTGGTGTTGTCCGCGGCAAGGGCCTCAAGGCAGACCGTCTTCTTCAGGTTGGCGACTGGGGAACTTTCCAGATTGAGAAGATTGAGGCTGCTCCTCTGCCTAAACAGGTCAAGAAGAAGGGAGAGGAGATGACCGTTGACCCCGAAGAGGCTGGCAAGCTTCTGGAGGAGCCTTCTGAGGATCGAGATGACTTGGTGGAGCTGGCTCCTGAGGAGGTCATGATGGACGACGCTGATGACGCCATGACAACTGACGCCACTGAGAAGAAGGGTGTTCTTCTGGATGATCACCACTATTTCTCAGATGAGGAGGCTGAGGCAAGAAAGATCAAGAAGAAGGTTCCCAAGGGTACATCCAACTACCAGTCAGCTTGGTATCTGGAGGATGTCTCTGACTCAGAGTCCGATATGGAGGACTTTGAGATGAAGGATGAGGCTGGAGAGGAGGCCCGTCCTGAGGATGGTCTTGAGGGCTATGCACCTGCACCTGCTACTGAGGGTGCCCCCTCAGAATATCCTCAATCGGAGATGATGATTGAGCCGGATGAGGAGGAGGATGCTAAGCAGCTTGAGCAATATCGAGCTGGAAAGCGAAATGAGGTTGAGGACGATATGGAGTTTCCCGATGAGATTGAGTTGCACCCTAATGTCTTGGCCCGAGAGCGTCTGGCCAGATATCGTGGTCTGAAGAGTCTGCGAACCAGTACCTGGCAGGAGGATGAGGACCGCGCACATGAGCCTGAGGAGTGGAGACGTCTTCTTCAAGTTCCAAATTATCAATCCTCAAAATCCCAAGCCACAAGAGAGGCTCTGGTCGGTGGTGTTGAGCCTGGTACCCGTGTTCACATCTACGTCAAGGGCATCTCTCCTATCCAGGAGAAGACCTACAACCCCAAGAAGCCACTCACTCTCTTTTCTCTTCTACGACATGAGAACAAGAAGACGGCCGTCAACTACCTTTTCAACCTCAGCTCCGATTTCACCAAGTCTATCAAGGCTAAGGAGGAGCTCATTGTCCAGTGTGGACCTCGCCGAATGGTTATCAAGCCTCTCTTCTCCCAGCCTGGTCAAACACCAAATGATGTTCACAAGTACTGCCGGTTCCTCCACCCCGGTCAGTCAGCCATTGCGACCTTCATGGGTCCTCTAACATGGGGTGCTGTGCCTGTTCTGTTCTTCAAGCGAACCACAGCCGAGGAGGTTGAGAAGGACGAGAACGAGGATGGCCCTCACATTGGTCTTTCACTCATCGGCACAGGAACCGCGCTACCACCATCCACATCTCGCGTCATCGCCAAACGCATTATCCTCACTGGCCATCCTTACCATATTCACAAGAAGATCGTCACTATCCGATACATGTTCTTCAACCGAGAGGATGTCGAGTGGTTCAAGGCTCTACCTCTGTGGACCAAGCGTGGCCGCAGCGGTTTCGTCAAGGAGCCTCTCGGTACACATGGTTACTTCAAGGCAACATTCGATGGACGTATCAACCCTCAAGACTCCATCGGCGTCAGTCTTTACAAGCGGGTGTGGCCTCGAAATGCTGCTCCTGTGGAGGGACCCCTATTGGAGATCGAGCCCAGCGCAGTGCAAGCTGATGGCGATATGATGATGGATGACCAGGCATAGACATGACACCCAGTATACCTTTAGAATTAAAAGTTGGCGTTTCTTCCTTTCCTCTTATATGACTATTTCAAGCAGTGTCCCTTTTGATATATATGTGAGCGTTTACTCCAGCTGCTCCAGACCTTCTGTTGGTCTGGGACCTCCCTTGCTTCGTCTCTCTTCCTCTGCGCCACTGGCCTTCCATGCGCTCTTGATGAGTCTGATAATGTGATCGACGCCAACATCCTTCTTCACCTGCGCAAAGACCGTTGGTCCACCTTCTCGGATCTTTCGAGCATCTCTCTCCATGACACCAAGGTCTGCACCAACAATCTCAGCCAGATCGGTCTTGTTCACAACCAAAAGATCACTCTGCGTGATACCAGGACCACCCTTTCGAGGAATCTTGTCACCGCCGCTGACATCGATAACGTAGATGATGAAATCGGCAAGTTCACGACTATAATTCGCAGCGAGGTTGTCGCCTCCTGATTCAATCAGAAGAATATCAGTGTCGAACTCGCGGTGCAGGTCCTCCAATGCAGCGAGGTTCTGTGAGATATCTTCACGCACAGCGGCGTGGGGACAACCACCGGTCTCAATGGCACGGATGCGAGGAGGCGGGAGGGCTTTGTTTCGGGTAAGGAACTCTGCGTCTTCGCGGGTGAAGATGTCGTTCGTCACGGCAGCGAGGGAGTATTCCTTTCGGAGAGCGAGGGACAGGGCGAGCATGAGGGCAGTCTTTCCGGAACCGACGGGACTAATCAAGTCAGCTTTGCCAATACGATTGAGTCAGAGACCCTCACCCTCCAATGCCAATAGTGAAAGCTCTCTCGGACCATTCTCGCCCTTCTACGATTGGCATCTCTCGACCCAGGAAGCTTCCTGGGCCATCGAGAATCTCATGGGAGTGGCCATGCTCAACAGCATTGAAGCCTCCGTCGTGAGAGTGAGAGTGACCGCCGTCGTGAGAGTGCGACATGATGAACAACTCTTAAGTAAACCTAGCTTGAGGAAAGTTTTGTTGTTAGAACTAAGGTAGGGAGGGGAAGCTTCAGATAAGAATATAGAGGCTGCCCTTATCAGCTTGAAGCTCCAAATACTGACGTGGGGGAGGGGTTAAGTGGGTGGAGACAGAAACCTTCGCCCGGCCGGCGGCCAGCGGGTCACCGCCCGGGAAAAGTGGGGCTTGTTCGACTTATACGGATGTTCAACATGGACCATCTTTTTTTGTTTCTGAATGCATTCTCCCATAGCATATGTGTGATTGTCTTGGCTGAGGGCATGTTCACCGGAGGTTGTTGGTTTCCTGGCAGGCTGAGAACCATCCAATGACAACCGACACTCTTTATACCATATACACAGCGCTATAATTCTCGATCGAGGAACATATGCCAAATAGCTTCATATCACTTTAGACTTGACGTGCTCAGTTTTATTTGAATACATTCTGAGTCAGTGCTGTTATTTTTACATCATTTTCTTTCTTGTATGTGGTTTCTTAAGCTTTGCTGTTGTAACCTACATAGTGACAAGGTTTTGCTTATTAAAGACAACCACGCACATCCTCAAGGCCAGCCAAAGAAACAGACTGGACATCAAGGAATAAAGTCAAAAAGAGATCCTAATGCCAGGATTCGAACCTGGGTTTCCTCCCCCTTTCGGGCACGGTTCTGCATAGTGGGCGTCACCGTGTGATACCTTGGAATGCTTGACCACTACACCACATCAGGTTCGGTTATTGAGAGTTTACTGCACAAGATGCCTTCATGAGGAACAGACTTTGTTTACTCTATGGAGTCGTATTTGTTGTTGTTGTTAAGTCGGTAAGCAGGTAAGGCAATCGATTACATGATTCTCCAAAACGCTCGAGCCCCTGTTCGTAACAAAAAATGATAGAGGCACGTTTCGAACAGGTAAATATGATAGATTCTAGTTAACGGATTAGCTGTCATAAA
Source organism: Fusarium subglutinans (assembly GCF_013396075.1). NCBI lineage: Eukaryota > Fungi > Ascomycota > Sordariomycetes > Hypocreales > Nectriaceae > Fusarium > Fusarium subglutinans. The sequence continues at coordinate 109,378 of NW_023502102.1, read as the reverse complement.
AAGAAAGCACACAACATACATGCCGGGCGGAGGATTGAGCGGATGAACAACCGAGCCTATCAATCATTGGCCTTGAGACAAGCCACAGCAAATATTGAGAGATTACAGTTACTATGTATATCAGAGCTCTCTAACCGAATACAACACACCTCCACAAGGCATATCGGACATAGCCCCATACGGCCAGATGCATGATGAGATCCGGCAATTACAGCAGCTGCGAAATCGCGAGAACAACTACGCCTAGTAGTGCACAGGCATTTTATATGCAGGTTGCGTCCGTGTCCTCAATATGATCTGATCTTAGACAGGGGAGCCAGCGAATCACTATTTGAGGCTGCAGCACACAATTGAGATGTGATAGGGTGTGGCTACGGAAGGCCTTACGTCGCTTTTGTCTCTTGTCACTTATCATTCTCACGAGAGTGCGCGATCAAGATTTACAATTCCGAAACTAGCACAACGGCTTGGTCTAGCGGCCACCAACGTGTTCAACGTCGACTTGTGGAGTGATGTGTGAAGTCCATCAGTTGTCATATTCTCCTTCTTGATATACCAGCGTCAAAAGTTCAAGTCAAGCAATTAAATCGTGCCTGTGGTCACTGATAATCATTCACACTATGATCATACTATTGCTGGTCTGTAAACTCGTCGTAGACCGAAGTGACTTCCTACAAAGATTATGGTAACCGTGTTGGTCTCGAACACAATTGTGGCGTCTCAGCTCTCTGGGGAGTGAACAGCTGGTCAAGGGGTTCGGAAGTAATAACGATCTGCCTTAAAGCGGCTGTCGAGTCATGTCTGTACAGGTAACGTGTTGGGGAGGCTGGCTGTATGACTGCATATGCATCCCCCTAAACCTTTATCTAGATCCTGGCATCCATACTACCGGAACTTGACAAAGCATCCAGTGACGATGTTTGGGCTCAGATTTCTCTCCGATCCCGTCATTGTGAATGTCCAATTTCATCCTGGGCTGCATTGCATCGTACGTTGATAGTCAACTGCACGATGTCTCACTCTGGCGCGGGAAATCCTACATGCACACACCTGGCGTAGCGGCCCAGAAGCCGATACTACAATGTATCTTGGCGCAATACCAGGGGGCCCTGGCCGATGTTCCTGGTGTAAAGTCTGAGAGCAACATGTATATGTGGTCTATTATCTCTCTTCTCTCAGTCAGCTTGCATACTGCAGCAGGTTCCAGTCATGCTCTTGCTGCCACACCATCCCTGAACAGAAACAGTTCTCGATCGAGGAAATATGATAGATCCGATCGAGTCCTCTTGCTAGTCGGCATATGCACATTCGAATCTTGATCCATGCGGGTGCCTCATCTGGCCATCAAGCCACTCATGATTGATTAAAGCCGGGAGGTGACAGAGACTAGGATGGTAGAATTTTCTGCGAGGATTCCAGGACTTGATAACTATATAAATTGAAGAGATGGACCGCCCTTGCTATCAAATTCCGATCTCTATTGCGTTCTCCGTGTCTCTTTCTCTCCCCTACAAGCCATTTTGGGCTTTGAGAAGCGGTTGCTCACGTCGTTTATATCACATTTCTTCTCTCCTGTATTTAATCGTGACAAAGAGACTGCAGTGTTGATCTGCCAGTCATGGTTTCCCAGAATCCACAAACTTCAACCAACAGCACAGAGGAGCGGAAGCCGTTAGTCAAAACATCTCCCGCTATATCTCGTACTGACATTCTACAGGGCCAAATGTTGCGGCTTGATGCTGGCGCCGTACATCTACGATACCGATTCTGTCCAGGAGCATCTCCTGTGCAGAGCCGAAGCCAACAACACTGCGCCAGAATCAGCCAAAAACATGTCTGAAACTGGGGAACAGGAAAACCATGACGATCTTGGGGTTCAAGATCTGGATGCCATGATGCAGGAACCTTCTTCCCTGAAAAGTCGACTTTGAACTTCTATAGTCGCAGTGTATACTAGACCTGCTATGACCATTTGACGGCCTTTGCAACTTGCGCTCTATGTCTCAGTCAACCAAATGGATTTAGCTACGATACTTTTTTAGTGTATTCCTATTAGAGTATTTTTTTATTGCGGATTCACATCATATATGTCGTAGTTCCTAGTATAAATTACACACTTCAGTCATGGCAACCAACCCCTGAATATTATCACGAATATTTGTAGCGCTCCAAGGAAAAGTATCACCCGTAACCCACCGCATCTCCTGAGACCTTCCATATCTGTCTTCCACTTAACCCAAGGCCGCCTAGTCGCAACAACCATGAACCGGGATTTTGACCGGAAGAGCCCCGGAAGCCCCGCTTTTCCCGAATCACACGGAGTTTGTGTGTGTACCCACCTCGGTCCGGATACTCGGGAGTCATTGGTTCAAGCCTATGGTCTGTAAGCGCCCGTTCTATGTTCTCTGAGGTCCTGTCACGGAGCTCTCCTAATCTTGCTGCGCTTCCCCCATCTCTCCCGGCTTTCCCAGTGTTCGAGCTGACCAAGTTGACCTAGAGCTGACTTGCTATACCCCGGAGCACCGACCCCAGGGCTATAAAAACTTCCCCTCTTCTCCCATGTTCCCTTACTATACTCCCTTCTGCTCTACGTTTATGCCCTGGAGCTATCAGTTAACCTCTTGCTTAGCCCCGGCGCCCCCTTTCTTGAAATTCCTCAGATCTCAGCCTTGAAGGGCGTTCAACACACTGTCCCAGATACCCTCCGAAATTCTCCCTCCCATCACTTCCTCATCCCCTTGCCCCGTTTCTGACATCTCATTCTATAAGAAATGCCTTCGAAAGATATTGATTCTCAGATCCCTGTTTTTGAAACTCGAGACGAGCAAGTAACACTAAGCAACTGCCAGTCACCAGGCAACTGACTTGTTGTATCCAGGCCTCCAGAAGATGCTTGCATGCTCAACAGATTCATTTACGATGTGTCTTCACTTCAGGAGCGATTGCTTCAGTTTCCTGGGGTGAAGAACCCTGGTGTTGTGCCTGCTCCGGGCTCGTCAGAAAAGATGGAGGTGGCTGACCCCCCAGAGGATAAGGGCAAGCTTTGACATAGTACCCCCTGTATGGAAGAGAACGGATCTCTATAATGCCATAGTTTTATTTCATCTTATATACACAGATCACATTGTTTCCCTAGCCACAAGAGCTATGAGCCCTCCTGACTTGGCATCATCAGTGTCCGTAGTATCACGTCTTTTCAGGTGTTTCTTCTTCTTTTCTACTAGAGAAATCATTATAGACTACAATAGTATGATCAAAATAATCCATTCCTTATCTCTTTCTTGTTAGATGATTTTACTACGAATTTGTAAGCCGCGCACAAGTTACCCAAGGTGGCAGGTCGTACGCCGCCCTAGAACATACATATCCTTACAACACTTGGATTCTTGGTGAATCTGAAACTTAGCAAGACTCACAGACTTGTCGATCGGCTCTCGAATTCGTGTGTGCTAATTACTAGCAGATTCGCTAAGACTCATACGGCGCACGCAACAGGGTTGTTCTCCAGCTGAATCCAAGCTCAAGGCACGGCCCTTCCATTCCACGTGGCTATGCGCGGCATGTAAGATCTGCCGGGGTTCAAAACATAAAGGGGGCAAGATTCTCGAATATCGTTGGCCGGAGCGAGTCCTTAATTATCCTTATATATGTTAATCTTAACGGATTGGGATTTAGGTGCGTCTGGCTCAAGTGTCAGCAGTCGCAAGTGGATATACTAAGAGCCGGATCGCATCCGTAGGCCAAGGATATCTTTGGAGAAGGACACGCATAAGGGAGATCACCTGAAAATACGCCCGGCTCTTTACGGCCGCGTCTTTATGTCCAGATGATATCTTCTGTTATCATGTTTGCGTCAATGGCGGTGGCCACAATAGGGCACACCGCTCTGTATCGGGATACTTGAATTGGGTGGCCTCAAACAAGGCCGAGCCTCCCCACGAGGCTGAGTCCCTTGGAAAGATCCCAGAAGAGCCTCATGATCTGAGTGGCCAAGTTGTCTCTTGTCTCTACTGGGCTGGGCTGGGCTGGGCTGGGCTGGGCTGGGCAGGTTCTCCATGTAAGTCCCAGCTGTCAATCAACTAAGCGATGCAAAGCATGCCGCATCGTGGGTGCATCAAAGGATCGATGCAGAAAAACCAGATACGGCACTTGCCTACATGAATGTAACCCCCTTTCTAATATAAAATGCATCATCGACAAGGCGTTATCCATTCAGATGATTGCTGCAAGCTCACCGCTTCTCTCTTGTATGCAGCAGGCTGAAAACGAAAGTGCACGTTGGGAGGGTGGGTTCGTAATTATTGGCCTGTGTTGGTTCTGTTCCTGTCCCAACCACTTCTCTCCACAGGTCAAGAATACACGACGTGGAAAATAATACCTACTCTGTAGAGGCCCGAGACATTCTTGAGCCAGGTGCCTGGTTAGGTAGTCTATACACCACTACATGTTGATGCAGATGTCAAATTGGCATCAACTTTGAGACCGCTTCTTCGGTTGTGGCAACAGACCGAGTTTTCTAGTCTTCTTCTGTCTCCTTGCGCTGCATGCACTTTCTCGTGTCTCTTTCATAACAATATTACCGGTCTAGAAAGGCTGTGTTTGGAAATGCGGGCGTTTCGGTGCCCGGACTGTTTGATGGTGTTGAGGCTGTTGTGTGTGTCTTGTCTTGTCTCGACAGGACGTAACTCGAGCCTGCCGATCCTCAGATATCCCCTGAAGACGTTATAAAAGGTCGGAAAGTCTCGTTTCGTTCTTGTAACTCTCATGCTTTGAGGCATGGCTCTTTCAGGACATAGCTTAGAGTTCTCACATCTTCCAATGTTGAAGAAGTACCGCTGAACGGCTCCCCTACGTTTGTCTATTAATTCTATTCATCACATTCCTTAACATATCCCAACACGGGCACTTTATCTTTCAGTGGCTTTCCGATATCCTCTCCGCCTCCGCCATGCCTTGCGACTCAACCCACACTGACACTGTCCATAAGGGTGACACTCCACCGTGAGATACACATACTTGATCATATCATGACTTCAGCTGATAGATTAATTCCTCAGAAACACAACCGAAGCGAAGATGTTAGAGTCCTACATTCACGACACATCCTCTCTTCAGGATCGCTTACTGATGAGGTCCATGGCTGAGGATAACAAGGCAACTGGAAATGGGGCCGGTTATTCAGGACCAAAGGATTCGAAGCTATAAGAGACTCCAAGAAGACTCTTCCAAGTATATTTGTCATTAAGGAACATACTACATGTTATTTGTAAGATTAGTTTGAGTTCTGTTCTGTAAATATACAGTCTAGGCAAATGGATGAACCATCGCCCTTGTTCAAACTACTAGATAACACGAGCCAGGGGAAGCCTTGCAAGCTTCCAGGCATACCGATGGTCCTAGACACCCTGGAAACTGAGCTCAAAAGTGCATACCCAGGCGGTATAGTGAGTAGCCTGTATACAGACATATTGAATGAACCAACATCAGTATCTCGTTATGCTTGGCCCACAACATGGAATCCCATTGCAGCACTTGAAGTCAAGTCCCAACGCTGTCAGCTTTTAGCCTCAGCCGTAACCTTCCGGCACAGGTACCAAATCTTGAAGGATATCTGCTTGGCTCTTGGGGGGTCATGAGAACCAGCTCACCGCTTGTAACCACACATTTAGACCAGACCTCAGTTCCAATGAAAAGACAAGACCATGCGTCTATTTTACGTTTCATGATGTACATTGTTGCACAGATATAATTACACGTTATTCGTACCACCCCTGGCACGCCGTCCTCTATCCAGTTCTCAGCCTCCCATTTTCTCATTTCATTCATTGAGCCGAAGGTGTTGTTGTTGAGGGGGGTATCGAAGCATCCACAGCCGCCACCTTTGTCACACCAGCCTTCTTCTTCTTGAGAGCAGCAGCTTCTTTCCTTTGAGCAAGAATAGCACCAAGCTTCTCCAACATCTCCGTGCTGAGCTCGGGCTCTCCCTCGGCAGCACGCTTTTCGCGCTGCATCTCGTGGAACTCTTGCAGAGGGGTTTGCATAGACTTGATAGACTCCTGTTCGGCCTTCTTTGCTGCTGCCTCGGCCTCCTTCTGCTCCACATACCACTCCTCGTGGCGTGTTCGGAACTTGGAGAACTTGTTTCGCAACTCGTCGATAACGGTCTCGGGCATGGGAGGGGAGAGTAGGTTGTAGTAAAATGTTCGATTATCGACAGTCTCACGGATGGTATCACCATCGAAAGTCTCGAATTCTGGGGCCTCAACCTCGGGCCAGGGGATGACAACATTTATTCCAGGAACAATTCGATCCCACTTGTTTCCGTATTCCCATCGGTCGAAGCTCATGTTGGGGGACTTCATGTTCGGGGGAATAGCCTTAAGCTCATTGATAATGACGTCCCTTGTGACTCCGGTTTCGGGGTTGGCGATAGGATAGACGAGACGAATAGAACCAATCGAGAGGGGCATGGGCTGAGAGCGACTGTCGTTTCCAAACATACCAGCAGAGATAGCCTGAGAACCATTAGTCCCGATTCAAACCTTACAAGCCATGGTGCTTACCCGGTGATAGTTCTCGAGAGTAACATATCCTCCTTGAGCATTGATCGTCTTGATGCGATCAATCTTGCCCTTGTCCGGCCCATCCATGATAACTACACGGTCTGAAACGGCAAGGTTGAGCTGCTTCAAACCACCAGCCCAAGCACATCTCTTAGCCAGAACCTCAGGTCTTGGTTGGTAAAGACCATAATTGGACCAATCCGTTCGTACACCCTCCGAGAACATGCCATAGCCATTGAAGCCCAGATCCCGCTTGGGAGCAATAGGACCCAGCGCCCAGTCCTCCTGTCTCGCCCGGCGCGCATCCTGTAGATTCTGTCGGACCTCAGAGACAGCCGCTCGCATGGCTTGTCGGTTTCGAAGCTTGTAATTGTTCTCTTCAGATTTGGCGGCTTTTTGGGCTCGTCGGCCAGCCTGGCGCTGGGCCTGGGCGACCCGCTTGGCGAGCTTCTGCATAGCGGAGAATGAGCTGCGAGGATTTATCGAGGGGGTTCGCAGGCTCTAGCAGCTCATTGAGCGAATTGAAGCTGTTGGCGTCGAATTGTCGCTGGGCGTTACGATAATTCGTTGTGGAGTGCCAGATTGAGCTGGAAATTCTCTACGTCCAACGGAATTAGCCGCAGTAGTGTATGTGCGGATAATGGTCAAGCACTGTATCCCGCACTATGCTCATGATAGCTTCATGTCGTGTTGCTGTAAGAATTGTGATGTCGGGCTGCAATTCTTTTTTACATGACTCTCGCTTCTATGGCTACGAGAGATAGAGTTCCCTGATTACTTATGCTATTTTCAGCACAATGGCATACCTCTTTTGTTCAACTAAAGCAGTCAACCTCCTCAACTTGAGATAATCATGCTTGTCCAGGCACAGAGATCTCTGTGAGCCTTTCTGTGACTGTTCCATTGGCCCGGTTCTTGTGACCCGCGACTCTATCTCATCGCAATACTTGTTTTTCTTTCGTCGTGCAACCTATATTGAAACCGTTCTGGAACGAGAATCATGCAGGTATGATAGAATGATTTGCTCATCCAATATCACCCCGACTCAACGAAGTGTTCTTATATCATACATGAGTTCACATATTGATCAATCATCAAGGCCGGGGTTGCATTGCCGCTAAGAGGCCACTAAGGATGATTCAAGATCAGCACGTATTTGGCGGTCAGGATCACGAATTTGACAGACACAATCAAAGAATCCCGGCCCCAGGGAGCAAGAAAACCTAAGAGTTTAGAAGAGGATGCTATATAAACTAAATCCATCAAAGAGCCACCAAAGCTGAGACTGACTTACACTTAGGATTGAGAGCTTCAGCTTTCGTACCTTTTGACTGGATGTACAGATATCTGAGTATCATGACTGACCCTAATCGTGGTGATACGTATCCCGTCAGTCAGGGTCCTTGAGGCTTGAGGCAAGATGATCAGGGGAGGAGGTTGGATGAAAGTCCTACGCTTTTGGGCCAGCGTAGGACTTTTCCGCCCACTGTAAGCTCTTATTACTGGCCGTTTAGTCGCTCTAGGCTTTTGGCTTTGGCACGCGGAGGCGGGATGACACAGGGCGCATTGCATGACGGACCAGGGGTTAGAAGCTTGTGCCAGCTTCACTTCTCTTCGCTTGGATTGTCTTGTGAAGATACCTTGGGCGGTGATTGATGACGCGGAAACACATGAGAATATGTTAGCGACGGGGGTATAGAGGAGTCAAAGCAGGGGACAGAGAGAGCATTGTCCATTTCCCGCAGTAATCAGCCGGAAATCAAGGTTATCAACTTCAAACGTCTATCAAAAATTTAAAATGGAAGCTATCCTCATGCCATCCACAACAGTTCGAACAGCCGTTGGCGATAACGGCCACATCCCAGCTGGAAATCACAGAAAGGCAGATCTAGGCAATCCACAAGAACGCTTTTGAATGCTTTCCAATAAAGACAGATTCAATCACGGACCTCTCAGGCTGATGGCTGGTTGATTAGCCTCATCCGCTTCAGATGATAGAAACCGAGCCACGGTTTCAGCCTCGGCGCTATGGAGCCTAAAGTGTTCCATCGTTCGTGCGTGTCTAGATGAGATGATAGTGAAGCACCAAGCAACTCAAAGCCGACATCTACACCGCAGCAGGACTGTCTGATGGGCCAAGGACTGTCGAGCACGTCAGACCGATCGGAATTGTGCAGAAGGGCGGCTAATAGACCGGCGAAGAGTCAGAAAGAGTACTTTGCCTTTGTCACTTGTGAAGAATGACAGCGTACCTACTAAGGTAGGTAGGCAGCTCAAAGAAGCCATCTTTGCAGTTTGCAGCTCATTCTCATTGACCGTCAGTCCGTCAATCAAACTAAACCGGCTTGACCAAATGGCCAACGCCGTTACCCTGGCCCTTGATATTGTCTGTCGTCCAATGTTATCGACTAGGCCGGCTCTTATCTCATCTCGTCATCATTATCACTGGCATTCTCTGTTTCAGACTCACGTAAATGGTCAACGACGCAACACGACGCAACCACCGCATGCAAGCAGAGCAAAGCAACCAAGCGACCTACCAAACAACAACGGGCCTCCCGCACATCTACCTGTCCCGTCTTGCATCTACCACTGAAAGTTTGGCGGAGCACTCTCGGTAAGATGGATAAACTGGGTCAGTTAATTCCCCTCCTGGGAAATAACTTAGCAGAGGGAGGCTTGTGACGCGCATTGCCCAGAACCTTTCGCACTGTGACCAGACTCCACTAATTACTCACTGAAAAGGAGACGGTGTTAGCGGTTGTTGCCACCCACCAGCCGGAGCCAGGGCCACGCCGTTGGTTGCCTCAGGATGGGACCCTTTCCGCGTAACGAGATGGAGCAGAAGTACCTTTTGTGTGGGAATATCGGTAAAAGTGTACCAGCCCAGTCCAGGGGAAACATTCATCATCAAAGAGCCCAGTCCGGGCCCCAGCAGCTCGCAGCCCCAGCAACAGACGGGAGGGAAACAACAAAGCTTGCTGCAGCCTTGTCAATCCCTGATTGAAGATGGATGTGATGGTGATGTTCAGGAGCAGAGGAGGCTTATCTACGCGGACGGCTGTCGACACTTTCAATATGATAGTTCAAATATGCACAAAGGATATATCACAAGCCAGAGGCATAATAGCATTAGCCAAGTGAATTAACCTCCAAACTTGGTTCTGATTCAAAGCCGAAACCTACTTTCAGCTGTCATTGTCTGCTCTAAGCTCTTAGGTACGCTATCAAAACACAGTGCGGCTTGCAAACGCCTTGCTTGTCCTCAACTCAACAACCCTGCCCAACCCCCAGCATCACCGGCACCAAGACCTCTGATACTGGCACTTGGTACTTTGGTTCCAGCACTCTTCACGCGCTATTCAGAGGTACCTCCCGTCCTTTGAGCTGCCCTGGCTGCCTGCTGTCCTGTGCTTGCCCACCCGCTGTTGGGTCCTATCCTGTCCTGGCGCCCGCCCCGGGCTGTCGCTCCAGTGCCTGCAGTGCAGTCGGGCCCCCAGTCCTAGCGAGAAAAAAACCAAGCCCAAGCCTATTTCACCCAAGAAACCAAAGCCCCTTCTTCTTCCTCGCGTCTCTTTTCTGACTGAGGTGCTCGCTCTCTCTACTGCCAGTCCAACCAACCTGACCTAACCCAACTCATAACTCTCCCGTCCTCTTTCTCTATCCATCCATCTCCCATCTCCCATCCCCATCGACCCGCAGCCGCCGCTCTCCGCGAAACTCACAACCTGCACCATCTCCCAAGCTCAAGCTCAAGCTCGCATTTCACGCCAGCAATCTTCGTCCATTTCTCTCAACTTCTTAACCAAAAACCACATCTAATCAATAACCATGGCTGAGATCCGCCGAAAGCTCGTCATTGTCGGCGATGGTGCTTGTGGTAAAACCTGTTTGTTGATGTGAGTTGGCCTTCTATCACGACACGACACGACTTCACAGTCGACCTCCCGTCGCCCATCACGTTCCTATCCATCGCCACGTTGGCATCACAATGTTTCTATCAAACGGAATCTCAAGAAGAGGACGATGTGATGGTTTTTGGCCTCTCGGGCAGCCCAGCGCTTCGCATCGCTTGACGCCATCAGCTCTATCGTTACCGTGATAGACGCACATGCCCCTTGCTTCACCTCACCAACCTCCTTCGCCGTTTTCATTACCATCATCGCTATCATTATTCTAAACCACTTGATCAACACAATGCTAATCAATCCTTCAGTGTTTTCTCCAAGGGCACTTTCCCCGAGGTAAGAATTGACTTTGTTGCGGCGTTGCCTTTCAACATTCGCACGCTTAGCCACGCGGCTTGATAAACAGCCTTTTCATGCAACGGGCATCACCACAACAATTTCGTTGCTGACAATTTCGCCTTCAGGTCTACGTCCCCACCGTTTTCGAGAACTACGTCGCCGATGTCGAGGTCGATGGCAAGCACGTCGAGCTCGCCCTATGGGATACTGCTGGTCAAGAGGATTACGACCGTCTTCGACCTCTGTCCTACCCCGACTCCCACGTTATCCTGATCTGCTTTGCTGTTGACTCTCCCGACTCTCTCGACAACGTCCAGGAGAAGGTTTGTTCGCCCTCCAGTGCCACTTAGCTGGATGTCAGTTTCTTTTGATACAGCTTTGCTGACACGTGCTCTTACAGTGGATCTCTGAGGTTCTGCACTTCTGCCAAGGTCTCCCTATCATTCTCGTCGGCTGCAAGAAGGACTTGCGGTACGACCAGAAGACTATCGAGGAGCTCCGAAAGACCAGCCAGAAGCCTGTCTCCCCCGAGGAGGTACGATCCATTGCCCCAACAAGCGCCAAATCAAGCTCTTGAAACTTGATTGGCCAGCTTGCTGCACGCCATCTTGAAACATGCTAACAGTTATCGATAGGGTGAGGAGGTTCGCAAGAAGATCGCTGCCTACAAGTACCTTGAGTGCTCAGCCAAGACCAACGAGGGCGTCCGCGAGGTGTTTGAGCACGCTACTCGCGCTGCTCTGCTGTCGCGAAGCACCCGTGGTAGCAAGCACAAGAAGTGCCTTGTTCTGTAAAGGGCGCTATGGAAGCCCTCTGAGCGCAGTCCACGCACACGTGCCGTGGCTTGACCCTGCGTTGTAATCCTTTGTCGTTCCAGTTCAATCTCAACTTGGCCCCGGCAGTTCGGATACGGGTTCGTGGCAGCCAAAGAGGAGAAGGCTGTCGGCATGCATCGGTTTTCTCGGAATCTGGAGTTTGATATCGTCTCGCTCATGTCTGGTCCATCGGCCTACGCGCCGACCCTTCTCGCTGGATTGATGGTTTTCTTGTCGGCAGAGCCCATGGTTTCCTGGACCTCCTGAATCTCGCAGGCGGTTACTTTTCCCGGCAGATACCTCGTCTTTTTTATTATCACCACTGGCATGCGAGCGGGACCTTTGTTTTATGTATGTGCTTGTCGCGCATGGGGGAGGTGGGCCAGATGTCTTTTTTCTTATTGGGGGGGCTGTTGAGGAGGAGGATGAGGAGTGGCTCTCGTTCCTCGCTCTCCTGCCAGGTCTGTCGGTCACAACAGACTGACAGATGAGGAACTATCAGGGAGAAGTGTTAGGAGGCCGGGAGAGGCTCGTGGGCTGGTTACGGCGAGATCATTTGTGCCTGCTTGTGTGTGGATATGGATATGGGGTCCGGCTGGGGGAACCAAGTCGGTCCAGGCCATAAATCTTTTCGTTTTTCCTCTTGAAGCCTCGAGACCGTTACTTAGACCATGGAGATGGGACATCTATTGCGTAGGGCCTGCCTGTTTAATCTCTTGATTTTTTGTATATCCTGTCTGTCTTTTTTGTGATGTTATGGTACGTACAGTATACTCTTGAACGACGTGACCCTCCCTATCTGAGTATCTAGACTTATCTAGCTTGTTTGTATCTTGTTATGTATTGACATGTCATGTTACACTGCTTATGGCTGGCTGTCATTCCACAGCCTACTTGAACCAAGATGCTTATCCGTCTTGGTATGCGTATCTTGACTGATCTTATCAAAGACGGCCTCCTTGTCCACGTGCCAATCTCTAGTCATGTGGCCCCCATCCCCTGCTAGACTCTTTAATCGGCGCCGAGCCTATTTTGGTATGGGTGATACCGGTGATGTAATCCCATCAATTTCTGTGGAAGTGAGGCAGTTGGGATGATCAGCTAGCTATGCGAAGAGGGACAGTTCACGATGCACGAACACACGATGATGATATGAGGTGAATATCAGTCTTGTTTTCTCATTATCGAGATAAACAAATCAGCGAGCGAGTGAGCGTATCCTCTGCTTCAAAATACCACACAATGCATGTATGAATGAATATCAACCGCCCAAGAAAAGAGTGACGCTATCGAACAGCGGCCTCATCACAACAACCACCCAAGCCCAAACCCCCAACCACACTCCATTGTATGCATCCCTGACCTAGCCTAACACCGGTATAAACAACTTCTCGTCCGTCACATCATTTCATCGTGAGTCTGTCTCTTGGTCTTTACGGAGTTTAGACGGGGCAGTGCTAGAAGCAGTCAGCATCATGTCAGATAAGGTAGAGACGAGAGGGCGAGTATTGGAAGACATACAGCACCGCAGCTACCGCAAGTCTTGCCGGCGCCCTCGATGGCGGCGTTGCACTTGGGGCAAGTGTTGTCGTGGTAGTCAACAAGAGGCTGCATCTTGAGTGATTGTTATACGAGGAGTATGCGTTGAGAGTAGAAAGAAGAGGTCAAGTTTGGTTATGGAGAGAGGTGGCTATAGAGAGAGCACTGGAGAGGGGACCACAGAAAGAGGGGAAAGGCAACCCAATATATAACCAACTGTCAACCTCAAACAAATCCATTCCCGTCCTCTCTCACACGAGATTTACGTATGTTTCTCTATCCCAAAGCGGGGTTCTTTAACTGTAAGCGCAAATAGCGGGCTTCTGCTTTGTTTTACCCCCTCGTGCTATTCGTTGCGTGTGACACCCCTCTCCTTGTGCTTCACTTTCTTTATGTGATCCACATGCTGTGAGGTACGGCCGTAGCGTGGCACACTGTATGGATGCTGACTTGTTTTGGAGAACAGACAGTGGAAGTCATGTTGGGTTATCCCGCGGAGGTTGACAGTTGTGTTGGAGATGGGTGGGGAATAGAGGATCGTGTGAGGAGCAGGTCATTATAGCTTCAGCGGTGTATGAAGCAAGTTGTTCTTGCGATATGGATGTTAAGAATACACAAGGTCTGAGAGGAATAGCTCCCTGAAATTCTGCTATGTCCAGAATTATTGGCTTCGACATGTTGGTCAAAGTATGGTGACTACATCAACAAATATCATAGCTTCTTCACCTCGCCCATAAGCAGAGATAAGAAGAGCAATAAGAATACGAGTTCATCTGCCGAGGAACGGAAAACTTTATAATGCCTGATTGAAATGCCGATATCACGCCATGCAACTCCTTAAACAGTCCAATGCACATGGTACATGGTTTTCTTTGATCTTATCTGATAAATTTCCAACCAAATCGTCCGCCTTTTTTACATGACTTATATATCTTAACCAGCGATACTCCCTGCAGTCACGCATCTTGCTTTCATGCGTACTATCTTACACGCTTGTTGTCCCAGTAAGGGTCTATGTCTGTTGTGCTTCGTTATGCTATAATGTTGTTTGAATAAAAGTGAAAAGGTAAAGGTAAGAAACGCCTGGTACTTATACACACTGCGCCGGTCCATCTTTGCCTGTGGAGTGTCAGTACATGTTCCAACGTCCAATAGTCGAAAATGAGAACTTCAGGGGGGACTTACTGTTGATCATCTTCTGCACAGCCTGGATCACACTAATGACCATGACGATCATGCCAAACACGACCACTGCACCCGCCATATATGTCCGCCAGCTTCGTGTCGTCAACTTCATATAGCACAACGGAGGCAAGATGTAAGCCATGGCCACAGCACTTGTGGCTCCAACAAGCTCAAACACAGCACCAAGATCACAAGTCACCAAACTTAGCACCAGAGCTGACGCAACAAGACTCGTACTGAAGAGGAGATGGCGATTCATGTTGAAGGGCTCATCGGGGAAGAAGTATGTCAGCATCACTTCACGGCAGACAAATGCCTCGAGGGGCAATGTGGTGAGCATGTTGAGGCCAAAGCAGAGACGTGCAATGTTGACCATGGTGTTGTCTGCTGGAAAGTTGTTGAGAACATTGCCTAACGTCTTGTCACCAAAAGTAAGGAAACCGCCTAGAGCGAGAACAAGACAGAACACCATCGATATACCAGTTGAATAATGAGTGACTCTGGAAAAGTTATCAATGGTAGGTGTCTTAAGAGATCCGTAGATCAGGAGCGAGTTGTGATGGCAAACGAAAGCTGCATAGGTCAGCAACTCTGGTCATAAACTCATATTGTCAGGACAGATCCTTACCAAATGAAATAACACCAATGGCCTGGAAGAAACCGCCATTGAAGAGGAGGAGTGAAGGGGTAAACGAGCCCCTTTCTGACGAGGGCGTCATGATACCTTGTATAAGGATGGTGAAGACAATAACCACCATGCCAACAAGCGCAAACGTGCTTGCCTTGGCCAACTACCCAAATCCCATTAGCCCAGGTCCAAACAGGACAGTCCGCATTGTAATTCTCACCTTTGAAATATCGCGATACAGCGTAAGGGGATACGCAATGCCCATGACAAACACCGCGATCGCGACCTGTCGATTTGCCAAGAGTCCTATTACAGGCACATTCGACAAGTTCGGCCACACAGCGACCAGAACATGAGGAATCGTATCGCCAACAATGACACCATATGCGACCATTCCGCCAAACGCAAAGACCCATTGCGCAACACTGATGGCGATCAACCCGGAGTGTCCAAAGCAGTGCTCAACTGTTCCTTGGAAATGACTTGTCCCGCTGAGCTTGCTATTGATGACAATAAGACAGATCGTCCAGTCGACTACAACTGTCAAGCCTACCAGCAGGAGGATGCCTCCGACCAGTCCGGCTTGGCGCACAGCGTATGGTTGTCCAATGATGCCCGCACCGATGATAGAGTTCGCCATGTTCATGAAAGCTGATTTGAGCCCTGACTTTGGTCGGTTCATCTCGTGCTCAGCTTGTTCCGAGGGGTCCCCCATCGAATTCGCAAGAGCAACACTAGGCGCTTCAATGTTCGTCAACAGCGGCACACGATGCGCCCGACCCGGACTCGTCGCCTCCTCAACATCAAAGTACGCATCATCTGAAGATCGTCTCTCACGATCCGCAAACCCGCCGAAAGCTTCTCCATTGCTAACGCCCACGATCTCCGGTGTCAAGTCGAAGCGCACGCGGCTGGGAGTCCGGGGCTGCCCATCGGCTTCAACTTTGCCTGAAGCCTTTCCCAAATCTGCGCTGGCGTTTCCACTGCTATAATCGTCCTCGCCCACGCCAAAATAGTCGTCGTCGTAATCGTGCCCGGGTTCTAGGAGACCGCGGTCTTCGCCGTGCGGGTTCGGGGGGGCATCGTTCCTGGCGTGCGTCATTGTTGAAGGGGAGTAGCAAGTTGGTATTGCGTGTACATTTTCCCCTGGAAGAGTAAAGGAATATGATCGATTCGCTCGCGTATATGCCAAAAGGAAGAAATAATCAAATAATTAGTGTAAAAGATCGACGGCGAAGCAAAAGGATAGAAAGTCGAATGGTTGTAAGTTGTAAATGGAAAGGTCCTAAGGTATTCCAAGGATAGGTTGGTCTGTTGGTTGTCTGTCCTTCCCCCAGATAAGCATGGATAGCAAACATTAGCGTCATTTACAGCATGATAGGCGCTGGGATTGGCGTAATGCCCCTTGTGAAATCGCTGGAATCGCCCGCTAGCTGTGTCTAGGCTTATGCAGGGGCACGGATCATTCCAAGAGTATTTGAAGAGGTGATAAATAAAGGGTGAGGCTTCTATTCAGAAGGTTTGTTTGTTATTCGAGAAGCAACTAAACGGTTACATTATGAAGTATCTTTATTTGAGGTATAACGCCATCTCGCCGTTGTTGATCGTGCCTTAAACCTACCTAACTCAGACCCTTAGGATTCCAGGGGACTCAAAAATAGGGGTCCAATTTACACTCTCCTTTTCAACGGCTGTGTTTAAGAGGCGTTCACCAAAACCTTGCGAACCGACGTCTGAGAATGGGCTATAATTGTCCATTCAGGCATGCTCTGACCATTATCTATCTGCTGATTCACTCTGGTACCATCAGAAAGCAGTCCATCCATCCAATGCTTGTTTCTATTGATGTTGATGGTCTATGTCTACTAAAAAATACTTGTAGCATGGCTTCATCTGCCATCTGTAGGAACCCGACATGTTCTCCTCTGTTCGATCGGGTATCATTGTAGCTCGAACCACATCTTGCCATCCCATGCGGTGAGCTCTCTGTCCTCGTGTTCTATGCAGCTCCCAAAGTATGTATACGCGCTTCTCTGCGCTTCTAACGATTGTATCTGGGTATTAAAAAGAATGTAGTGCCGCTCGTCTTACTATTTTTATGCCAGGAGGGCGAAAAATGGTACTATACAGAAAATGAATGTGAAGCGGGCTTGTGATAGTGGCCCTGTAGGTGCTGATGAGTCTTTTGTTTCGGTAGGTTCGCTTGAATCGGCAGTGGCAGTGCCAGATGAGACAGATTCTTTGCCTAGACCCATGTCTGGTACTGCACTTGCCTTTGATCCGGAGGTGGTTGTGATGCCAGTCTCTTCGGTGTCGTCAGACGTCGTGGTCGCTTGGCTGGTGGTTGACATGGTCTTTGTTGAAGAGCTGCTGTCTTCACTGCTGGCGCTTGAGCCATCTGTGATAGCGTTGGTAGCAAAACCTGTTCTCATTAGCTTAAGGTTTTTATCACTTCGACGTATCATCTTACCAATTCGGCGCTCGTCCGCATCAAAAACGGCGTAGACGTTCTTGATAAAGGTGTCGCCCAAGAGCCATGCTCCTTTGACAACCTCAAAACCGTAGACGTTGCTGGTGCACTTGCCATCCTTATTGGGAGGGGAAACCCAGTCCTTTGGTGAAATGACATAGTCGACCCCAGAGAAAGTCACGGTCAAGTTGCCGTTGCTGTCGCAAGGAACAGTGTATGTGGTGCCATCGCTGCTCTGGGCTCCGTCGATAAGAGCATGGAGCTTCTTGACATTGTCCGGTGATCCAAACATGAAAGATGTTCCAGTGTCGATGAAGCTGCGGATGCCACCGATATCTGCCTTCTTGCCGTTGTAGCCCATGTTATCGATCTCAATGGCCCAGTCATTGTCTTCGCCAATGGAAGTGTAGGTGATCTTGCCGGAATACTTGTCAGGATTCGGTGAGCCAAAGCTAATTTCTCCTTCGTTTGTACCGTCAGCTGCACGGTTCAGAGCAACGCAGAACATGTTCTTTTCGACTTCCTTGGACTTGGCCAGGGCATTGAGAAAGTTGCTGTCGGATCCTTTGTTGATGGCGAGACCAAGAATGCCGTCAAAGGCGAATTCGATGAACTGGTCCGAGGTCGTATGCGTCAATCCGAACTGATACTCGATGCTCATGCCAGCCACAGTGATTGTGTCGGTTGCCCAGGTGCCAGAGACCTTTCCAGAGCCGTATGCAATGTTGAAGTCGGATTTTGATACTTGGAGTGAGTCCGATTCGCCTTCGCCAAATGTGTTGTGCATCTCACACGCTTTGCTGGTACAAGAAGTGCCCATAACCCAACTTGATCCAGCGCCAGTGTCGATAAGCATGTACATTGTCTTCTTTTTCGATCCAACCTCGACCTCGATGAAGTATGAATAGTCAGTCCCATCCTGGTCAACACCCTGAGTGTGCTTCTTTGTCGATTCCGTGGCCTCCATGACATCGTATTTGTTATCACGCTTGAGCAACGTGCTGGTTTCAGGGATGCTTCCTCCGGCATATTTGGCGATCAATCGTGCTGCTTCGTGAGCTGCTCTCTCAGTTATCGGTTGGCTGGACTGTATTTAAACGGTCAATGGAATGAAAGTGTCAAGCAATTCTCCAGAAACAAACCTGAGGGGATCTTTGCTTGATATCCATACGCACGCCACCACCATTGCCCACACTCTTGGGACTTCGAGCCGTATGCTTTTGTCCTACATCGACACGCCAGCTTGGAGTATAAGGGAAGAAGGCATGGGCAGATGATGCCAAAGCCAATTGTGCCAATAGAGAGCCTGGGCGCATATTGAGGCTATACTGAGTCAATTCAACCAAACCTCCCTGGCGCGTATAGAAGAATATGCACTTGGAGGTGGTTGATATAACCTGGAATGGCTTGTATTGAACAAAAACGGAGTGAGAGCAGAGCCAAAGCTAATTGGAACAGCTTGTCTCAACCGCGTCCGGACAGGAAGACAGAATCGAGGCGAGGCCTCTTGAGCCAGAGTTGGCAAGATGTATTAAAGGATTAGAATTACGAGCCCAGCATTGGAGACAAAACGGCACAGCAAAGTTGCCGACTGATAACCAGAGCCTGATGCAAGTTGGACAAGCGAATATGCAACAAACACAAGCCAGACACAATGGAAGTGGCTTGGTTACAGTGAGACCAATTCGAGTCTCTCGTTTTCTGGAACCGGGCGTTGAGGTTTCTCGGAAGTCGGAGTACTCGGCTTGAGGTCCTGGATCGAGATGAGAGACAAAGAGGAAGAACAAAGAAAGATGCAAATACAAATATGAGAAATGGAAAGAAACAGAAAAGGGACCAAAGCTGAGAGAGAAGTCGGAGGAGGGAGGGAATTATTACGAATTAAGGTAAGTAGAGAGAGTATAGCATAGAAAAGAGAGGTAGAGAGAGGTCGAGGTGAGTGAGTGGAGTTCGGAGGGATAGAGAATGACGGGAAGAGGTGGGTTGGTCTTGGTTGGTCTTGGTATGGGGAGATAGCTGCCCACTGCACAGCTAGTTAGTGGAGAGCAGAGAGCAGAGAGCACCCGGCGAGGTTGTAGTTCGAGACAACCTTAGTACCTTAGATACAGGGGATAGAAAGTGACCTGAAGGTGCTGTACCTGCTGAAGATATCGTCCCAAAGAGGCAGGCGAGCGGATGGAAGGGATACTCTTGGGGTTGTCTGAAGAGACACATCATATTGCTATCACAACATGACACCAGCGTTATATCCACGATACGAACACCACAGAACCTCGAGTCTTTGACCAAAGTTCTCTCTCATCTCTCACAACTTGGCTTGATTCTAGATCCAAAGCCAAGCTAACCAGTGCCCATTGATTGGATATTAGTTATCTTGGCTCGGCGATCAGCAAGGTCCAGTACCTGTAGATCAGGTATCTCATCATCTCACGGACTGGATCAACCGTCAAACACGACACGACCTGCAGGACTGAGGACCTGAAAACAACAAAGAGAAACGCCGCCCGTAAAAGCTTCTCCACCACATGCCAGCTTGAGTCGCCCGCCCGCCCGCCCGCCATCAGAGTGCATCGCTGGACACCCACGCTATGTTCATCTGTAAGGTTCAGGGGTCGTCAGCCTCTGAATGGCCCGTTACTCTTAGCCGCTTGTTTATTACGGTGGACTCGAGCTGTGGAGATTACTCTACTGTACCCTGCCCCTCGATATCGGCCGAAAATATGCTTGTCCTCTTCTTGCCTGGTGCTACTTCATCATCTCGTATACCAGTTACGTACCCAAAAGATAGCGACGATGGTACTCCGTCCCTGAAAACTGGATGCAAAGTGCTGCTTTCGTTCAGTGAGAAACCTCCCCGAGACAGAGTCTAACGCCGAGTTTCTGTGCCCCTGAGACGGATGTTAACGTGCAGCTGATGCTTTAGGTTAGACTTCTCACCCCAAGCTTGCAAGATCTGCACAAAGTAGCACACCCGAGATGTGCTGCAACGCAACGTGGAGCAAGGCAAGCGGCAAAGGGAGGAGAAAAAAACAAGCTTCAGCCGATTGATTCAGGCGTTTTCAACTGTCAATGGTGAAAACGAAACACGCGTTCTGTGGAAACCGGGTGCAATATTGTGGTTCCCTTGCCTGGAGCTGATATTCCAAGTATTGGCTATGGCGTCTGACGAACAAAGCCTGGTTAAGGAATTGAAAATCAACAGCCATTCGATTTTAAAAGTCTTGGCCATATCTAACCATATCACAACGTTAACCTAAATCCCAGAGTTTCGTCAACCAGACCGCTACAGCCATGTAACCAAATTCCAACTCCGTACTGATATCAATGGCCATCAAGTTTAAAGCTTGATGTCCTGGCGTCAAGCTGACACCAAAGTCCCCTTGGGCTTGCATCTCTTGACTCGACATCATTGGATCGCCAAGTTCAAGTTGTTGTTTTTTCAATTGACTTGCAGTAGCGTTTTGCCTCCTTACCTTACGCGTCTCAAACAACGGCGCCACTCTACCCGGTCAGCGTCAGCTGTAGGTGGAACTTCCCCTGACTACTATGAGCCTCAAACCGCTCAGCTCACTCCAGTTTTCCTCTAGATCCTTTGTGTCATTGTCGGGCGCTTCTTGTGCAGATTACGCGGCGGCAAAGTTGACACTTTGACGCTTGACCAGTGTCTAGATTGATCACAATGCACAGTATTCCAATTTGTTGGTTCATTGAGCTGGAACCCCAAGTACAGCATCACGAGTCTTTCGAGGTCGGATTATCGGCCGCCTGGCTTCTTCTCCACGTGTGCATGGATTCTCGGATACGTTCCTATCCCTGTTGCCCTGTATTCACATGAAAACATCAACATCTCAATGTTATTGACTTGGTTTCAGGCTGGATCCTTCTTGAGTAATGGCAATGCAAAAACATATCGTATTCTCAAACCTATTTACGTGAAATTTGTTTCCTGTTGAATGTTTACTCTCTAAGCTCACGCCTGACAGCCAAGCATGATCACCCCTGACACGAGCAATGTCCAAGCTCTCATCATCGTGCAAAAGCAGCCATTGTTCTGAGTTGCAAACAAGCTGAGGATAACAATATCCTCTGTTAGATCTTTCCCCCAAACCAAATTGGACAAATGTATCATTCCAATGGCAAGGACATGCACACTCTATGTTACAATCTACAATACAACATCTCATAATTCTCATTGGCCTCCGCCCTTCTCACGTTGGTGCCCGGCTCTCCTTAGTGGCCATGCAATTTCACCAAGATTCCAAAATAGATTCCATGGATCGATTCTCGCTGCACGCACCTCAATGACTTCATCACTAATTCAGAATGTCTAAACACAATTGGATAGCCTCACGATCTAGGAAGTCCCTTGTCAACTGACCCCATTAATGAAACAACCGCACGGCGCCATCAATGCCTCTCGGAATTTTAATCTCGACCCCGGCAGCACTATCTGCTCGGATCGTGTCGATCAGGGTAGACCTCAATTTGAATTCATATTGCAGCTTTTAGCCATACGTACTTGCATTTAGCTGTGATAGGTCACTAGCCGCGGGCCTCTCAGGGTTCGATATTTGACCATCAAAAAAACGGCAGATCTTCATTTAGATAAACATCGCGAAGATGCAAGTAGTATTCAGCGTCCGTGCTCCAGTTGAGACCGTATTGTTTCTATGTATTTCCAATATCTATTCCCATGTTTCATGGTTGCATACCCGAAAGATACCCGTGAGGCAACCCATGAATGAGTTTCGGTTTCAGCCTGGATCTCCAAATCCAGTTCCTTGCGAAGTCATATTGACTACTCTGTAGCCATGAGCCACTTCTCTGCTCTTTCAAGCGTCTTCTTCTCAATACTGTCCTCAGACGCGGTCTCCCAGAGTGTCTTTCGCAGGCTTCCAAACTCCTCTTCATCGGAGTCTGTCACTCCCCGAGCAGTCACAAGCCGAAGGAAGTACCACACAGATTCATTCCGCCACTTGAACGAGGCTGCGAGTTTCAATGTCTCGCGAAACACAGGCGATGTTTCGGCAGGTTGCTTGTCCAGCAGGAACAGAAGAAATTGCCAGCCAGATATGTCATTGTGATGTGCAAAGCACCACTTTTGCGTAGCGATGATCATACGTGATATCTTCTCCTGTGAGCTTGATGATGATAGGACAAAGGTATTAACCAGATATCTGGCGTGACACCAGGCGTAGTAGTTCCGCGGGTGTCTCTCTCCTGATATCATTATGGTTCTTGCGAGGTCATCCTCGACCGGAACCTCAATATTGCGAAGACGATATTGCTCCATCAGCCATCGGCGATGGTTCCATAGCGTTGGTGACTTCGTGTGTCGATGAAGCCGACTGGTCAGTAAACTATCAATCAGGTGTTTCTCGAGGTGTAGTCTGTCTTGCAGGTCTTCTTCTCTCCATTTGTCTTTGATAGTTCGTTTTCTCGTGTTGGCAGCTGTTAGATGCTCTGGGTCCATCAACAGAATAACTGCAGTTGACTTTGAGATATCTTCTAACGATATCCGCTGGTTATCGACCTGGAACTGTTTAAGAAGCTTCTGTGCCACTATGAAAGCCTGTACGAGGCGTAGCTTTGGTATGGCGACTGCATTCTCATCTCGCAAGACTGATGCCTGGGCATCTAAGAGGTGGCTTTTCCCTAACAACTCGATCTCTAGAAGCTCATTTGAAGGCTCAATAAGAACATCCGAGATCTCCAAAAATACCGAATGATGATCGCCATGTTTGAGAGATTCCTTGAGACTCTTGTCGAGTGCTCGTGACATTGGGACGATCGAGGAACGAAGGTGAGGGTTGGAAGTATAGGGTAAGCTTGAGTCAACCTTACCGACGTGGTGTGGAGGGGTTTGATGGAGCTCCATGCAGGTGTCGGGGTTATGACATGGCTTGACCACGTTTAACAAACCACCAAAACCAACATCACCATCAATTTCACGAGCTTGAACCAAACCCGGTACAGCACTGAATACAGAGTGTACACGTTTGAGGCCTGCTACTTGTTGCTTCTGATACACTTCGACCTCTAAGATGGCCTCCCTTATGCTCAGCATCTTCGTTGTCGAAGTTGTCGTCAACCTCGTCAATACCATTGGAGCCGCCGCAATCAACAACTTGGTATGCTACTCAGCCCAGACCGTGTCCTCTAGCTCAGATACTGACTAAGAAAGCTCTGGACAATAATCAACTTCCTCCCCGTATCGACAGCAAAGGCTGCAGGCGAGCAACGCAAGCTCCAGGCCGATTACCTCAAGGTCCGACGAGATCTGAACTCCACGAGTAGCCAGGATGAATTTGCCAAGTGGGCAAAGCTTCGCCGCCAGCACGACAAGCTCCTCGAACAGCTAGAGAAGACCAGTACGTCACATTCGGCCTAGAGATTGGGGGGAATCAGGAGAGAGCTGACAAATGACCACTGCAGAGAAAACCAACGAGGCAGCACGATCCAACTTTGACAAGATCCTTACCGTTCTCCGAGTCGTCGTTACACGCGCGCCGCAATACTTCCTGCCTTTCTGGTACGCCACCGAGCCCATGTTCTGGCTTCCTTACGGCTGGTTCCCTTACTGGGCGGAATGGATCCTATCCTTCCCTCGCGCTCCCATCGGAAGCGTGAGCATCGCTTCGTGGCAGTTGGCATGCACAGGAGTTATCGCGCTTTTCAGCGACTTGATCGTGGGTATCGCTGGTCTGCTCCTCAACGCGAAGCAGGCCGAGGAAGCACCCGTCCCAGCCCAGAAGGTCGCCGCGGAGGAGAAGAAGAAGTCATAAGCAAATGGCTATGATATATGGCTAGTCGCGCACATAGTAAAAATATGCATATTTACAAGCAAAGCTTGACTACGATTGGAGATGTATCTCTTAGATAAATTTGACGCAAAGTTCCTCATTGCCGAAGCTGAGACTTTGTAACACGACAGAGAATAACCCTTGGCAGGGTATTTGGGGCTTGATCTAGGCAACATATTGACTCTAGCGACCACAGAGAGATCGCCAAAGCTTCGAAAGTGCCAATGGTAACATAATGATACACGGATGCACGGGGGGAAGCGGGAGGCAGTGAATAACGGCGCAAGAGCCATATTATTGCGCTACTGAGCTATAGTGAGTATTGCGAGGGGTGTGATTGTGAACAAAAATGCGAAGAAGAGGAGTTGTTTGTGGTGAATGATTGAGGTGAAGAAAGAAAGAAATTTGTTAGAGAGAAGAAAAATCCGAGGTTTTACGTTGAAAAGAGAGGTCGGCCCCACCAAAAGTTTAAGCCCCCACATTGGCCGACACCTCAGACGCTGTCCCTCAGGCCTACGAGCAGTACTCTCAGGCTTGGCGCCACCTTTGCCTTATTGAAGCCGTTCCTGAACTGACGTCGTTTAACTATCAGCCTTGTCTCAAGCCTGCAACAAAACGTGTTCAACTTCAACACCTCAGAACCAACAAAGGACCACGACTATTTGCGTTTGATATTCGCCATAATGGCGATCTCGTGGGAATCGTAAGTATATCTTCCAGTATTCAACTTGTCCTTGTGACTTTATTCTTCTTGATAGCCACTTACACATCGTGGACAAACAACAACTAACCTCGACCAGTATCCGGTCCCTCCTTATCTTCTTTGGCCCTATACTATTACCAAAGGCCATATCATACTATCGATCGGTCAAGGCCTCTTCGCAAGCACGACATGCACCTATAGTTGCCGTACCGCCCAAAGTCCGCGTTGCGCTCGCCCTCCTGGCCTTCTTAGTCATTAGCTACATCCTCAAGACATTACCGCCGTTCGCACCCGAGAACCTGTTCCTTGCGACCCAAAGTCGTCTCCAGATCCCGGTCGATGTTCTATTCAACCGTGTTGCTGTTGGAAGACCCGATAATGTTCTCACGAAGCAAGACGAAGCGCTGAGGGGCAGATTTGTCAACCTCGAGAGCCGACTGCTATACTTGCAATTTGGTCCTGAAGTACTCGCGAACTGCCCGTTCTGCACTTCAGAAGAGCCAAAGACATTCTTCTATTATGCCCTCCCGCAACTCCTGTGGCCTCATATCGCAAACCTGTTCGCCGTCGCTTTCGTTACAAGTCCAACATTCACAGGGCGAGCTGGTTCCCAGTGGCGACCAAAGGCTACAATGGCTGCCATGACCATTGCCGCTCTCGATATTTACTTTGTCAACTCTTACAACTACCAAGCCAATGCACGTGCTCTGCGTCTATCGGAAGTCGACTTCTTTTACTGGACTGCTCGAGTCGCACGCCTTGTGACCCTCGCAGCTTTCGACGCAGCTCTAGGCTGGCTTCTATATCTGTCTGCTACGAACCGCGCCTTCGTCGAGCCTCCATCTCCCGTGGAGCGCATCGAGGCAACCTCACGTGCTCTTCTTATCATGAAGAGCAAGCTTAGTGCTCTCGGCATTGTCAAGAACACTGCGCTGCGCGATGAGGATCTTCGATCACGAAGCCATGCCTACTGGAGTCACGAAGTGCGTCTTATGGGCGAGGTCATGGAGGAAAGGGAGGTTGTGGAGGGAGTCAACGATGCATTGACTAATCGCATTGACGTGGCGACTATAACGAGGGACGCTGAAGGATATGCACAGAATGTATTGCACTCCTTGCGTGGAGAAACGGCAGAAGACGATAGTATCTAATCCGCCCTCCTGCGTATTATCCCAACCCTTCTTTATAAAGACCTATTCTTACATAGAGGTCGATGACCGTTAAAATTTGGCTTGAATAACCATGGAAACCATATCTCATCCTTTCTCTTGTAACAATCGAGCGTTATGGCTCTCCCTGCTGTCCCTGAAACATGCACCGCGTCCACTCCATACATGCATTTGGTGTAATTTCCACACCGTAATTTCAAAATTCAGCATTAACTCTTAGAATCCGGCCTTGTCGACTCTGGCCTCACTGGTCCCGTAGCAGCACTGCTAGTGCTACCCTTCCTACTTGGTGTTTCCAGAGCACCCTCCTGTGCGCTGCGCTCTAAGAAGTTTGCCCATAGCTCAGACAAAGACTCTTTGTCTTTGGCAGATGTTGACTCGTTGAAGAGATCGGTGTTGAGAGATGGTGAGCTTGGTGTACGTGTAAATGGTGACATGGGTAGGCGGAGAGAATTAGATGACGTGCCTGGGCGAGCGAGACCAGCCTGCTCTCGCTGCTCGTCGGTCCAGTTGAGATAGCCAGCCATGACTTGAAGGACCTGGAAACGCTTGGCGTCACCGCGGTCAAGTGTGAGGAAGTGCAGGAGATGGTTTGTGACGATTTGTCTAGTCATGGTTAGCATAAAGCTTCATATGAGTTGTCATATATCAGGCGTACCTGTCAACATTGTCTTCCGGCTTTGTCTTCTTGAGGTACCGCAGTGCCTTCGTCAAGTGGTCGTTCAACACAATCGCCTCATGCCTCAACTTTCCAATGAGAAGGTTCTTCTCCTTGACCTCCTTCTCATAAGGCGCTGTTCGCTCAAGCTCTTGTGAGAGTGTTTGCTTGGCTTCTTCAGCTTCCTTTGCACGGGCGTCGGCTTCTTGTACCTGTTTCTTGAGAGCCTGAACTTGCGCCTCGGTAGTCTCGACCATGTCGCGAAGCTCCTTCTTGCGAGCATCTTGGATTTCGCGGAGGGCGTTCTGTAGGTTTTCGATAAGAGTCATTTGGCTCTCTCGCTCTGAGGTGGCGCTCTCATAGTTTTGTCGTAGGACAGTAACTTGTTCCTCTAATTCCGAGACCTTATCAACCAGGCTCTCTTTGATGGATCGCTCTTCCATGGCGATAACTTCCCATTCGCCCATGGCGTTTGCGGTAGTCTCCATCTCCTCCTTAAGATGTTGGACATGTCGGACCAGTTCTTCCTTCTCCTTGCTCCAGTTTTGTGCTGATAGGTTGTTGCGACTTCGAAGAGTGTTGAGCTCCCTCGTCGCGTCTTGTAGCTCCTCTTTTAGCTTGGCGACATCGTCTCCAGACGATACAGCGTTGTTTTTTAGTTCCTCATTCTCTGCCTCGAGCTCTTCTATACGCTCTTTGCTTTCTTCGAGCTCTGCCTTGTCGCGCTTGAACCGGTCGCTCAGCGTCTGTTTGATCTTCTCAACTCGCCCAAGAAGGGTCTGGTATTCCTCCTCTGCATTCTCCTTGGCGGCATTGCTCTCCTCTAGATCGCTCTTGAGCTGTGTGACCTCATTGCTGTGTGTCTCCTGGATGTTCTCGAGCTGCTTCCGTAGCTGTTCGACCTCGGCCCGCAAGGCCTCTCGTTCCTGGCTCATGGCCTCTAGCTTGGCGGAGGTATCTGAATCGTCGGGCTTTTCCTTTTCGCCATCAACCGGAGGGGATGTGAGCCCGTTGCTCTGAGCCTTGGGCTCTACGGCATGCCCGTTACTGTAGACAGGGGGAGCTTCTTCGTTTACGACTTGGTCTGCATTGACTGCGTCTGCATCTGCGTTGACTGGAGTTTCCTGTGGAGTTGATACATGTCAGCGCGCGCGCGCAATTGTATGATATGGGAGGTGAGCATCATAACTACGTACGGGCTGAGTGGGTGTCTCGGGCTCGTCTTCGAGGGTCTCTTTATCTGAACCCTGCTGAGGGTCTGAACTACCACTAACAGGTTGCTCAGCAGCCTTGTTCTTGTTGGCGTTCTTCTTCTTCTTGTTGTTCTTCTTTTTTGACGACGACCCTGCACGAGTAGGAAGCGAGGCCCCATGGGTTAGGACACGTTCTCGAATCTCCATTTCCACGTCAATTGGCAGGGGTAGGGATTGCACGCACCTGAATTCGTCGCCTGGGTCGGGTTCGCTGCGACGGTAGAAGACATGGTGAGTTTTTTAGTCTGGATAGAGCATCCAGACCCAGATCTAGAGGTTCAATGAATGCCGTGCAGATAATCCTAGCGCCTGTGGGTGGATTATAGGTTGCTTTAAGAAGAGCAAACGGGAATTGGATGTTTGGTACGTGTCAGTAATTACTGACCCTCCCTCGTGTAAGGGTAGGTAGATGGTCAAATCGCATGTCAGCAGCCACCAGCTGACGTACCTTACCTGGTGGAATTTAGTGGACTTGGCCTGGAAGTGCCCTGGAGTTAGTTAGTTCCGAGACGTTTCAACGGCTGATCTTCCGGCGAGGTCGGCTCCGAATTGTCGGCCGGCTACTACTGTAGCATTATATCAGTTGCATGAGTATATGATTATGATCATAAAATGATTCTCTCATTGATTTTCAAAAACCAATGGCCGACTGTGTAATATATATTGCAGCTGCTGTTCACGTACCTTGCAGGATCTAGACTCGAGAATGGCCTCCAATCACTGACTGAGGATGGTTCACTACTGATATCCGTATAATGGAACGGCAACTCATAGCTCAGCTCTCTGATTCGGTGCATGGATCCCTTTCAAACACTGTCAATCCTGTGCTACAGTTATGAGGACAAAATGTTCTTTTCTGTTTCTGTCATAGTGAAACATCTTCCTTTGCACTGACTCACTTATCACCAGCTTCAGCCAGTACTAGGTGCCATAATGAATGACCCCTGCGATGTGTTTGATAAAGAAATAGAGCGTTTTGATACTCTGTGAGTTGAATATGGCCCATCAGTGACCTTCAATTAGTTGGTTACTCAGTAAGTGCCTACTAAGGTAGGTACTGATACAGCGTTCCGTGTAAGAGACGCAAACCTCAGCATTGGTGAATTGAACTCAAGGTCCATACAATCTATTCTCGTCGATGAGGGCTAAAACTAACCGAGATGAGAATTCAAAGCTGATTCACATATTCTTGCAGCAATTCATGTCAATTAACTCTGAGTAGGTACCCAAAAGCTGGACAAGATGCTCTGGTTGAATGGCCAGGTGAAATCGAGCTTAGTCATACTCGAGTGGATCCTCACGATGCTATTTTCTCATCTGTCTCGCGCGTTGAATCTCGTTTTTTCTTCTTTACATATTTTTACCCTTCGCAATCACATTTTTGAAAAAGACCATTGTTCTCCGTGGCTTTT
The DNA here is from genome assembly GCF_013396075.1 of Fusarium subglutinans. NCBI lineage: Eukaryota > Fungi > Ascomycota > Sordariomycetes > Hypocreales > Nectriaceae > Fusarium > Fusarium subglutinans. Next base: position 79,933 of record NW_023502102.1, on the reverse strand, counting down.
TCGCGATTGAGCGCGAAGTAGACTATGACCGCCTTTCATAATCCCATGTCTTGCTCTTTTATTTCCTATGAGTGCTATGGGTTCGCTTATGTGCGTACATATACTGTCATTGAAAGTCTTTTTTGTAGAAAAGGAATAAGAAGCGCGTGACTGATGATCCAACTTGCATTCGTTTCATTATACATGGATCTTTTTGAAACTATGTCTATGCCGCTTTAAAACTCCGAACCCAATTGAATTTAACAATTCCGTACTCAAGCCTTTGCCTTTCGGCCCTTGCCAGCTCTTGTTGCCTTGCCCTTTGCGGCCTTGGCCTTGGCCTTGGGAGCTGGCTTCTCCTCGGTAACAACCTCAGTCTTCTCCTCGACAACTGTCTCGACAACCTCAGCGGGCTCCTCAACCTTGGGCTCCTCCTCCTTCTCAGCAGGCGCATCCTCAATGGCCTTGGTCTCGCTCTCTCCGTTCTCAATAGCAGCGGGGGCTGGCACGTCCTTGATCTCGGGGGCATCGAACTCGTAACCAAGCTCCTTAAGCTTGGCAGCCTTCTTTGCGCGCTTGGAGTTCTCCTTTGTAACCTTGTTCGCCCATGCAGACTCGGTCAAAGGCTTCTCAAGCTTGTGACCAGCCATCTTGTTCCAGGGAACCTTCTTGAATCGTCGGTTGGCACCCTTAAACAAATCATCGCGAACCTGCTCCTTGGGGATCATTCGGCACTTGAGGATGTGGCCGAACAGAAGGTAGTTGTCCATGGTCTTGCATACGATCTCGGCGGTGGAGGCCTCCTCGAACTTAACGAAAGCGTAGTGCTTGCTGGCACCGGTCTTCTTGTTTCGGGAAAGTCGTAGCGCAACGATGGGACCAAACTGCTCAAAGTACTGTCTCATCTCATGCTCGTAGAAACCGTGGGGAATGCGGCCGATGTAGATAACTCCGGTTTCCTCGTCAGAAGCCTTGGCGGCCTTCTGAACATCCTTGGAGACCTTGGGAATCTTGCCGACATCCTGTCCCTGCTTGAAGCTAGAGTCGCCCTCGGTGATATCCTCGTCGTCAGAGTCCAGCTCCTTCACGATCGCCTGAACTTCCTTGCCCTCCTCAGCCTCAGAATCGGAAGACTCATCGGGGATATCGAGTGTGGTGGTTTCCTCCTCGACGACCTTGACTTCCTCTGGCTTGCTCTTGGACTTTTGCGCCGGCTTGGTAGGGGCCTTTTTTGTGACAACAGTCTTCTTGACAGACTTTTGCTTCTTCAGCGACACAGGCGATGCATCCTCGGGGGCTGTAAAAGCAGTGTTAGCGACACAAGAAAAGCTACTCCGTGGGCATCACGTCTCTACCTTTTCGCTTGGGCTGGGCAGCTTTGGCAGCGCCGTTAGGCTTCTTGATGTCCGAAACGGCTAAAAAGCGTCAGCGCATGAAGATTCATGACTCCCGAATAACTTACACTTTCTCTTTCTCAATTCTGGGGCCATTGCGTCTGATTTGGTTGTCTTGTTGCTAGATGCTCAAAAGCTAGACTGCCGCAGAAAAAGATGCGTGGGCCATTGAAAAAATTGGGATTCTGCCATGTCTGCTCTGGGCGGTCAAGAATCGCGTGCACTATCAGTTTATCGTAGTGGGGGTTGGGTTCTTTCAGCGGCTTGGTCCACTAAAAAGTGTCTGTAGCTTCTGAAGCTTACAACCCAAGCAGCACTGTGACATACATAATAAGACTAATCGACATCAACCATCGCTGGACAACTCAATTATATTCGGGACAGAATATTATCGACTCATATTCGACACTTATGCTTCTTGTGAGCTTCGAATCAGGCAGACAACAACTCTTCGGCCTCAGCCATCTGAAACCGAGGCTTCTCAAACACAACCTAATAGTTTAATACCTACCTTACGTATTCAGAACTCTCCATCTTCGCAGTTCGACATTTGATTGCACAATATGTCAAAAAAGCAAGAGAAACTGACACAAGAGGAGATATGGGATGACTCTGCCCTGATTGACTCTTGGAACGAAGCCTTACAAGAGTACAAGGTAAGTAAGTTCTCTATCGTAGACGGTTACTGACAGACATTCTGCAGAAATATCACAGCATTCACGCTAAGGGCGGAAGTGTACGGGAGTTAGAGCCTCAGAATCGGTAAGTCGAACCTTGAAGAGGTGAGATTCACTCGGCTAACTCGTGAGCAAAGGGCCGAGGCGGAGGCTGAATCTGGATCCGAGCAACCCCAAGTTACAGAAACAGAAGAGATTGAGTTGGAATCGGGGGCAGCAGAACAAAACAAGGTGGGCTTGGCTATGTTGATCTGTGCCATGAGAATCTTGGCTTCATATGCTCAGACAACTAACATGGCAGCTTAGGAGATCCCATCGTCGCGCAATGAGTCCAAGGAGCCAATCGCGTCACAAGGGACTCCCTCATTTCCTATACAAACCGTCCTAGGTTCCGGTAAGTCGAGATCCTGGAATGGTATTTCCTGTCATATAGGACTAATCAAAACACACAGTCCAAGACGAAAGCCTCAAGAAACTCCTTATGTCATGGTACTATGCTGGGTACTACACAGGGTTGTATGAAGGGCAACAGCAAGCTCAGCAGAAGTAGTAGAATGGTTCGTAAGCGAAGAAACAATTTTACATCCTTGAAACACGGAAGAGCGGTAGTCATCCCCAATTTTGTCAGAGAAAGTCGTGGCATGCGCATGGGTTCCTCGGTCAGGCTGTTGCCGTTGATGCTACGATGCAAGATCGGCCGCCGATTCACGTGGAAATGTTCATGGATGGAAGAGAACGGATGGATTCAAGAGAGGTTCGTGGTGTTTCCGTCGAAACGAGAGGCCTCAAGACGCCAAGGCCAGAATTTAGAGACTTGCTGTAAGTTCATATCACGTCAAGATATAGCGACCGCAATTTGTGACCCAAGAGACTATACCAGCGCTAAGTACGGTGCAGGCAGGTCTCTTCCTCTGTGGATACAATACAATACTGCACAGAGTAACTATGGTTATCAGTTAAGCATCCATAGCAACGCCAATGATACACGCAAAGTGATTAAGGTAGGTCACATATTAGGTCTCAGGCCCTGCAAGGAGATAAACTTTTTGTCGTCCGAATTTTTGTGCCTGGAAGGGTCTCTGGCGGATGAGACTATAGCTATGTCGATGAAACCTCACCGTTGACGATCAATGGTGAAACGGCGTCGGTGCCGCTCAAACGGCGAGTATAAGCGTATGTATTTAATAGCTTGGCCCTTCTTGGCTTCAGTGGGCATCGGGTCGACGATATCATACTGTAATTGTGGTATAATAGGACCTGCAGGTGGCTGGGCCTTGGACTCTGAGCACTCACGGAGGAGCCAAGTCCCGTTCTTGGCTTTGTCTGACCTGTCTCTTTGACGTCTCACCACTAAGAAAAGCAGCCCCTGTCAACGTTGGTTGATACGACCCTATATAGACTTAATTAAGCACTTTTAGGCCTATACCGGCCGCTACGTAAGAAACCACCCCAATCGTTATGTGTCGCATATTATTCGCTTGGCACTAGGAACAGCGCAAAAGGGTAAAACTCCAAAACACCAAACGTGATCCGAGACGGACCTGTCACAGAGACCACCCCCGCATCAACAAGCGTTTCACTGGGAGACGAGACCCTCTAACTATGAGTTAGTGAGTCTGCATACTCTATAGTTGATGATCGGATCTAGACAGACCGAAGCGAGCAAAGCTAAGATTCGGCTTCTTCAGCGGCCGTGTTTCGAAAATGTGTTTGAGGGCTTGTCTTTTCCAGGGGGTTACAGGCGTTAAACAGTTTCGCTCGTGAGAAGCATGGCAAGGTATAATAAGGGCACAGTAGGACCACGATTGTCAACAAACATCCCATCCCATCCCCATATCTCCATCTCTTTTCCTGTGCTTCATTCTTTTTGCACTTGAGAATTCCTTTCTTTGAAGGCAGGCCCTCTTCATATATTACTACTACTTACTTAGTCTCTTAATCGCTAGATCGATCTCATCTCATCTCGACTCGACTCGACTCGAACATCTCGCAATCTTTTTTCCTTTTCTTACTCTAATACCCTCAAGTTTCAAACATCATGAAGGCTTCAACTAGTCTGGCCGTGGCCGCCGCCTTTGCGCCCTTGACCATGGCGCGTTTCCTCGACTTTGCTCAGCCTGAACGACGGGATCACCCTATGCCTGCCGAAGCTGTACCTGCTGAAGCCATGCCTGCTGGACAAGCTCTCCCTATAGAGCTTCTCAGTGGACATAACAAGATCGTTACGGGAGGTCACAAGATCTCAAAGACCGAGATCATCATCATCTGGGCGAACCCTGGAGCTGGCGCCGAGACAACCACCATCAACGAAAAGGTCACTGTTACTGAGACCGTCACCAAGGGAGGCGAGGTCGTTGCTACTCCTGCAGCTCCTCAACAGCACACCGTCACCGTTGGTGGCCCAGGAGGTCTCGTCTATCAGCCCGAGGAGCTTGACAATATCCCCATCGGCGACACTGTTGTCTTCGAGTTCCTGTCGCAGAACCACACCGTCTCTCAGTCTGGTTTCGACAAGCCTTGTGCTCTTCTCGAGGGTGGCATGGACTCTGGCTTCATGCCCAACCCTAACAACACCGTTTCTCCTCCTCCCCAGGTCGCTATGCAAGTCATGGTTGACACTCCTCTCTGTATGTTACAAGCCTAACCGTCTCCTGGTTCTTATACTGACCTTCCTAGGGTTCTACTGCAAGCAAGCCGGCCACTGTGGGAAGGGCATGGTCTTTTCCATCAACCCTACGGCTGAGAAGACTCAGGCCAAGTTCAAGGAGATGGCCATCCAACAGAATGGTGATGGCAAGGCTACTCCCATCACAGGTGGCGATGCTGCCCCTGCCCCTCCTGCGCCTCCTGCTGAGTCCAAGCCTGCTGAGGCTGCACCGCCTGCTCCCGCGGCTCCTGAAGCCACAGGAGTTGTTCCAGGAAAGGGTACCATCGGTGGCGATGGCAGCTGTGTATGCATGGTCTCCTGCTCAGCTGGAGGTTTCCCAGCTCAGGCCCAAGGCATTAACTCATTTGGCGGCATGGGTGGTAAGTCATTTTTAGCTCTTCAGTCAAATGCCAAATACTAACGGTCCCTTAGGTTCCATGCCTTACAAGTTGGATAGCGTGGTTTAAGTTGAGCAATGACATGAGATTCTTGGAGGTGTTGATACCACGGACGATTTGAGTTTGAATATGTTATTACTTGAATGTACCATTTATGGGTTTTAGACGACTGGGATTATGTTTGGGTACCTGGCCTAGATGGCTGATAAAGTCTTCACGGGTTTGAAGATCGGTTTAGGTAGTTTAATGGGACAAAGCTTTATGGGAGAAATCATGATACCTTGTGACATACACTGAAGTTGCTATGCCTGTCACTCACTGAGTAGTTATACCGTGAATACGTGTCTTTTATGTATCACAAGAGCACAGATATGTCAACAAGAATCACATCACAGAGATAATGATAGTCTCTGTCTCCAAGTCCATGATACAACCTTTATAGTACAGTATTACAAACCCCTGGGGGTAACCAACCTTATCCGTACTCCTGAGGCAATGCAAACCCACGCTTTTTATCCTTTTCCCTTATGCCATCCAATCTATTCCAGATTCCATCCATATAATTAAGTTCCGCCCATCTCAAGATCTGGATCAACCTCTGTTCCTAGATCCCGTTCCTCAACAAACCGACGTCCAACAAGTTCGTCGGGTAGATATGTCTGCTTCACCTGCCCATCACGGTAGTTGGGCGGATACTTGTACTCAGCGCCATATCCCATGTCACGCATGAGTCTTGTAGGAGCATTTCGCAAGTGTAGAGGTACAGGAAGACCGGCCACACCCGGTTCGCGTAGGGCTGCGTAGGCATTGTTGAGAGCACGGTAGGCCTTGGTGCTCTTGGGCGCATTACATAGCGCAACAGTGCAGTGCGCCAGAGGTATCCTAGCTTCTGGCATGCCAATTTGTTGTGTGGCTGTGTATGTTGCCGTAGCAAGTGGTAGGAGGGTGTTATCCGCCAGACCAACATCTTCAGAGGCAATGACAACCATGCGGCGGGCAATGAATAAGGGGTCCTCGCCGGATTGGAGCATGCGCGCAAGGTAGTAGAGTGCCGCATCTGCATCGTTTCCACGGACTGACTTGTGGAAAGCAGAAATAGTGTCATAATGTTGGTCGCCTGCACGATCGTAGACAAGAGTCTTAGTAAGGGCGGCCTTGATGTCTTCTTGTGTGATACCTTCGCGGGTTGTGAGCGAAAGGGCGAGCTCGAGGAGGTTCAAGGCAGTACGAGCATCACCATCCGCAAATCGTGCCAAGTAGGTCACCATAGCTTCGTCCAATAATGGAGTTTGCGGATAAACTGATTCTTCCTCCTTGATTGCCCGCTGTAGAATGCGCACCACATCCTCTGTTGTAAGAGACTGCAACGTAAAGGTACGGCATCGGGAGAGCAGAGCATTTGCCACCTTGAAAGAAGGGTTCTCTGTAGTTGCGCCGATGAGCGTCACAGTGCCAGCCTCAACAGGCTTAAGGAACACGTCTTGCTGGGCCTTGTTGAAGCGATGAATCTCGTCACAAAAGATTATGGTCTTGCGACCAGTGAGGGCAAGATCGTTCATCGCCTCTTGGAAGTATTTCTTGCACTCGCTGACCCCTGTGCTTGTCGCATTGAGTTCGATGAACCGACTACCGACCATACGAGCGATACATCGTGCTATTGTTGTCTTTCCTGTGCCCGAAGCACCCCATAGGATCATCGAGGGTACTTGGTTCGACTCGATAAGAGAGCGCAACACACCGTTTGGCCCAACTAGATCTTGTCCGCATACTTCGTCGAGGTTTCGTGGTCGCATCCGTTCGGCCAAGGGCGCAGCTCGTTGTGTCTTTGTCTTCTTCACCACTCTTCCATCCTGCTCCGTGTTCGGAGACCAAGTGCTCGTTCCGTTGGCATTCTCGCCGTTTTTCGTCTCTTCTGCATCCTTGGAAACTGCTACTCCATGACCTGGGCCCTCTTCGAAAGTCCTCTTCTTCCCTGCTATAGGCTGTAATGCTCCGTTCACAGGAGTCGCTATTCGATTCTCAGACGCAGCTTGTCGTTTTGGCGCAGGCGTAGAGAAGAAGTTGGAAGCGTTTCGTTTTTGAGAATTACTCTGTGGCGTCTGTGATTGCGGCGGTGTCGGGTCCTTCTCTTTGTCTATGATGAAGCTCTCGCATCCTGAGTCGATGTGGCTGTTGATCTCGGAGGATTTGACAGGCTTGTTGCAGATGGGGCAGTCGACCGCCATGGTCGCTGTAGTCGTGCCGATCACCGAATCACAGAGTGCGAGCTTGGCTTGGTTTGTTATGCAACTTGGTAGTGGACGGTAAGTCGTGGTGAGCCGGCATCGGTTGGTTGGTAGATTAGGGTCAGGTCATGTATGGAATGGAATGAAGCTTGGAAGTTGGAGGTGAAAGCTAGGACTCGACCAAGCGAACAAAATAGAGTGGACGGTACCTGAACTAACTAAAACGCGTGCAACAAGTCCGTGTTCAAAATCGTGGGGACCAATCCCCGAACAACGGGCCGCTCTCGGATCCATATAATCGGTATTTGTTAGTCTGTACTACCGCCTACCACTGACAGTTCTACGACATATCACTATCTACGCATTATGAACAGTTTAGAATCAAAAGATGACATTGGCTGATCTTGGCTATGGCGGTAACCATGTCAATAGCCCGGTTGACTAAATTGCTAAAAACCCTCAACATAACTCCTTGATAATGCTTCAACGACCACCAATCCCTTTCATGCTCGTTCCATAACGCCTGTGCCGCCAAGCCGATATATATTTCCATCTCGATGTTGTACCAATGCTCGATTTCTTTAAGCTGATGTCTTGAGTGACCGCACTTTAGGTGATGCTATGCTTGTTTCGGCCTTGCGTTTGCCTAGTACTGGTGTGTTTTCACGGTCTCGTGTTGCTTCTGCATGACATGATGCGTGGTATGCTCGGTCGCCAACTAAAACTGTGTCTAGCCACACCCATTCTTGTGCCGTGTCAAGCCATTTGTTCTCAAACTTATCCTGGCAGATTGGACAAACAGTGTTGATACGGCGAGACGCATCGGGAACAAGAATGTACTTTGGCTTAGCAGCCTCAGATGCCTTTGAAGCCTGAGCGGCAACATCCTCAGTCGTGGGGAGGTGGTCGACGTCGACGGCTTCTCTTGAATTGAGCCAGTCCTGTACTGTTTTTAGAAATTTTGCCTTGTGAGGAGGTAGTGTTGTGACTTACGCGTTGATCAACGTACCAACTCCGGTGCATACCTCGCTTCTCGGCTTCGTTGGTTCGCTGGTGGACACGGAAATGCCAGTCCATATGAGCAATCTTCTGCTTCTTTCCAGCTGGATCGTCTCGAAACCGCCTACCGCACTGGGTGCATGGTTGGCCCAGGTCATGATGTAGTGCCCTGATCAAAGAAGACTGACAGGGCTTTTTGAGAGCGGCCACATTGATACCCCCCTGTACTGGAATTGGCGTTGGTGTTGCTGAAGGACCAGGAGGGAGTAAGCCTGACTTTCGTAGTTGATCAAGAAGACTCCAAGGGGCTGCATTTGCTGCCGGCGCTGGTGCTGATGTCTGGGACATCGTAGGCATTGGAGTCATCCCAGGTATCGTAGGTATCGACATTGCGGGCATAGGGGCCATGGCCGGCATTGCAGACATGTTTGGCATAGGTGGCTTTGGCGGTTCAGGACGAACCTGAGGAGGCTGAGGAGTCGGTGTTGAGCTCGAAGGTGTAGCCGACTTCCTTGCCATCAAGGCGGCCAAGGCTCCTGGGCCAAAGAGCGCATCAAGCGTCACACCTTCTTGCGCCGGAGCCGGAGCTGCAGACGGAGGAAGGGCTACGGACACTGGAGGCATAGGGCGTGCTTGAACGGGCACAGGAGGAGTAGGTGCAGGCCTTTGAGTCAGAGGCGCCATCATGTTTACGGCAGCAAGTTCAGTTACTCGTCTCTTAATGAGGTCAAGCTGATCCGGAGGCAAGCTAGTGCTGTTCACAACGCCCTGCAGCTCATGAAGTGCTCTTAATCTAGTCTGAACATCAACATTTTGGGGATTGCGCAAGGCTTCCGCCTGCGTGGCAACAATTAGATTCCGAATGTCATTGCTCAATGACTGTCCCCCATTTGAAGTGTATTGCTGGGTTGGATGGCCTGGAGGGTATCTCGTCCCAGGCGGTGTCGGAGTATCACGGTGAGGCGCGGCAGATCGCGGTCGCCCAGGCATCATTCCCGCTTGGGGCATGCTTACGGCGCGTGCCTTCAAGAGTGCATTCTCAATAGGACGCACCAACTCGTGCGAAAAGACGGGCCTGCTGTCCATTGACCCAGGAACAGGCTCCTTCCATGTTCTAAGCATCTCCTCCATTTTTCGACGAACTGGTTGATCGACTACTGCATAAGATTCCATAAAGGTCTTGAACAGATTGCGGCCAAAGTAGAGAGTGTATGGTGTGCCGACATTTTTCACGATCGAGTCGAGTACATACAGAGCTGGAAGTTTCTTGTTCGGTGGCGCCTACGCGGAAATTAGCATTGGATCTGATTGAACTGTTCGTGTGTATTCATATTGCACATCAAGAATCTCACTTACCTTGAGGATGTGTTGTTGCAAAACTTCGGCGATAGCTAGGGCATGTTCAGTATTCTCACGAGCAATGACTGTCAGGTTGCTAATCTCGAAGCGCATGTTAGAGGACAGGTCCTCCAGGGCCATGCGGTAATCCTCCGCCACCTCAGCAGAGTCTCCAGACATGATGGCGGTGATGGAGACGAGCGCAACTGGTCGTGTGAGGTAAAGCGATGGTGATGGTGATGATTGGGCTAGGCACAGGTCAAGCTTAGTAGCGATAGGCTACAGAACCCGTTGGCGTCGGGTCTGGAACAACAATTGCGGATGCCTGAGGCTCCACTCAACAATATGTAGATCAGGGCTGGGGTAAGCAGGTAAGGTAGTCGCGATTCAAATGCAAGAAAAAGCAACAAAGAGGCTGGTTACTCCTGAATAGAAAAGGCCAAGGAGAGAAGCCAGGTTATAAAACAGTTCCCCTGAATGCACAGCTACTCTCTGATCTATTTTTGTACCAAAAGTCTTTATTGCTGCGCAAGAATCGTGAGTTCTTTGTATTGACTACTGATAAATAGGATGCATCTGAAATAAGAAAAGGAAAGGAAAACGAACAGCATGCAATGGATGTCAGGTCGCCTTTAAATTTACGGTTTTCTGGCTTTACTCCTCAGGCATTCGTTTGTTCCTTATCGGCTGACAAATAAAGCCGGGCAATAGAGGTTATCGTGTAAGTCCCAAGGGCTCTGAACTTTACCTTGTAATAAAACCTCCAAATTCGTGAACTTAAACTAGTGGAAATTCCTCAAAGGTCTCCTGAAACTTCGATTCTCTACAGTACTCTATCGTCACTTTAGTATAAGGCCTGTTCATATATTGAGATACAGTTGGCTAAGAAGAAACAAGTCTCTGCATCAGTACATGAGCCTTATAAATATTAATTTCAGAAACACAATTGAGTTTGAATATGATTTGTTGAACTGGTTATAAAGAAAGTTTGACAAGATGGTATCCCTGCTGGCAAACAAATAACGAAAGCCATAAATCCAGAACGTGGTATCGCTGACTCCTAATGCCTTAACGCCCTTCGACCTTTTTTCCTTCACGCACGCAACCTTTGCAGTTACAACTTTCTGAGTTGCGCTGCACATGCCCATTGTTCTTCACAGTCTCGTTGACCGTCTTCGCGGTTTGTGCCGATTGCTTCTTGTCCTCCGCTACTTTCCGCGCCTTCTCCTATTTGCGCGCTGACTCTTCCTAGAATCGAGACATGTGCGCCTCCGAGTACATGCTCGGGCTATGCGGGCGAATATTCATCGGGTGCAGGGCTGTATCTGGGCGACGAACTTCGGGGACGATGGGGCTACGACGGTCTTCGCCAGAGTCGTGTGACTGCCGGCTGAGGAAAGAGGGCTCTTGGTGCTCGTAGTGAGGGGGAGGAGGGGCATTGCGCTCAAGGTCACGCTCACGAGTGATAGGCTGACTTATGGTAGGTCGTCGGGGGATGGACTCGTTCTTCCTGTCCCAAAAGAATCTTTTGAAAGTATTCTTAGGTCGATCTTCATTAGTGAATGATGCGCTGTAATTAGACTGGGGTTTGCCGAACGATTCATCGTCCGCGAGGGATCCATTGGACCGAATTTTGCGAGCATTGACGTTAACACCTCGGAAGGCGAAAGTGCAGATGAGGTTCGAAACGCCGAAGACGGAGGTCAAGATGCCAGCGGACACGATAAGTCGCCAGAAGGGAAGACCCAACTCATCAGGACTATAGTCTGACGAGTTGAGCTTGCCGAGGAGGTTCGTCCCAATCAGTATCAGACCGATTCCAAGCCAAAAGAGGCCGTGTTCATCAGAGAACACCGGCCAATGATTGGCGAAATACGCTCTGCAGAAGGGCAACTCGGAAATGACGAGGAATATGGTGGCTGAACTCATCATCGCAAGAGAGAGAGCCTCGAAAAAGAACCAGCCTTGGGAGGTGTCGATCTTTATGATGAGAATCCAACAGGAGGCAGCGGCGGTCAGGAGGCTGATGATCGTGAAAACACGTAAGATCTGGAGCACGATCATGCCTGGGCCCCAGGCTCGCTGACTAAATCCGAGCATGGCGGGTGATGTCGTATTTGGTAGGTAAAAATGAATGAAATGTTGTTGAGTTACGACTGAAGGTCGAGAAAATACGGAGATGAAGTTTTGATAAGGAAGGAAGAAGGCTAGGGGAAGTGGTTAGACGAGGATTTTCTTGTTACAGGTACCTAAGGTAAGGTAGGCAGCTCAAGGACTTACTTTAAAGTGGCAAAGTGTGATATTTGAGTTGTGTAGACACTTTCGAATCAAAGATATAGTCACAACAGTGAAGTGAAGTTTGTTGGGTGTAAGTGAAAGTTATCAGTGAGTTGGTTTATAAGTGAGTCGAAGCTTGCACAAATGAGAAAGTGTATGTGATATTGGAACCAGTCCGAACAGTCAATAGGTGAACAAGAGTACGTCAAAAGAATAGAAGGTTTAATGATAGGAAAATAGGTCAATGAAGGTGATTGAACACCATTGTTGGGCTTTGAATGAACGAAGAACAATAGGAAAATGGGGAGGGGTTTGCCACCTGAACAGCTGGCACAGGCAGACTTTAAGAGCGACTGCATATGCACACATCAGTCACACTCTTTGTTGGAAACGATGCAGCATGCAGAACAAGCTTTTGGTTGGCCCCTGCATTCAGTTTCTCGTCATGGCATGGATGTGAAGCTGGAGAGCCAACCAAAAGGGAGGCGACTCACGATTCGATCGTTTCCCGCATCGAATCGCGTCAACGATTTACTCTGATGCTGGGCTCCACTCGGGCAGTCAATAGCGTCAGAAATGCAGAGAACCATCAGCGCTGCCGTGTCATGGCCGCCGTGCCTGGCCGCGAGCTGCTGCTATTCAGACTCAGTTTCAGCGGTTCCTTGCTCTGTGTGGAGGGCCCCGATGGGGAGCAACAGGTCGCAGCGACTCAGACCAGTCGACCCAGGTCAGCGCCTAAGTCTGGTGCTCGTGCGATTTCATCCGCAAGCGCTGTCGTCTTGAACGTTGGGCGCCATCGCTGGATGGTTTGTTATATTTGAATCTCAAGACCGGGGTTGATATGAAGCACGATTGGCTGTGCTGTGTCGAAACGTTGTTTCAGGCCTTGCACTACGAGCCGGGGCTCTATGGCCAAGAAAATGGTCTCCACTGAAATACCAGTACATGAGACCAGAGGCTTGAGACTTCATGATGGTGGAATAAAAGAGACCTGGAGTCACCAAATGTGCACGAGAATTAATTCATTAAATTTCCCAGATAAACATAAACAGCACTGTTAATGTGAGGTGGGATCATTGCTGTTAAAGGAATACGCTGGTTCGTGTATCCTAGGTAGGTATATAGCAGAAGCTCAAGCAAACAGCCTATGAGGGAGGTCAGCTTTCGGATAAATATTGAAACTAACTCCAGCTCGCGGCTCACATTGGAAAAGTTTCTCTCATCTTTCAGCTCACTCAAGCAAGCCCCCAAAAAACAAGCCGGATCTCGTTTTCGTATGCCAGGGTCGCTTATTACTAGGCCAAAGACCCAGCCAGGCGCTTGTGCTCTGTTAACAGACAGAACCTTAGCCGCGATGCTATTTTTGACCAACCAGGTGTAAGCGCCGGAGTTAGAAATAGCATCTCGTAGGGCTGTTAGTGTCTCCATTCATAATTCTAATGAACGACTGTTATAAACGAGTTGAGGTTATCTCTGAAGCTCTAGTTTACTTTAATTTTAGATTATTTGGTCACTCCTTGTCGTAACGTCAGATCATTCAGACGTAGATTCGCCCCTCAATACGGATAGAAACAGGTGCGGGCCACAATGAACTTTCTGCATCGATGTCTAGGCCCAACTTACAAGCTCAGCCTTTCAGTTACCCTGTATTTACTGCCAGGTCCCACAAACGAGATGAGGAAATGCCAAATAAAGCCAGTTTTGTAAATGGAAGTATATGCAAATCAAATTTTATCTGCAATTGTCTAATGTATAAATAGCTATGAGTAAGTTCCATACCAGAAGGTTGCAGGAAATGTAAACAAACAGCCTCTCAGATTGTGCCCTGGAGTCACTCTGCATGCATCATGAGTAACTTGGCCCTGGAGCCTGCAAATTGTGTGATGAGTATATTAATGTCGATTCTTCGTAACGATGCCAGAAGTGATGGATCGTGAATATGTTATCCGCTATGTAACGCCTGAAATCGAACCTGAAAACGCCGTACCCATGCTGTTCCGTGTATATATGCCCTTAATCATCCTGTGTCAGGTCTATAAATCCAACATCGCTCGTCCGAAAAATCTTAGCCTTCACTCCTCTGCGCTCTAGAGCTGCTGTCTCCCTAGCCATCAGCTCGTCGCGCTCTTCGGCGTCAACCTCCACCTCTTCGTAGAAACCCTTGGCGTTGGCCTTTGGGATGAGTAACTTCTTCTTCCGCGCAGGAGCAGGGCCTGGGGTTGCGTTTCGATCTGCTGGTAAGGATGATTGTTGCCGCTTGTTAGGGGATGCAGAGGACCGCGAGATGAGGGAGGAGAGGGGAGCGAGGTCGGTTGACGAGTCACTATCAAAGTCATCATCGAAGCTCGTTTGAGATCTTGGCTGGTGCTGTTTGGAAGCTAGGAGTGAATTTTTTGAAACAGAAGTCTGTGAGGAACTCGTGTTCTTGAACTTGTTCGTGAACATGTCCATGGACATCTGTTTCATCTTGGGAGGTTGAGATGACTGAGAAGAAGTCGGTGATTTTGCACGTCTCGCGTTCAACGCCAAGTCTTTCAGCCTTTGCGGAGAACCACTTGACGTAGGAATCGCACACATCGGGTCAGGTAAGTTGCGAGAGGCAGGCACACGAGTCCTCGGCCGTGGTGAAGGCGAAGGGGGAGGCGAGTCTGCTGCACAGGGCGGGCTAGATGTGATGATAATCGCTTGCTGTTCATTTGCAGGCTTTCGTGTCCTAGGAGTCACCTGTGAGCTGGCAAGTGTCCAGGGGGTTGTTGTCTGCCTGACGGTGCTACCCGAGGTCGACGCGGATTGCTTACTTGGCTCCAGAGGTGACGGAATTCGCAAGCGGCGAGATGTCGTCGGTCGGCTCGGCGAGGTGATTATTTCAGTCTCTTTAGACAACGCCTTGGAAGTCACTGTAGAGGCAGTATGAGGTTTGCTTGCTCGCACAAACTTGTTAAGCGCGCCAGCCGGCATCCCCGTCTTCGGACCAGGCTTAGACCTTGTTACCTTGGTTTTGGGTTCCTTTGCTTGCTGTTTCTTCTTCTCTGCAGCCTTTTGCACCACTTGAGCGTCTGCAAACACCTCTGGTATCCTCGACTTCGCCAATATTTCCAATGCCCAAACACCTTGCCTTCCTGAAGGGTTAAAAGGGGCCGGCTGTCGTTTCGCCGTGGATTCCTCAATGTTCTCCGCATCGTCGATCTCGTCATCGCTGTTCAGTGCCAGTCCACCTCGAGCTTGCACAATCTTTTCATCTTCCTCTTTGGACAAATCTATGGGCACAATTTCGCTCGGAATGTGCTGTATGCGAACTTGTGACACCAAGTCATTCTTGAGATCGGACCTAAATCCTGCGATACCTTTGACATAGTCTGCGTTGTCCTGTCCTTCTAGAGCCTGCAACTTCTGGACAAGCACTGCATGGGAAAGCACCTTGATGAACTTGAGAGCGCCAACTCGGTAATCCCAGCCAAAGACCTCTCTCGTAAACTCTCTTAGGTCTTCGAACTGGATCTCTCTTTTCAGATGCACCTTCTCTCGAATCTCGTCTATGCTTTCCCTGGGAGACACAACAGGATGTGTATAGTAACGTAGAACCTTGAAGTCTGGGAAGGTTTCCGGTATCGCCAAAGCCTTGTTCTTCCTCTTGAAATGACCACTCTCATTGGTGCGAAGCTCATGTATCAAAGAACTCCTCCAGGCCGCTGTTGCTTCTTTGTCCACTGCCTTCAACCGGCAGAGATCTCTGCCAAAGCCAGCTTTGGCAGCCTCAACAGCCACTTTGATTCCACAGCCGGGGAGCCCGTTAGGATCGTAGTCGCCGCCGCTCATCAAAGCAACAAGAACCATGCCTTCGCGATCCAGGCCATGTTGATCAAGTTTCATTTTCTCCGTATCGAACAGAGAGACGTGCGTCGGTGTTGTGTCGCGTTTTGATGCCGGTGACCACTGACGCAACATTTTGGTACATCCAAACATCAGAGCGTCAACATCTTCTGTTAGAACCATGTCTACAATGCCATGCTTCTGCAGCAGAGCGCACTCCGCCTCAGCTTCTCCTGGCGCATCGTGGGTGTTGCAGCCGAATAGTCGAATTAGCCGTTTCGCTTGTGCATTGGCAAAGGAGTCGCCTCGACCGGATTTCTTGTTTCGCTTGACCGCAGGCTTGTATGGGCCATCGAATACAAAGATAGGCTCAACTGGACAAGCCAGTAAACGAACGAGTCGGTAGAATAAAGTTCGAATTTCTGGATTCGTGCCGCCTGACCGTTGTTAGAGAAGCGCTTCAGTACCTCAGTGGCTGTGATATACCTTGCGCCGCCTGATTTTGAAATTGCCAAATCGCAATATCAACCGCAATTCGTAATGGCCGTCCCTGGTTCTCTAGTGACTCGGCGGCGAGTTTCAGTAAGGCCACTCGTTCGCCTTCGCCCACCTCCTGGTAGATCCTGAAGATATTAGCCTGGCTTTTTGCAATATATAACACCCGATTCTTACCCTTTGATACCCATTTGAACATCAGAAAGACCTCGAAGCAATCCGCTCCAAACTCTCCTGATTCGATAGTCGATGATGTAGGTTGGAATTCACGTTGCCCCACATCGCTGCGGTTACCAGAGACCACTGTTTTCTTGGCCGGTGGAGGCGGCAGATCGGCGCTAGAAACGCCGACTTCAAATAACCATTCAACCAACCAGCGTTAAGTTAAGTTACATTGCTACGCCCTGACCAGGGCATCTCATCGCCAACATCGAACAAAGGGAAGAAGCAGGAAACACAGAAGAATTTATCTCACTCGCGATGGCCTCTGGCGCTGGATCTACGCTTGCTCATAGAAGCGTGGCTAGTATCCGTGGAGGTCCTCCTCAGGGGCCAAGTCCATCGACTCCACATACCCCGAATCGCTCGTCTGTTGTTTCATCCTACGGCTCACCATCGACTATCCGTGCTGATGACGAGTTCATCGTTGTTGAGCTAGGCTCACGCTATATCAGAGTGGGATTTGCGGGCGACACATCTCCAAGAGTGGTTCTTCAATGCAGCCCCGAAGATCAAAGGCGGGCTGGAGACTTCAGAGGATGGCAGCAGCCGAAACGGTCACCTGGCTTACAATGGTCAAAGGAACATGAGTTTTGGCGATATGATCTAAGAGATATAGAGCTTGGCCTATATCAGGATAAGCTGGAGCGTGTATTACATGGTGCTTTCTCAAAGTTTGTCCTTCTTCAATCTCTCAAGGGATAGTTGCTTACATGCATACAGATACTTGCTCATCGATTCCAGACCACGAAGACTTGGGCTGGTCTTGGACCCTGGAGTACCTCTACCACTATTGACAGCCACCTTGGATACACTGTTTAGCAGGTTTCAGTCACCAACTATCTCTCTCATGTCAACACCCTCTATGTCGGCCATCTCAGCAGGTGTCAGATCCGCCTTGGTGATAGATATGGGCTGGGCAGAAACTGTCATCACCAGTGTCTATGAATACCGAGAAGTCAAGACAACACGTACAGTCCGAGGTGGGAGAGCACTTTTAGACACGCTTTACAAAACCATCGAGTCATTAATACCAGGAGAACATGATGTCACCAAACAAAGAGCGCTAGGGTTTCAGGAATGCGAAGACATCATGTGTCGTTTGATGTGGTGCAAGCCATCAGAATTTCGATCATCTCAGCGGCAGTCTACTCAGCTGGAAACAGTTGATGAACAAGAAGAGATCGAGGCCGAGTCGGCGCAAACTGGCGTTCCAACAGGAGTCGCCCAAATACCCATCAACACAAGTCGTCGTCCATTGACAGTGGAGCTTCCCTTCGAGAAACTCGCAGAGGTCTGCGACGATACCTTCTTCGACCCGTCAGCAGACCGAGCGACTTTTGACGACGATGAATTACCGCTGCACCTGCTATTGTATAGACATCTTTTACAACTACCACTGGATGTACGAGCAGTCTGCATGTCACGAATAATGGTCACAGGAGGATGTTCCAATATCTTGGGCATCAAACAACGAATTATCGACGATCTCACAGCTATCGTCAACAAGAGGGGATGGGAGCCAGTGTTCGGAAAGGTTGTGGACAAGCATCGCAATAGTGCTAGGATCCATCAGCAGTCCAGCACCACTTCTCCTACAGAAGGCTCGCCATCCTCGTCACCAGGTGAAGACGGACAACGTAAATCTCCCAAGAACGCTGCCGACTCGAAGCCAGAGCACGACCCGATAGAAGCCAAGGTTGTACGACAGCGGGCCACGGTTCCACAATTCAAGGGCCAGATCCGAGTGATCCATACTCTTGGTCCGTGGATTGGAGGTAGCCTACTCTGTCAATTGAAAATTCCTGCCATGGCGATTGTTGATCGCGAGTCGTGGCTCCTACAAGGCGCCAATGGAGCTTCTCGGCCTACTGAAGTAGACTTCAAGGCACAACACAGACAGAGCGTGCAAGCAGGAGGATATGCTCGGGGAGGCGGAGGACACCACGGAAACTGGACTCTCGGTGTATGGGGTTACCTGTAGGAGGTTCAACGTTGGGAGATAGATATCATGACATGAAACGAGGAATATGCTGGTGGTGTGGATCGAGAACTAGATGAGGATGGCTAAGGTAGTAAGTAGGCAAACAAATACCCGATTTACGATGAGATCAACAATATTGGCCCAATTGCAAGGTGTCTCTATTTGCCAAGACTGAATGATTGAATGAATACTTGAAAGTTGATGTCCCATTCCGTGATGGTCCGTAGGTAGTCTATTCGCTCGGGTAATTGCATTAAGCAAGCTCTCCACTGTTAAGCTTCGGCAGCCGACGTCAAGCTCCAAACTGGCTGATCAGGCAGTCTAGCTTAGTACCTCAGTCATGCTTCATATGAGCTGCTCACCAATTCAACATCCACCATGAACAGGACATTATCGCGCATACGGTGTCGCGCTTTACATCCGAGGCTCAATCCACTATTGGCTCGTAGTTTCGCAGATGCGAAGCGGCCTCCTTCAGCGCCAAAACCCATCGTCGATATCAAGCACATCAGACAACACGCAGAACTTTATCAGCAGACTTGCGTGGAGCGCAACTATCGCAATCAGGCGCAAAACCCAGCTAAAATCTTAGAACTTCATGCAAGATGGCAGGATCTTCAGCGACAGGGCCGCGCTTTGCGGGAGAGGTCGAATTTGTTGAGGAGACAGCTTGCGAACCCAGCGACGAGCAGCGATGATGAGGATCTCAAGGAAGTGCGCCAATTGACCCGTGAGCAGATCCAGGAGGAGGCGCGACAGCTCAAACAGGATCTTTCGGCCATTGAAAAGGGAGAATCGCAGGCTGTTACGCAAATGGAGGAGTTGGCGCTCGAGTTACCCAATCTCACTCATCCCGATACTCCAAAGGGAAGCGATTTTGAGGTCATGAGCTATATCAACGACCCACCCACTTTTAAGGAATCACCTGAGGATAAAATCTGGCGATCTCATGTTCACATCGGTTCCGAGCTTGGTATCTTTGACTTTGCTGGCGCTGCTACTGCTTCCGGTTGGGGTTGGTATTATCTTCTTGGTGAGGCTGCTCAACTGGAGCAAGCCCTGGTTCAATATGCCCTCGCTGTTGCAACCCGTCATGGCTGGACACAAGTGTCACCCCCCAGCATGGTCTACAGCCACATTGGAGCTGCCTGTGGATTTCAGCCTCGCGACCTGAACGGCGAACAACAAGTCTACACTATCGCCCAGTCAGCCGAAGATGCTGAGCGGGGTGTTCCCGAGATGTGCCTCACTGGAACATCTGAGATCGCCCTTGCCGGGATGAAGGCCAACACTACCCTTGATTCCGAAGACCTACCTCTCAAGCGAGTTGCCGTCTCTCGCTGCTATCGCGCCGAAGCTGGAGCCCGTGGTGCCGACACCAAGGGCCTATATCGAGTGCACGAGTTCACCAAGGTGGAAATGTTCGCATGGACAGCACCGGATGAGGATATCGCCCAGGAACTCTTTGACGAGATGCTCGACTTACAGACCGAGATTTTGTCTTCGCTTGGACTTTACTGCCGTATTCTCTCTATGCCTTCCCACGATCTCGGCGCATCAGCCACCCGCAAGGTCGACATGGAGGCTTTCTTCCCCAGCCGTCGCGACAATTGGGGTGAAGTCACATCAGCAAGCATGTGCACCGACTACCAAACCCGCCGCCTAGGCACACGAGCACGCATTGATGGCAAGCTCGCCTTCCCCTGGACTTCTAATGGTACTGCCCTGGCTGTTCCCCGTGTGATAGCAGCTATTCTGGAGAATGGGTGGGATGAAGAAGCCAAGACTGTCACAATTCCCGAGTGCTTGCGGCCATGGATGGATGGCAAAGAAAAGATTGGTCTTGGGGGACGTCGTTCGAGCGTGGATCGCGTGTAAGTTTGAAATGAGCGATGAAGCATGGCTATGACTGCGTGCGTGTACGAATGGAGAATATGACGGAGGCATAATTGCTCTGAAACCTTGATATCTTATTTAATATGGAACGCAAGGCGTGATATTTCTATTGAATATAAAGCCGTGTTCTTTATAACCTGTACAGTCTATCCTGAGAAGTCTGAAGACAAATATCTTATCACCACACCAAGTTCTTTACCTTCCTCTCCCAACCAGGCATCCTAAATTCCATCCCTGGACTTCCCCTCCATCGATACCATCCTGACATCTTCTTCATCGCCCCAACCCAACCAAGTTCCCCTCTCCTCCAAGCTTTGCCTCTCGTCCCATCCCCTCTATGCTGCACAACATACACGCCTCCATCTGATGCTGTCGTCAACTTTGCTTCTCCACGCTCTGGATCACCACTGCTATGGTATTCTCGTCGGCGCGGTGTCCTGTTCGCTTGGAACCGTTTGTTGTGATCCAAGTCTAGAATCTCAGTTGCAGCAACCTCCATCCATACGTCCAATGTCCGCAGGTGATCTGCATAAATGATGAAGATGGCGAGGAGGGAGGAAAGCCCTGATGCAAGCCAGAAAACCCAAAATGAATTACCCTCTGGGCCATATGAACTCTCGATCGACAAAATCCCTGATACAACTGTCAGGGGTAGCAACAGACCTCCTAGATATGCTATTCGATCTAGACTTCTGGAGTTGGAATTTTTGGGGTCGCTTTGAGCTTCTTGAGCATGCGCCTGGAGAGCAACTGTAACAGAGAGCTGTATCCGTCTATGCAGACGTTCTGCAAGATTTGACCAGTCTGCTGATGTAATGTTACTGAACTCTCCTCGTCGCTCCATGCTTCTTGTGACATCTGCATTGGTTTCAAGGGCTTGCGCGATAGTCCACTGAACATCCACAGAATCGGATCCAAGAGGTGGTAACGAGTCGAGTTTCTGGAGCCACATGTCGTAGATTAGCTCTGCGACTAGATCCTCTACAGGGCGAATATCGACGAGGGCTTGCCAGAGGGAATCTTCCAGGCCGGATCGCTTTGGAGGTCGTTTACCTGATGTTTTACCGTCTGGACGAGTATTACTTGGTACTCTTGAAGGTCGGTAGGGCCGTGAGGATATTCGAAACGGAAGACCATCGAGGAGAAGAATAGGGAGTTGTTCCTTGACCATGAGCGATGCACGACATATTCTGATTCCCTCATCCTCATCAGACTCTTCATCGTCATCTTTGGTCTCACTATCCTCCTCATCCGGTTTCCGTTTTCTTATCTCCGTCTCAGGGAACTCCCAAACCCATCCACCCCTTTTCCTACCCAACTCCATGCCTAACAGAACACCCATATCGCATTCGCCTCTTACAATAGCCAACTTCCGCCAACCGGGCCTTTCCACAGCCACCATCTCTTCTTGAAACTCTTCAACATTGAGTAATTCTTTCTGTCGACAGTTTTGTGTACTCCATTCGAGAAGATACGGCCGGGAAAACTGTGGTCTTCCAGCAACAGGAATGGCCCGATCCGATGAGCGCCGGGTGCGGTGCCGGGGCTCGGAAGCCGGGCGCAGTCGTGACATCGGGGTTCTTATTCTCTGTTCTTCTGGGCGACTCAAACCGCTAGATTCGATATCCAAATGAGACTCGAGCTAGCCGAAACTGTTGTTAAAAGTATTTCTGAGACCGTGCCAACTCGAATTTGGGGGAGTTTCACTCTTTTGAGTCTCTGAGCACTATCTTTTACCCGACCCCATGAACACAACTACCGTCATGCGAGAAGTTCTCAAGGCATTTTGTCTCCATAATTTGGTAGGTAGAAAATTGTTTCATTTCAGACTTTAGGGGTCCTCAAGGGTCTCAGTTAGGCAGATGTTCTTCTGCGCCTCCATCAGCAAGTGTCTAAGTGTGGTCATGTGCCGAGTCCTTGAGCCCAGATGACCCCGACCTTGAAAGAACCTCAACACGCGACGTATTCACCTGTGAAAGAAATATTACATAAACACCTGTCAAGTCAGATAGATGAACCTTGTTTGTCTATGGTTGACTCATGACACAGCCCGGCTTGTAGTCGGTATATTGGCGCGTTGCCTCAGCCCTTATTACTCAAGACACGGTAAATAAATCATCCCTGTGGTTCTATAAGCTAGCCTTCGTTCGTGCATGGCTCGTCATCTTTGTTGAATGGTAACTTTACATAATATGACTTCTTTCCCGCTCTTCCCGAAACGCCAGGCCAGACGCCATTTTAACAGCGGCAAAATCATAGGACGTTGAGACTTCATCTCTCTTGTCTCTTTCGTTTCTCTACCCTCCGCTTCTGTTTTCTGTCCCCTTTCGTTGTCTGCTTCTCTTGTCTCTTCTGCCTTTTGTGGGTTCTCTCTCCCTCTCCCTCTTACAATCAATCTTCCAAAGGAGTGTCGAGTGCAAAGTATGTGTCAAATGACGCTGAATAAAAGAATAGACGCCCCAGTGCAAGAATCTCAGATCATAACCCCATGCATATACGTGCGGCAACATGTCCAATCCATGATCGAGGTCAACTATCAATAACAATATTTCGAACTCCTGAACCTCAAATGTTGCACCCGGAAACTCAAAACTCAAACTCAACGGTGATGATCGTCGTCGCCATCGTGATGCAGAGTGACACTGTTGAACTCAAGGAAGGGGTCGGCAATCTCACCACCAGGAGTTGCCAGTCCACTGTCTAGCGGAACTCCCTTTAAGTTCATCGCCCTCGATCCTGACAAGTCGACACTCTCGCTTTCCTTGACGTTTCGGAAGTTGACTGTATCAACTCCTCGGCCCGCGTGAGGAACAATCGGTGGCTTTTGGTGTCGAATGAGTGCCCATTGTGTCGTTCTGAAGAATGGATGCGCCTTGATATCTGATGCGCCAGCTCGGGCGCCCAGTCGTCGATTCTCATCCTTGATAAGTAGTTTCCTTATCAAAGACTTGCAGAGGCTGTGGCTTGGTTAGAATAGTAGGATAGTGAGTTTTCGCCCAGGACTTACTTGGAGATTTGTGGTGCACCACTGTGATCGGGGAATGGAATATCCTCTCTAAGGATATTTGCGAAAGTTGCATTTCGGTTCTTTCCCTTGAAGGGCGTTGTGCCGTAAAGCATTTCGTAAATAAGGATACCCAATGTCCACCAATCGACCGCACTTGTGTGACCGCTGCCCTTAATCACTTCTGGCGCAATGTACTCTTCTGTTCCAACAAAGGAGTTTGTACGGAAGTTGGCGATACATGAACGAGTGTCGATAGTTGGGAGAGCGTCAGTACGGGCTCCATTCTTGCCGACGATCATGGTCGGCTTGCCACCGGGGTCTGACTGCTTGGACAGGTCGAAGTCTGAAAGCATGATATGGCCCGATTGGTGCAGGAGAATGTCTATCACAAAGGGTCAGCGGTAGATTTGTAAGCGCGGCTTCTCAACATACTCTCAGGCTTCAGGTCTCGGTAAATGAAACCCATAAGATGCAAGTATTCCAGTGCTGCTGTCACCTCAGCGGCGTAAAATCGAGCATCCTCTTCAGGAATGCATTTTCCAGGTCGTGTTTGCAGAGCGCGGAAGAACTCGCCACCACTACAGTACTCCATACACAGGTATAGGTAGTCTTCTGACTGGAAAGAGTGGTATAATGTGACAATGAACGGATGGTTACTTGTCGCAAGAATTTCCTGCTCTGCCAAAGCTCGCTTAATCTTGTTGCGCTTGATCATTTCCTTCTTGCTTAGTACTGTCGCTAGTTAGTCGTTGTTGCGATGGTAAACATGAGTGATGGGCATACTTTTCATGGCATAAAGCCTGCTGCTCTTCTTCTCCCTCACAAGATACACCTTTCCAACATCTCCCTTTCCAATGAGCTTGATCTTGTCAAAGCTAGAGGGGCTAACTTCGACGTTTCGAACCTTGATAGAATTGGAACTATAGGTGCGGCGGAAAGCCATGCTCAGATTAGGGGCAGGAAGAGCAGCAAGGAGATCGTCAGAATTGGCGTGTTTGGCCTTATCCTCGGCCTCCAGAGCCTTGGCCGTTTCTATAAGACCCAATGCGCCTGAGCTTGTGAGGAGAGGATCCTTGCCGAGCTCGGCAGTTGCGGGACGCTCATTGTTGGGATCGTTTTTGGAGAACAGGCCCTGGGCATTGGGTGCACTGGCGACTCTTCTAAGTCTCCGGGCGAGTTCCTCCTTGGTTTCGCTGGTGGTTTGATCGTTCGCCGGGGCACCATCGGGGCCTTGGACCTTGAGACTCGGTGTGTCGGGAGGGCTTGGGGGAACGGAGTCGGAATTGTGGTGACGCAATCCTGGTTGGCCTTGATGAGCAAAATAAGGATTCGCATGTGCCGTAGGACTCATGGCTTCCTCCAGCTGGTTGCCCTCACTAGCAACGGTGTGTGCGCGCAGACGGCCGACGGTATTACTAAAGAACTTGGTATGACGGGATTTCGAGGGATCGGGAGTGGTGGCGGCCGAGCCCTTTTCCTTCTCCTTCTCCTTGTCCTTATCGCTAGAAGCACTGCCGGTGCTACCTCCAGTGTTCATGCGGAAGAAATTGCGCAGGCGATGGCTCACCTGGCCGGGGCCATTGGAGGTCTTTTGAGACGGCATAGCGACGGTAACGTTATCGGAAACGTTTGGATGGTTGGAGACGGAAACAGCTTTGGCGGGAGTTCGACTAGAGATTTGCTTCCATATTCGACAAGATAAATAATTGGGAGGCCAGAAAGCGGTTGCGGGTTGATGTTGATTGAGACGGGTAAAAGATCCACGAAGGTGTGTTGTTGTTGCGCGTTGTTGAAGTCGCGGCCTGGTATCGGTCCGTAGCGAGATAGGTATAAGTGCCGGGACGGAAGAGCAGACGAAGCTAAGGTATCCGTACCCTGTTGAGAGAAAGAAGTCACAGGGGGAGCTTGGAGCAACAGCACTGTTCGGCTGTAAAAGAAGAAAAGGGAGGAAGAAGACACAAGAGCCTCAAGAGGAATGACGCTGCTGGCCTTGAGACCGAGACTTGAGACTGGGACTGGGACTGGGTCTTGCTTAGGATTGGCCTTGATCTGGGAATTGGATTGGAAATGGGCCCTGACCATGGTTGGGAATGGGGGCGGCGTCGGAGACTTCTGCCTGAGGCATGATTAATAATTACAATCCATGGCAGTCCAATGCAATGCAGCCTGCAGGTCGGCATCGGCCCCTCTATCACCATTGCCCGCCTAGCCCGCCCACTAACTCAGCTCTAAAAGTCTAGCGATCTTAGGCGTAGCCTCCCTCACCCATGGCCACCGTCCAATGGATGGATAGGTGTGACTTTGTTGTCTCTTCTCTGCTAATAGAGTTACATATAAACTTAACCTGGATAGGGGAATACTGTATGCGGGCTGTCACTTTGCATGTTGCTGCATTCACTATAACTATAGTACTATACAATCGCATCTCACGCAAAATTGAGGTGAATTCCCTCGTCTCCCTTGTAGGCGGGGATCTGGAACGCCTCGCCTCTTCTAAACTCGCCCGCCTCGCACCTCTCTGTGGCTTGGATGGCCTAGCCTGGGTGCTCCCTAGGGTCTGGGTAACGTTAGTTTAAGGTGAGCTTAGGCTGGCTTGGCTTCTTTTTATCTGACAAAGCCAACTGCGCCCTCCCTCGGCCGCTCGGTATCGTTCCACTGCCCGCAAACTCCGGTGAGATAATGCCGTGAGATATAAAGCGTAATTGCGGATTTAGCCAAAGTACTCATCCTCCCGAAGTCCCCGGTAAAGGAGGGACGTTAAACAGTGGGTTGTTGGTAGGGCCGTCTTTCGGGCGTCCTAGGGCGAACGAACCACTAGAACGGTACCTACGTTTCGAGTCTGTCTATGCGCTAGAATCATGAGGCGCAAATAGCGTCTTGCCAGATCGGAAAAGAGACCCTGTGGGTTCTCGATATTGGTTCCCGCGGCCTGGGGTTGCTTGCTTGGACTTCGCAGATTGTACCTTGCCTTTCTAGATAATGATTGAGTCGAAAGCTCATGACATGAATGAGGCGACCAGCATTGCAGTACTTCCTATCCTGGCTAGCCTGGTAATTCACGTCTGTGCAATGACGATATGGGGAGATGTCACAACAGGGCCATTTTGTTTGTGGAACGACGCTTGACAGCGTCCGAAGTAACTTACCGACTCGAAAGATCCCCAACTTTGTTCTGGAAGTGGCTTCGGGATCTAATACTGAGCCCGGCCCTTATGAAGACACAACCCTAACTCAACAGTTTATCAATTACATTGGTCCGCAAAGCCTTTGAATGTCGCTGTAGTTTCGATAATCAGAAATGTTCGTGCCTGAGTGGACTACCCTGGAAACAGTGGCATGACAAAGCTTGAACCATCATCAAGGGTTATCAACGCTAGTCAGCCGTGCTTTACCTGAGATGTGAAAAGACAGAACTATCTTGGATGCTAATGCAATCCATCAGGAGACATGAGATCCAATATTCAGTGCTGATTCAAAAAGCTTACTAAATCTAACCTGGCCGATTTGCTTACTATGAAAATCCCTCCCAAAGCCATAACGTCATATCTGATGGGGCTTGCAACATTCAAAAGGATACATATAAGACAGGCTGCGTCCATACGAGAAGCCTTCTTAATCGGAATTGATTTCAAACTTATTGCGCTAATTCAGAAGATCTCACAGTATTTACGCGTAGGTTTATGAGCCGTAATTGACCCCTCAAAAAGATCACAAGTAAAGGTTTTCAAGTACGCGTATACAAAAGCCTCTAGTCACGGCGTGTTGTAGAAAGGCGATACTGATAATGCTTGCTAATGATTTTTCGTATTCTTAGCATGTTCAGCGTTACGAGGAGCTTATTTGCGTATTTCTGTGTTGTGCTGTGAACAGCGAGTAGCGTTTTGGGTGTTGTTTGTGTAAGTGCCCTAAGCAGGTGAGTCAAACCGGCTGGGGCCTTTGGCTCTCATGGCTTGGTTCACACCAGCCATCTTGTACCTTATTTCAGCCAAGTTGTCACTTTGAAGCTTTTCTGATACTGCATTTGAAGAGTAACCAAATGATCGTGATCGTATCATCAGAGAGACTTGCCATTGAGTGACCGAAGTGTCTCAAAGCAGAGACTTATTGTAACTGCCCACAGAATGGACCAGGAATAGCTAACAAGCATCCTTTGGGCCGAAATAACAAGCGCAGAGAGGGAGATCCAAGTCTTTGAAGTCATGACTAAGATCTGGTTTACAAGCAAGCTCAAGAGACGCATCGAGGTGTTTACGAACTCTGATTGTCAAGACAAGGCAACCTTGTGTTGAACTCGATGAGGTTGAGACTTGGCAAGCTATTGGACGAATGCGACGTAACAACTTCGGTCTGTCCACACTAAGGTGATACTGCAGATGAGTGGCTAGCTATTGCCTGCTGTGTCTCGTCCAAAACATCCTGATGAGCTGGAGTATGGCAACGAGTTATCACATACGACCACAGAGAACTCGGGATCCCGTCCGCTCTCCATAGATAAGCTGATAAGGGGCGGATTAGTAGTTGGGTCGGTGACGACCAGCGAATCCCCGCTGTTGTATGTCTTTTGGTGATAATTCTTTTTGGTGTTTTGGCCAAGCGAGGCTTCAAGTGGGTCGGACCACGTTGCTGGTCACTTACCAATCAGGGAAGGTTCATTGACTGTTCAGTTCTATCAGCAAGTCATTCAAGAATAGCCGTCGATAGCTATAATGTCACATGGAGATACTGCTGCTGTTTATAAGGATTTGGTACCGTGGCTGTTTTCCCTGTCTCAGCTGAGTGCATGTAAGTGGGATTTCAAGGAAGGTTGGCACCCTTCTGATGTTGTTCCTTCGTTAGCCAGGCAAGTGTCAACAAATGAGAAATGATACTGTTCCTCAAAACTCAACTGAAATACAAAATAATTTATATCAGCTTTTGTCTCTCTATTGTTTTGTCAGCTGACAATTGATGCTGAGGTCGTGTCAGCCAAAAACAGGGTTAGGTGACAAGTTGAGGCGAGCAGGCGAGGTACATGAGATTGTATGAGATTAGTATACCAAGTTAAAGTACCTGGATCGGTCAATGCAGGCCAGATCGAGGCCATACAGGCCTCCAAAACCTTGTTCTCTGATTGGTTCTTTGGTAACGACTGTCACTAAAGCGGAAAAGGGCACAACTTTCAATCCCGTCTGCTTAGGTTTATATGACGGTCTGGCCGCTTGTGTCGCGACCGACTCTTTCCCTCTTCTGTACCTCGCTCGAAACAAACGCTCGACAATCCAAACACCCAGTTTCAAGTCCATCTCAACGAATCTTATAGGGTCTCTCCCTTACTGGATATCTGACACAATGTCTCGTGGCAACCAGCGCGAAAAAGATCGCCAAGCCAACCTCGATAGACAGAAAAAACTTGTTGGTCTTACCCCTGATTGCTCTTCCAGATCTCGATAACATCAGATACACTAACAAGATATCTCCTTCATCTAGAAAGGGGGAAACAATAAGAGCGGGACCAAGATGCAGCAGGAAAAAGAGACCGCCGCTGAAATTATGCGACGAAAGCAGGCAGCTTGTATGTCCACCCCTTACACCCCTACGATCCGATTTCCGAATACAACCACGAACCAACACAACGTCGCTTTTGGGACAGGAAATGCTGACAAACCCCATAGCTGATGCCCGAAAGGCTGGCACCGCAGGCAAGAAATAAACGCTGGTGTACGAATATCAACACGTTAGGCTTGAAAACCATCGCTCAGTTTACCAGAAATCGAAAACCGCAAGAATCGATGGAATTGAGGACTGGACGAAGTGTGCAACGTTCGAAACCAGATGGCTCTATTCAGCAGCGACGAAACGAAACGAATTTTGGGTAGCACAGGCGAAGCGGTGCAATGACATGGGTTGTTTTTATATAAAAAGGTCATTAGCCTTCCACTTTTTCAATAAAACTTGGTGATTATGTTTCTCGTGACGGTTAAATAAGCAGCACTGATTTCCCTTGTGTTCGCCCCCCCGCTTCTCCACTCCAGGATCATGATCTAAACATGCTCTCTCGAGAACGATATGCTCCATGCACTATTAACAATGGGGTTCCAACCCTCAAAGTTATAATGCTTACTAGCGAGAGACTACTCGTAGAAAGGAAGCTCATCTTACAAGTATGCGACTTATCTATGATGTACGCCTGGACAAGACCACCCATATCGGGACCAGTGAGGCAAAATCTGATACGTCAAGTCGAAGTTCGTGTTGGTTCAACTTTTACTATCCTGACCCCTTGTTTACCCTGCCGAAACTGCAATTCTCATTTGATACCGCCGACTACCATTGAGTCAAATGGGCCATGCCATGTTACAGTCCCTTGACACCTGGCGCTTATAAGCGTCTCCTGATGCGCTGGGCGCTTAGAATTGCGCGATATCATACCCAAGATGTTTATGAAACCAGGGGAACCCTATACACGCGAAATTCTTTTCATTTGCTTCCTCTATGTTGTATATATAATTACATATAGTATCATCAGCAATGTTTTCTTCTGTGCGACGCATCTTTCGTTCCAAACCTCAATCAGATAAAACTTGCAAAGCTAAGGAGAAACCAACTCCTGAGCCATCACCAGTGCCGATAGTTCAGACCCGGACAACTTTCTTCTACTCTGGAATACAGACATTTCATAGCACAGAAAGTGATAAAATCGAGTGAGTCCGCACATTGTGTCCGTTCAGCCACTGTCTGACCAATTGACTAGCATAGTCTTCATCCATGGATTGAAAGGAGACTGCCAAAAAACATGGACAGATAAGACTTCGGGGAGTCCTTGGCCGAAGAAACTTCTTCCTTTGGAGATTGAGACTGCACGTATTCTCACTTATTCTTATGATTCAACTGTCACCGGCAAGGACGATGTTCCTTCACAGAATCGAATCTCCAATCACGCATATAATCTCGTGACTGCGCTCGCATCACTTCGACAGAGCGATAACACAGTAAATATCCCCATCTCTGGTTCCATCACATTCTAATGACACTAGAATGAACGACCTATTATATTTGTCTGCCACAGTCTAGGCGGACTTGTCTGTCAGGATGTAAGTCACATACTCACTCCTCTGGGAGCAAGAAAACAACGGACCTTGATATGAGGTATCAAAATAAACTTAGACAAGGTATCCTAAGCTTATGCCAAGTTAACCCAAGTCTTTTTGTCATTTAGGATCGAGGTCTCGAGTTTTCTCTCCTCCCCTAACATCAATGATTCTGACCGGAGAGCTTATTGGGAAAACAGGCACTTGTCACAGCGAGACAACGCTCTGAACAGCACCTTCAAGACATAGTCAACTTCACTCGCGGCATCATCTTTCTTGGGACACCACATCATGGATCAAGCCTCGCCAAGATCGGAGAATTGGTCTCGCGCTCCGTTGGATTGATCAAAGAGACCAACAGCGATATTGTGCAAGTCCTCACAAGGGACTCGGAAGTCCTAGCCCGAATTCAGGATAGCTTTCAGGCTCTTCTGATGACACGAAGCAAAGACGAGGCCACCATGATAGACATTACATGTTTCTATGAAGAGCTTCCGACCAAGAAGTTCGGAGTGATCGTACCCAAGCATTCAGCCATCCTGCCTGGCCACATCTCGATCGGCATACATAAGAATCATGCAGAGATGACCAAATTCTCCAATTCTGAAGAGCCCGGATTTGTGGCCATTTGTGGAGAGCTCAAGCGCTGGATAAAGAGGATCCAGCAACCACAGTCTAGACCTCTGGAGTACTCTCATGTTGCACATTGTAAGTACTCAACAAACACTGCCTCAGGGAGCAAAGAAACATCAGACCTTGATACAGAGTGTCAAAATAAAGTTAGCAAAAGGTATCCTAAGCTTAGCAAGGCACCCTAAGCTTGGCAAAGGTATCCTAAACTTATGCTAAGTTACCTAAGTTTGTATTATTATTTAAGATTAAGGTCCTAAGTTTTCTTTCCTCCCTAGGCTGGCCCTAGGAAACCTTGGACTTCAATACTGACTTCTGAGGCCTCGTTCCATACACTTTCAACCCGGATTTTGTCGGAAGGTCTGAGATACTTTACCTACTGAAGAGTCAACTTGGAGATCTAGAACCGCTGTCTCATGGGAGGGGTCATCAAAGAGCTGCGCTTTGTGGTCTTGGTGGAGTTGGGTATGTTTACAACTAATCCCTTGTTGAAAGCTTGCTAACTCAAATCAGAAAAACCCAAATTGCATTGTCGTATGCATATTGGGTTCAAGAGATTTCTCAAGATACATCAGTGTTTTGGGTTCACGCCAGCAGCGTCGAAAAGTTCTCCGAAGGTTATACCAACATCGCCAACCAGTGCAAGATACCTGGGCACGAGGACCCAACTTTCGATGTTCTACAAGTTGTCCAAGACTGGCTGGAGAGCAAGGAGAGTGGAGAGTGGCTGATGGTTATTGATAACGCCGATGACTTGCAACTTTTCTTTCCTCAAACTGAATCTTCTAAGATGAAACAAAACACTGATAAGAGCTTAAGCCAGTTCATACCACAATGCGCTCACGGCAGAGTTCTTATCACGACGAGGAATATGCAAGTAGGCTCAAGACTTACAAAGGGCAAATACCCTATCGAAGTCGGCCAAATGAGCGATCAAGAGGCGTGCCAGCTTCTCCGTCGAGGCATCCGTCAAGAAGATGAGTCGGAAGAGGACCTACTTCAACTCTCATCTCGTCTGGAATTTCTTCCTCTAGCATTGGTGCAAGCAGCTGCCTTTATACAAGAGAACTCTATCACGGTCAAAGAATACCTTGAGCTCTTGGAAGGAAGCGAGAACGATCTAGTTGACCTTCTGAACGAAGAGTTCGAGACCGTCGGGAGAGACGCTGATACTCCTCATGCGGTTGCTCAGACTTGGATGCTGTCCTTTCAGCAGATAGAAAGACAGTACCACTTTGCCAGTGAGCTCCTATCACTGATGTGTTTGTTCGATCGTCAAAAGATACCTCTTGATTTAGTCGACTTTCACGCCAGAGAGAATCTACCTCCAGGCTCAAACACTAAATTGCAACTTGTCAAGGCCCTTGGGGTTCTGAAGGCATTCTGCTTCATCCGGGCAGAGAAGGGTGGCGATCATTCTATGCATCGTCTGGTCCAATTAGTCACACGAGCTTGGTTGGTGCGCAAAGGAAGCATAGCCGAGTTCACAAGACACGCCTTTTCAGCAGTGTCGGATTTTTATCCCTTTGCAGACTTTGACGACGTTGAATGGTGGTTCGAAAAGTTGACGCAATGTACTGATTTTCTCTCCCATGCAAACGCCGTTATTGAAGCTCAGATAATCGAAACCGAAGAAGACAGACTTATCAGGGCTTCTTTGCTTCACAGAGTTGGGTCATTCTTGTGCCACCAAGGTCGCCACAGGGAAGCAGAAAGATTGAGGCGAGAGGCACTGGAAATCCGAAGAGAGTTACTCGGTGAAGATCACCTAGAGACTCACGTCCTCATCTCGGACCTCGCGTACTCGCTGGCCGAATTAGGTTCTTACGAGGAATCGGACAGGTTACTCACTGGCCTTGTTGAGACCTCGAAACGTATCTATGGCGACGAAGGCGAGGAAACACTCGACGCCATGGCTAACTTGGCAGTCAACTTCTCGAGACAAGAGAGAATCGATGAGGCAACAGCACTAGATCGTTACGTGTTGGAGGTCAGAAAACGAACGCTTGGTGAAGAACACCTCGAGACGATCCGAGTGATGGGCAACCTGGCAGTTCGTCTCGAGGCGGAAGAGGCGGAAGAAATGCAAAGACGGGTTGTAGAAGTGAA
The DNA here is from genome assembly GCF_013396075.1 of Fusarium subglutinans. Lineage (NCBI taxonomy): Eukaryota > Fungi > Ascomycota > Sordariomycetes > Hypocreales > Nectriaceae > Fusarium > Fusarium subglutinans. The sequence goes on along the minus strand of NW_023502102.1, from coordinate 46,782 downwards.
GATCAAGACCATGGGTGAAGAGCATCCCTCGACCGCTCACAGCAAGGCAAACCTAGCTATGATATACTTCAACGATGATCAACTCGGTAAGGCAGAAGACCTGTTCCTCGAGGCACTCGAGGTCGATAAAAAGATTCTTGGCGAAGATCATCCCACAACCCTTCAGGTCATGTCCAACCTTGGAAGTGTTTGGTTATTGTTTGGTCAAAAGTTTTTAAACGACAGGCACTTGTACCCTGATGTAGACATGCTTGGGGATGCGAAAAGACTTTTTGAGGAATGCCTTAGGCTTCAGACAAAGCGACTTGGGCCAGACGACAGCGAAACAATCGAGACTCGTAGGTTGTTGGACGAGTGTCTAGAGGCGATGGAGGTTGCGGATCTTTTGGATGCAGAAGAAAAGGCACAGGTTGAGGCAGGGGGCGAACCGATTAGATACAATGGTGATTTCTGTTGATAGATCCAAAGTACTCAGCAAAATGTATCCCAAGTTTGTCTTAAGCTAATACTCAACTTATACTAAGCTATCATTTAGGATCGAGGTCCTGTATATTCTTTCCTCTCTAGATGAGATCTTCAGAATACACACCATTTTGGGCACACAAGATCAGCTGGAGCTCCGAGGATCGTCAAGCTTATGAGATTGAGTGTTTGTCTGCCCTGTCATACTTGTCGGGACCCAAAACCGCTGGCCCATAATTGCCGTCATCCAACTGCTTCAACCAGAGCCACTTCACCAGTTTCAGAGCATCTACTACGACAGGTCTCTGATACAATGCCTTGTCATAATAGTGCCATAAACAACCAATCCCAAACAAAACCATCATTCCAATCCCATCTTACACCAACAATACCCGCTTAGCTCACCAAAGTCCCCAATTAGCAGCGGAACTTGACAATCCCGTCCCAACGAAATAGCTTCACCACCGGAATCATGGTGCCGAGTGTAAGTAAGCCTAAGCCCTATCTACTGTAGCCCGATGACATTTCAGTTCCTGGCACTAAAACTGGGGATTCATGTAGCCGTGGGGCGGAGTACATTGTGTGAGCACGGTGGTATTTGGCGTTCAAGCCACACGGCAGATGAGCCGAGCCAAAGTCTGTGAAACTGTTTTGTTGATGTAACATTCTGCATCTCGTTTGTTTATGTTTATGTTTTCCTGGCGTTTTATGCTTGTTACAAGCTTTAATGTTGAGAAGTTATCTCTCAGGAGGATTTCTGTTTCATCACTATGTTAAATGTTACATCTTTAACCATAACATCAATTCATCGACTCAATGATGCAACAAGCTCAAGGTAACATCGTCTCCGCGCTACCGCAATTCTCCGACCCTACTCCAAAGATAGCTCTGGCCGTGTTAGCCGTTCAACTAGTTAGCTCGTCTTTTCAACTGCAACATATCGGCAAGGCCTAGATCCAGGGCTGAAGAGTAAGACCTAGCATCCATAGCATCAAAGACACAGCGGGATTCAGCACACAAGCGCAATCCCACCACATTCGTCTTGTGAGATTCGTGTCGTCATGATAGCCTCAAGACCCCTCCTCAGAGGCACCCTTGCCGTGAACTCAATTCTTGCTGCTGAGCCAACCCCCAGCCTCCTCCAAGTGCCGTCTCTCTTCCATTACAGCTATATATCCCCCGAGCCCTTCCCTTCAACAGATTCTATCTCTTCAGTTAATCCTACATTCACTGCCTTGTCCCATCTTGCAGTATAAAACATCACGTTCTCTGTTTGCCTATCCATCATAGCCAACACTCCCTTTCGTTCACATCACAACCACTGAAACCATGCGTTTCTCAACCCTCTTTGCCTCTGTAGGCCTTGTAGGCTCTGCCCTTGCAGGCCTCGTTCCCCAATCTTACAGGGTCCCTGCTGCGAATGGCTTCCCCAACCCCGATGCTTCGCAGGAGAAGAAGATCGCCATCCAGGCTGGTGGAAAGCTCCCTGGTGCTCCTCTCCCTACCACTCTCGGTGTCGGTTCTACCACAGCTTTCCAGCTGATTGCCTTCAACGAGCTCTTTGAGACTGCTTACTTTTGCTCTCTTCTCTACAATGTCACCAACGGCATTGAAGGATACAAGGTTGAGGGTGAAAAGTTGCATGAGGCCAAGCATGTTCTCAAGACTGTCCTTGCTGTAAGTACTTGCCCATCTTCATAAGAATATCAGTCAACTGACAGTTTGCAATAGCAAGAGGAGCAGCACGCCATCGGCGCCCTGGCCACTCTCAAGTCAGCCGGCAAATTTGCCCCTTCACCTTGCAAATACCAATTCCCCGTCGACAACCTCAAGGACGCGATTCTTCTCGCTGAGACCTTCACTGCGGTTGTTCTCGGTGCTCTCCAAGACGCTAACGTTGTCTTCGCAAGTGAGGGCCTTCCAGAGGTTGTCCGCCTGATCTCATCCGTCATCGGCCAAGAGGGTGAGCAGAATGGTTTCTACCGTATCTACCTCGGCCAGGTTCCTTCTGAGTCACCATTCCTGACCACTGTCCCCGCTGCTTTCGCCTGGTCTGCTCTCCAAGGTTTCATTGTTCCTGGATCTTGCACTGAGGACATCAAGAAGATCGACATTCCCATCTTCCCTGCTCTCAAGGTCAACGGTGGTGCCATTGCTGTTATTGAAGCTGAGGACCAAAGCCTGACCTTCAGCGCTACTCTTGAGGAGTCTTACAAGGGCGAGGACATCTACATCACCTACACCACTGGCCAGCAACTTCCCTACAGTGTCAAGGCCGAGAACGTTAAGTGGGATGGCACCAGTGTCAAGCTTAAGGCTGAGTTCCCCTACCACAAGCTGGTCGCCCAGGGCTTTACCCACGCTGCTCTGACCACTTCCAACAACATTGCCACTCCTGATGACGTCCCCAACTTCACTCTTGCTGCTCCCGGTCTCATCCAAGTCAAGAACCCTCTTGATGGCGGCAAGGGAAGCTACTCTGACTAAAAAAAGGCGGGATGTTTGCAATGCCACTTGGTAGTTCTGGTACTTAATAGATCGGTGGAATTGGTGCTTTGGTGTTATAATGTTTACAGAGTTTATGCATTTTCTCAGGCCTAATGATAATTCAAAATTAAATAAATCGTTGGTTATGTTTAACTGTAAAAGTTCTAAGTTGAAATGCTGTGAGATATCCCGTCCCTCCATCTCGGATGATCGGGATGTGTAGATGACGCTTCTAATTTCCATTTATGCCAATGGTATTGAGCTGAGACAACTGAGCCGAACGCTATCTCCAGGCCTAGAGATTAGGTTCTCGTAAGTTCAGCCTCGTTTGAGTGATTTCCTACATGGGAAACCGAGCTTCAGAAGCTCTCGGCTGCGGCTGGTATCTTCACCTCTGACACTCAACAGTTCAGGAGATCCAATCGAACGGCCACTTCTTTTCACGTGTAGTTCGTAAAAGGACCATGGCGGCTCATCATCACATCACCGAATACGGGGATGAGACGTCTCTACACATGTTTCACTGAGCAAATGCTCCTCTCCCAAGCCACTGACTGATAGCAAGACATCAAGGTCACCCTCAGTTCACGAAACTTCAAGACCGTCGATACCTAAAAGGTAACCTTGAATCATAAAATCGCTTTGCATTAGACGGAGCCGGACTTGTACTCAATATTGCTAACCAAAAACTCTCCGAACCCCTCAAACTGCTTGTTTATCGACTCCCACTTCTTCATCTGACTCATCGGGGAGGTTGTCGTTCATACGAATGAGCAGGTCCTTTAGTTTTCGCCGATTCTTTCTCCACGTCAACAAATCTTCTTCCTGCTGATCTCGTATCGAGGGCGTGACTTGGTTCCCGTGTTCATCTTTGAGATAATCTGGTACATCCTCTGCCGTGTTCGGTAAACTCCGCTCACCAAGATTATTATTAAAACCATCACCGCAGTGCCACGATAGGGGCACTAGATGCGCCTCCTCGATGTGTTCTTTGAACCCCTCGTCCGTCTCGAACTCAGATGGTTTCTCCAATTTCCCACACTCTCCCCATAAGCAGCTGATATCATCACCATGAACGATGTAAACGTGCCGCCGGAGAGTTTCGAGGTTATGTAGTTCAGCCTTGCAGTCTCTCCACTCACACAGAAACGGGAAGATTGGTGCATTCGCTTGATAGTAGATGGTCTCTGGAGGAGGAGAAGGTTGCTTTGGCGGCCGGCCTCTTCGTTTTGGGAAGCCATTGGGATGAGGCCGCGGCTTAGTAGCAGCTTGTCGGGCCTGCCGAGGAGCTCCAGCTGCTGTTTGTAGACCCTTTGACTTATTCGTTGACCCCTTAGGTCTGCCTCTTCTTCGCGCTGGTGTTGCAGACGTTGCATCGCTGGAAACGCCCGTCTGTGTACCACCGGGACTCGACGTTTTCAGAACGTTGACTGCTTTGAATAACGACTTTGGTCTTCCCCGTGGGGTAAGATCTGACGTGACCGGCGCACCAAAGCCATCTTCCTCATCGATGCTAACTTCTTTGTAAGCTTCGAGATGTGCTGGTGACCTCGGGAGAACGACAGCGAGACTTGCTCTACCACTTGGGGTTAAGGAACCTGGATGTTGCTTAACCGGGCTTTGGCTGTGGCTTCTTGTTGGTGCATCTCTGACTAGAGGATCCTCTGACTCTAGACTATCAGAGACGGAATCAAAGCGATTGGTGTGTGATGATAAGTGTGTGTGCTGGGTCTTTTTGCTTTGGTTCCCAGGGTTTATACTGTTGAAGCTCATGCTGAACAACTTGACACGCTTTGACGCGGCGTAGCGCGATGAGTTTAGCGTGTAGAATGAGGGTTGGGCAATTGATTTGAGAATGAGTTCGTTTATAATATAAAGTATTGAACGAAAGCGCTTAATGTGTAAATATGCCACTTTTGGAATTAGATAAAAAGCGTCATTGCTGTCAAGAGGTGCTCCAGGCAGGAGGCTAAGATCTGCCCAGAGATCACCAGTGGGAGGCTGATTTGATTCACTCACGTGCTCTAGCACTACGAAGAGATATCATTTACCCATCATGAACGAGAAATATACCAAAAGAGTCAACCCTTGTTCAATTAAATAAATATATTTAATTAAATAAATATATTTTGTTTCTCATTTTGTTTTATTAGATTCTCATGCTGAGGGCTGGGGGCGGATCATCGTTGGTTTACGCGTTTCCTGTTGTACATCCCACGGAATGGATGTTGGTTATTATAAGGGGTTCGTTTCATTTTAATAACTGCTATTCGTATTTATACAAAACAATCATAACCAGACAAACTCCAATCGTGCCATCATCAATCACATCCGTTTACCAATCGCCTTTCCAACCATCGTCGCCTCTTGAACATAAAGGAAATTTTCATGTATTAAACCTCAGTCTCGACATCAGGCTTTCGGCCATCCAGGGCTCCAAGCTTGGCCACCTTTCGAACTGCAAACTTGGCTTCATCCTTGGCAAACTGCACGTTGCGCATGGGTCGCCATTGCATAAGACCTCGATGTTTGCGATGCATATCGCGACTATCGGATCGGTATGACTTGATCTTCTTGATGGGGTTCTTGCTGTTGGAGCTAGCCTGGGAACTGTTCGTAGCGCTCGTCGCGTTGGTGCCTGTTGTGTCAACGGAAGGGCGCCCGTTCTCAGAGGGATCTGTAGGTTCAGTGTCGGCATCTTGAATGCCAAGATCAGGATCGGAGTCGTCCTCATCAAAGTCGTCGTATTCCTCGCTGGACTCGCTGTTGCTCTTCTTGCGCATCAACGTAGAAGGATCTTGACCAAAGGCACCGCTCCAATCGGTGCCGTCCTTGGCAAGCCACTTCTGCTTCTGCTTCTCGTCGGCTTGGGCGAGAACGTCGCGGCCATGGGTCAGAGACTCTTCGTGCAGTTTCTGGATCACAGGAGGAACCTCGGTCTCAACATCCTGCTGACGCACACCCTCTGCGTAGCATGCTTCCCAAGCCTCGATTGTCTCACGGTCGTCGTTTGTGCTGGCAAACTTGATATGATCGGAATCCGTTCCAGCAGAAAATCGAGCTCGGAATCGAACTCGACCGACCTGCTCCATCTCGATATCGGGAACAGACTTGTAATTTTCTTCGGTAATGTAGTTCTGAGAAAGTCGCACGCTGTGGTTGCACTTCCAAACAGGGATGTCAAAGTCAGTCTCTTCACCATCAACAAGCTCGAGGAGCCAGAGAACGGCATAAGCATCGGGGCTTCGCTTTCCACTTGGGTAGAATTCCATGAAGATGGGTGAGCTGTAGCGGTGTCGAACTGGTAGGCGAACACGTTGGTTTCCATCGGCACCACTGATGTTAAATGACATGCCATCGGCCTCACGAGTGGATGAGCTCTTACCAACACTGGCAGACGAGCCTCCAGTACGGAAGCGAATCTTGGCGTGGTTCGAAGGAGCGTAGCCAGTAGTGGTGATAGAGTCAGACACGAACTCGAAGGTACCAATGTCCCAACCCAGTTGAGGAGGAGGGAGTCGAAGCTCAACGGAACGGAACAACAAAGAGATACGAATGCGTCCAAAGCCGATGCCTCCGTCGAGAGGGTACCACCTGGTAGACTCGCTGCTGGTTTGAAGGATATCAGTGAGCTTGAGAGGGACAACACCAATGAGAGGGTCATGTTGGCGGTTGCGGGAGTCACGGACTGCAACGGTAACAATAGCAGAACGCCAATCACGAATGAACTTTTCGGTTCCAGCATTGAAGATGGGTTGAGAGGAAACAACCTTTGTTCGGGTTTTGTAAACAAGATCGTCGTTGAGAAGGATGGTGCAGTAAGAGCTGGGGAGAGACTTGGCCTGTTCTTCCTTGACTTCGCCGGCTTCAGGACGAGCTGGCTCATACTCTCTACCCTTTCTCTTTCCATTGGAACCCTTGATGTTTTCCAATTCTAGGCCAACGATCTGGTGAACGACGATGCTGAGGATACCAGAAGGCCACAATGGGTCGGGAGGGGTGTGGATAACGGCATCTTCCTCCTTGGTGTCGATTGCGCCCTTGTTCTCTTGAAGCTCAGGCTTGTCCGCGAGCGCCTTGGGGAGATTGAGGTCCCGGCCATCGGTTCGAAGGGCCTTTCGGAATTGTGTTTTGCCAAAGAAGCCGACTTCCCAGTGGAGCTCGCCGGGCATTTCGCTCTCTGCCTTGACACCTCGAAGCTTAGATACCTGGGGGAACATCTTGCCGGGGTGCTGAATAAGTTTCTGAATGCTGAGCTCGACCTTGCCAACGACATCATCGGCAGAAGATCGATCACTGTCCCAAAGCTCAACCGAAAGCTGCTCGTCAGCCTTGAGAAGATCAGCAGTAACCAAAAGGCCAGCGCTCTCCTCAAAAACAGGGTTCAGATCATCCTGGATAACACGAGTACAAAATTGGGGCTTGGAGAACTTGCTCCAGCTGATGGTGATATAAGGGTCGGAACCACCGCCCTTGCTTCCACGCTGATCTTGCTTGCTGAGGCCGGTGGCCTTGTGGATTCGAACAAACATGACACCAAGGGCCAATGTCTCCTTCTTGATGTCATCACCCTGGAGCATCTTGCTAAGATCAAGAGACAGACTCTTGGGAGCCACATACATCGACGCGGCAGCCCCAATGGCCCAGTTGACAAAGTTGGAGATGAGGGGAAGGTTGAGAATGTTGACGCCCTTCTCAATCATTGGTGTACATCCAGCCTGAACCTTAGGGATGCCCATAAGGGTGAAAGTGAGAGTTTTAAGGAAAGGAGGGTCAGGAGTCAGTTGAAGTCGGATTCGAGCAGTCGCAACAAGACCTTGAAGTTCGACCCAAATGGGCAAAGGAACACCGAAGAGACCCTTGATACCCAGGTAGAAGACAAGCTGCATGCCCATGTTGCGCGCTTTGGATGCGATATCCGCGCCAGAGGGCTTCGCATGATAGGCGATCGCAACCTCGAGGTTGTAGAACGAGCCAGCTTGCTCATTGGCTGCGAGCTCTTCGGGGTCGGTGGTCTTCTCGTTCTGTCGGTGCTGCTCGTCCTTGATGTCTTGAACATGAGAGTCGGGAAGAGCACGCATGCTGAGGATGCGAATGGGATTGTTACCCTGGGAGATATCTGCAACGCGAACGTTCTCAATGACACCCGGAACCGAGGCCGCCATAACATCTTCGAGACTGCTACAGTTAGGAACAGGTCATGCCACCGAAAATGTCTACTTACGTATCGGCAACGCCGGCGAACATCTCAGGGTTGATCAATCCCCACATAATTCCAAGCATGGTGTTCATCCATTCAACCGACTCAGGAATCAAGTTTGCGGTGGCAGTCTCGCCACGTTCTTGCTCACTCGACCACTCGAGATCTCTGCCTTGACGGATCAAGTCTTTTGTCCAGAGGAAAACACCAGAAGCTACGCAGAAACCCAGAGGAAGAAGACCGAGAAGACGACCGCCAAACATCTTTCCAATAAAGACGATGGCGGCAAAGATTCCGATACACAAAACGTTGCTGCGCTGCTCGAGAATCTCGAACATTGGTTCGTAGCTGACTGAAGGAGTCTTGTAGAACACCACCGATGTCTTCTCACTTCTAATGGGGACATCTGATGTTGCACCCTCCTGGACGGGGTCAGGGGGCGCTGTGACATCTTGGGCGTAACGATACTCTTCACCAGACTGTTTCGACGAGGTCGCGATGGTGGCAGGCTTTCCTAAGTTCTCGTTGGGAATCGATAGCTGAAACTGTCAGTCCTTGATTCTCTTTAGTGACATATTGGTGCCTACCTGAGGGTTCTCAACAGCTTCCTTGTAATCAATGTCGGCATCTCGAATGCCAACGTCCTTTCCTGTCACAGGATCACGCACCATGCGAATGTCCTTTTGCTTGCGAAGAGCTTCGGCTCTGTCGTTTTTGTGGTCCTTTGTCTCTCCGTGGATCTTGTTCTGCTTTAGTTGCTCGTCAATCTCAGCATCACGGGCCTTCTTGTTCTGGTCCAACTGGTCCATGAACTCGCGAACATTAGGCACACGGTTCTGGGCGCTGTAATGCTGCCCGGCCGCAGGGATCTTCTGCTGCTCAAACTGCGACATGATGGCGAACCTCAAGGCAGAAAGAGAATTGACCTGGTGGTTGAACTCCCCAACTTGGGTTTAATGGTGAAGAGAGAAAAGAGGAGGAGAAGAGGAGAAAAGGGAGAGAAGTGAAATATTGATATGACACCAGAATTGAAATTAGCGTCACACAAATAACACTACTTGGCCCATTGCGATTGATTCATCGCTTTGGGATGGTTGCTTGAAACGCAATCAACCAAGGAAAGCAATCAAGTGCAAGGCATGATTGAGGTCGATGACGTCGATTATCCGCAGGTACGTAGCTCCAATACAGGGAGCTTTGGCCCCGGGACGATCAGTTTTAGCGGGCAAAAGAGCCGCGTCAAGGCAAGTTACAGGTGAGAGCTCCCCGCACTCGTGGCTGGGTGTTTAATTCCGGAGCGCCACTAACCGCGAATGACGTTGATGGTCTTATCAGCAGCATCTCATAGGAGACGATGGTTTGTCTCCTATTCAGTGACAATTGAAAGATAATTATAGGCACAATATCGCAGTAACTCATCAGATCATCCTGTTTCATGCATGCCAAGACTGCTAATCGCTGATCAAGATACAAGAGTTCAGCCAGACAGGGAATTCTCAAGCGTCAACATCCATGGCATGATCATCCTAACCCCCACCACCAAAAGCTTGCGTAAATGGCTTGGCCGAGCTTGGGTCCCAAACAAGACTTCAGCCGATCTCGATCCTTCAATTGGTGCACGCTCTCTTTCTTCCTCTGAAACCGTTTCCCACCACCAACGCCAACTCCAACTGACAGCTTATCTAATTAAGAACTATAACCAGGGGCTTCATTGGCCTTTGGATCAATTTCTTTACCCGACAAGTCAACTCCTGGCTCAGCGGTATGTAAGCCATCGAGCTTGATGTATTGAAGAGAGTCAAGATCGATGTTGTTGAATTGTCGCACCTGCAAACTGTCAATAAAGACCGCTCTACGATAGTTGTTCATGCCACTCACACTGATGCCATAGCGAGGAGCCTCAGGCCATACCCTCGCAAAGTCGATGCCGATGCTGGCACCGCATTTGGGGCAGAACATGTGATCGCGAGCCTTGGTGTTGAATTGATATCGTGAGACACGCTTATCTGAGTCGTTGTGCCAGGTCACTTTCTCATACGCGGGGTCTAGTGAGTGAGTGATCCGGGTCAGCATTGTCCGAACCGAAACCTTGAGCAATTCATACAAACAAGAAGGTAACCTCCTCGACGGCAAATGGAACAATTGCAGTTTATGACCTCATGCTTGGGCAGAGGAGGAGAGAGTGCTACTGAGAGGCCGATATAACCACAGTGACAGCCTGCCTCGTAGGTGACCTCGGGTCCGCCAGCATTGGCGAGCTTTTCGAGATATGTAGCGAACATTGGGAGTTGCAGTCGTTTCTATCGTGCGTAAAGAGTAATACCAGTGAAGAACTCGAAGGCGAGGCTCTTGGTATTTAAGAACGAAACGACCATAAGCAATTGACAATACGAATGAATTTCGCGTTTCAGCGCTTGCTTCGACTCTGACAATCCTGGTGTTCCACCGACTGGAAAGAACAATCCTACAGTCAGCATCGGAATTCCGTGTCTACAGCAACACTGACCGCTCTGTAAGTCCGTATATACGACCAAGACTTAGATTGACTAGTTTGTCAGCAAAATATTGGAATCGAAGCTTCGAACTGTTTCCAGCCTTGGTTGAGTCAACTTAAGACTCAAGATAGAGATCACAAGGATTACCAAGGCTACCCTAAAACTCCATCCTCACCTATAGTTTTAAGAGATCATTATAAGGTACATCTTGGGGTGCCTATGTTGCTGTAATAAGGACTTTTTGATTCTTAGATTGCTGTTGCTAGCTATTTTCCCTTCGTGAACTTTGGCCCCTCCTCGATAATACTGATCAATAACTCAGGAAGACCCTTCACAGATTGCTCCTCTATCTTCAACATCTCCCCACTCACCTCTAGGTAATGATCCTTGAAAGCACACCAAAGCTCCTGATCAGAAGTGTCCGTAGACCCAGGTCGAGGATAATACGGATCATTTCGCCAAAAACACTCAGCAGCGGCTGCAGCACCATTTTCATCCATTGTGACAGGATTGCAGCAATCAAAGTCTATAATCCACATTGAGTGAGGCCCAAAGATCGCTGTATCGAATGGACTATATGGATGTAAGTTTGAAGTCGAGCGTGAACGAGCAAGCACGAATTCAACGTCGTTGGCATCGATACGTGCAACCCAATGAAGAAATGCAAGGCCTTCAGCCATGACCTTGACATAACTTTGCACATCGAGACCCAGCTCTATCATTCGGTCTAGATTAAGTGGGAAGTTCCTTAGACTGAAGAAAGTGCTGCGATTCGTATTTTCCCAGTCCTTCTTCCTGCGACCAAGATATGGGCGGATGAGGCAGTGCTCGTTCTTTTTGTCGTTTATTATAGCATCCTGATCACTTCCTCCTCTTGCAAACTTAGAGACCAACAGCTTTCTAACGTCTTCAGATAGTGGCTGAACCTTTTCGCTGAGTAATGCGTTACAAGGCTTCGAGCCTGGTGGAAGTCGAGGGAGGACCAAAGACCAGCCCTCATCATCCTCGTTGAGGAATCCACGGCAGAGAGGTATTCGGAAGTTTCTTGCATGTTGTGGATTTAGCTGAAGAGATTGAACAACAAGCTGATGTATGAAGTGTTCGTTTGCAATGGATCTGTGCGGATCTCCATCTTCTCTTTTGATGCAGGAGGGAGTGCCGGTGTCTTTTGTCGAGCCTGCGTCAGCCCAGACACTTCCACAGCAGCCTGTGCCAATACGTAAGAGCTTTTCTGGAGAAGATTGAGTAGTGAGATCGTGGCTAACTCCTGTTGCCATATCTAAGACGGTGTGGATTTAACCCTGGAAGATAGATCGTGATGTTATGTGATCGTGGATGTTGCAAGTTGAAGACGAATGAAGGTGGCGGGAAGTACGAGTCTATGCTTGCGTCAGTCATAGAGTTTAGCTTCACCACCAACACCACACACTCATCTCAACCGTTGCTACTCACTTGAACATACTCTCATCAAAAGTTAGACAAGTTTCGATATATCTATTTAGAAGAGCACGGTGCTCACCCTACTGTTGAAAGCAGATATCGACCAATTTTATCAGGGCTTCATACATTGGATATAACACCAACCAGTGCCTCATTAAGGAGAACATTCTGACCCCCTTTATGGAAAGTAAGTAGAAGATAATATTAGAGTAAAGTTAGTAAAGACTTCCCTAAATTTAGAGTAAATTCCCAAGTCTTTTCATTACTCGCGCCAATACCCAGCATAAGCATATCGTTACGGTTTAAAGCCTTGTTCAATTGACAGCAATTTTACTTTCATTCTGCAACAATGGGCCTGCTTATTGCAAAAAATCGCCCTTCGATTCCTTGAGAAGCATCTGATACTCGGGCTCAAACTGCATATACATCGCCTCAGGACTCCCTGTATTGTCTTTTGTATACTGAGCCTCCTCATCACTCACGATAGACTTCTTGAGCTGAGACCCATCAGGAGCCACAGCAGCTTCTACAAGCAATTGTGCTTGACATGCTCGCTCCAAAGCGATGAAGAACGCTGCGGCTTCGCCAATGGTGCCCCCCGAAGTCAGTAGGCCGTGGTTCTGCAAAATGATGTTCTTCTTGGTGGCTCCGAGAGCATCAGCAAGTCTATTGCCTTCTTCCTTGGCGAAAACGACCCCCCCAAAATTGGCATAGACTGCGAGATCGTTGTAGAACATGCAGCTGTCTTGATTGATCATCTCGATGGGCTTGCCGAAGGTTGACCAGGCCCTGCCGTATGGACTGTGAAGATGACAAGCAGCATTGATGTCTGGACGGCGTTTGTGAATGGCTGCGTGAATGATGAAACCAGCTGTGTTAACAGGCTTCTCTGCACCTCCGATACGATTGCCATTCTCATCAATGTGGACCATATCAGAGACGGTCAATAATCCGAAGTGAACCCCATATGGATTGATCCAGAAGGTTTCTGGATCAACAGGATCTACCCTTGTTAGTCTGATGGTGAAATGCCAAAGTATTGCGGCAAACCTCTCAAACTGATATGGCCACTGCTTCCATCAGCATACCCAAGTTTGGCAAACACGCGAAATGCTGCAGCCATTTGTCCCAGTTGCCATTGTCTCGTAGCTTCTTTGGTGGAAAATTCTGGAATCTTGTGAATGCGTTTCACTTTGCCATCTTGGGCTTTTGCTGTGTTTAGGATGGATTGGCCTGTTGGGCTAGCTGTGGTGGCAGATGGCGACATTTTCACTGATTAGAAATAATGATGAGTCGAACATTCGATCATGAGATGAGTAGTAGAGGCAGAGTGATCTTATTAATTATATCTGAACTGATGCGGGGTTGATCGCCAGTGATGCTTGATGGCGAATTGATATGCTTCATGATTGGTGGTTGATGGATTGACGAATTGGTTATCCGAAGCATTTGAGGATCGACGAGAGATATCTCATTAGGATCATAGCAGCCAACAAAAATATTCAGAAAATATGTCCCTCTTCTTCGTTTCTTCTCGTTCAATTCTGATATCAGGCCACTTACAATATCTCACAAAATCAACTTACGCCAAGCTTTGACATATTCAGAATGAAGGCACCCGCGGGATGCGAATATTTGTAAGCCTGCGGAAAATGATCGTCAACATGGTCAGATTATGCTTATCCGAAATCCACAAAGCCAAGTCTTCAGAAGCCGGTCTTTCGGTCTTTCGGACTCTCAAGGTCCGCTTGTATTGCTGAGCGGACTTTCAAGCTTCAAATTATCTAATTCATCGCCAAGACGCGGATCATCATGGTGTTCCTTCAGACTATGTTGCGCCGCAAGTCCGCTTCAATATTTGTAATCTGCTATGGATCTCATACTTGGCTTAAAGGCAATAGAATTTGTATATAAGGCCCTTGATGTCTGTTGAAGAGTTGGAAGTATCATCATAAGTTAAGTTTTAGATTCACAGACTCCGGTTACAACTCCACCAACTCTCCGCCAGCATGTCTCGTCATATCACTGTCATCCCTGCGTCGACCAAGGCTGGTCGAGAGACCATCCGTGTACTTCTAGAGTCTGAGAGCAAACCGACTATTCGTGCAGTCTATCGAGATACTTCTAAAGCTCCTCCTGAGTTTCTCAAGCACTCGAATTTCGAAGCCGTCAAGGGCGACATTGGAGACGGTGACAGCCTTAATTTTACAGGCTCAAACACAGTCTTTTATATCCCACCTCCTACCTACGATGGGACCGACACCGGTGATTGGGCAACTCGAGCTGGTACGAATGTGAAGAAAGCCCTTCAGAAGGCAAACATACAGAGACTTTTGATTCTTTCTGCTATCGGAGCTCATAACTCAAGTGGCATTGTATGTCTTTTATTCATTTTGGAAATTTCAGCAGAAAACTAACAACATCTTCTTAGGGAGTTCTCCGAGTAAACTACATTTCTGACGAACTTCTCAAGGACTCTGTTCCAGAAGTCTCGATTGTCAGGCCTACCTACTTCCACGAGGACTGGGCTCATCTCCTCGATGCTGCAAAGGAGGAAACCCCAACCATCTACTCATGGATTGCGCCCATCGACTACAAGATCCCCTTGGTATGCAAAACCTTCAAGACTTGCCAGGAACACGAAGAAAATCATACTAACTTAGACTCCAAGGTCGGTCTCAAGGATGTAGCCGAAAGTTGCGCCGACGCCCTCTTGACCAAGACAGCCAAGCCGAGCCCTCACTATTTCAACGTTTTTGGCCCGAGGGCTTACGGTTCTCTTGATCTGAAGGAGGCAGTCGAAGAAATCACTGGCAAGAAATATGAGCTGAAGCTTGTTGAGAAGGACCAGCTGCTCGATTACTGGAAGCAAATTGTTCCTGAATACTATGCTGAAGAGTTCAAGGAGATGACGACCTGCGGCTTAGCGGATGGCATTATTGCAAAGAACTTTGTGTATGATGAGAATACCGTGAGGGGAAAGGTAGAATTGGTTGATGCTCTACGCAGCTTGCATAAGGAATAGGGGACACCTCTGAAGAAGAGAGGGACGGAGACTGCTTACGTCCATAGTTACAAGAGAAAATTATCATCTTATAGCAAGCTTGTGTTTATTGATCGTGATTTACCACTAACCTCGCGCAGGGGACAAAATTCAAAGCCTTCACGAGATGGATCCAGCCTTCATAGGCTGGCATGCTCACGAAATACTGCAAGATTTTAAGGATAAGTCTAAAAATAAGGCTAAAGTTAGTCTGTTTCAACGTAACTCTCGAAAACTTGAGAGTATTATTTTTGATATTAATAAACAGTAAACATGCTGAGTTTCCAAATGCTTTCCTATCTTAAAAAGCGCCCGCAACCATATGAACAGACCCAATCATTACGGCCATAGCCAATATCCTCGATATCGACATTCCTGTTATCGCCCCGTTGCTTCGCGGATTCAGATCCTTTGCACACTGTTTGATACAAGCATATGCCTTAGTTCCAATCGGCCCATCCTCCTCATCCTTTGTAGTGTAATAGGTCTCTTGACAAGTCCTAGCACATCCAAAAGCCCAACAAGAAACTTCCTCTGCATCAATATGGCTCCTCCCGTCCAACTCCTTCTGACTCCAAGTTGCATTCGCTCCAACAAGGGTAGTCCTACTGCTATAAGAAAAGCCCATACTTCTTGGGGAGCCTTTCTTCAGAAAAGCAGTTGATAGTCGGATTCGTGATTGGTTGGGTGCTGCATCTGCGGGAATGGTGATGTTGACTTGTGTCACGTCTATGTCTACTTCTTTTGCGAGCCAACACACAGGCCCTGTGCCCCATCCTGGCGGTGTCAACGCGAGATAGACACGGTAAGCGTTTGCCCGTTTGCGGACTTCTGAGTCTGGCCCGATTCTTTGCTCGATTCTGACGTCGTAGAGTTTGTCTGCTTCAAAGGGGTAAGGGAGGCTGATTGCAGGTGAAGCATTAACAGTTGGAAGGGTCGCCAAAAGAGTGAAGGCGATCACTCGTATAAGGAATGGTATTAACTCCATCGTCAACTTTAAAGACAGTGATTTAAAGAAAAGGCTTGACAAGGCTATAGAGATAATTGTGAAGAAGGAAAATGAGTGAGATTCAAATTAGATCGCGCTTTGGCTGACAAAATCATCAAACAGGGGCTCCGTGTCCACCACGCCAAACCTGTCTGGGCAGTCTTGTCATCCTTCAAGACTATAACCGATATGAGACGTCTTAATCCTGCTATTTTATATGAATATTTTCTGTCCATTGTATTTGAAGTGAGAATCGGCCTACCTCGATGTGTTTGTCCTTATTTCGTTTGCAATTCACATATTAACTTCAGAGATAAATCAACGACGAATATCACCATGTGAAAGAAAGAACTTATGAAATCAGTACTGGTTAACATAGACCACCAGAGTCGCCTCAAGTATAGGTGCCGATGGAGCATTCAATAGACCAAGGGACAAACAAAGGCAAATTCAATTAGGACATTGAGCCATTCGGGTGGCTGCCTAGCCTCTATAAATCTTCCAACGCGTCCTCTTGATATTAAGTCGTTACAACATCAACGCCACAACTTCACAAGCATCACTCTTGCTTAATCATATCTAGTCAGCAGAAAGACCAGTTGTGCTTCTCACAGCCCCTTCTACCGGAACACCTGCATATATCTGGAGCCAACTAAACGAGCAACATGGCCAACTCGGCGGACCGAGTCTTCCATACTTTGGAGCTCGCTCAGCAAATCGTCTTTGAGCTAGAACTCAAAGATTTCTTCAGAGCATTGTCGATTACAAAAGGGCTTTGGGAAAGCCGTGTACCAAACCACGTTTGGGAAGAACACCTCATGCGTCTTGGATACCCACTTCGTACCATTCGACAAACCCGTCATTCCCTAGAGTCCTGTTATATGAGCATATCTCAAGCCGCTGATGCCATCAGTCACGGAGTCAGCCCCGGATCAAACCTCATGAGGTTGGCAGATGAGCTTGGAGAGAATCACGAATACAAATACCACTATGATGGCGATATGGCAGCGCCACTCATCATTCAATCTTCTCCGTCAGACAAAGCGGCAGACAAGTGCAACATCTTTGCGATAGATTTTGAAGATTTGCGTCTCTTGTTCACAGACGTGGAGAATTTCCCCAAAAACGTAGTGTTCAACGGCACTGTTCTCCTAGGAGTAGATCACAGTCGTGACGACATAAAGCCACGTCCCGTTGTTCTATACAGTCTGGATGACTGGTCTCTAACAAACAAGTTGATAAACACTCGTCTAAGCAACGATGAGAATATAATGTGGTTGAGAGAGTACCGGCTCTATCATAATGTCATCTTAATTACTTACGTCATATTTGATGAGACAATGGATGTGACCGAGATTTGGATGGATATTTGGGACGTTCAAGGAACGAAACGTGGAGAAATCATTATCCCTGTAGAAGGCTCTGCAGACGGTCCGTTCCATTCTGATGACGGCAGTCACTATTTGACGATACTTAGCAACCCCTCGTTGGACAACGTCCCACGAACTATCCAAACTTGGAACTTGGAACGGATGGAGTTGACATATGAATGTACCGTCTCCGAAGAAGATATGGATCAAAATCATGACTTCCATACGACAAATGGCATTGTGTACATTTGTGACGATTCAGCGGAGATTTCTGAATACTGGGCTGTTGATGGCAGACCTATTTCCAGGAAAGTTGCAGAGATGGAATTTAACTCGACTTACTGGAGAAAGTTCTCAGATGGCAGCAGGATTGTATGGGACAAGTGGCTTATACTGTACACGAAGGAGGGAGATGTAGTGCAGCGCTTCAAGGTGAAGCGGGTACAGGGGGTCTACTGCCTTGAAGCTGGCATACTTTTTGACAGATTCATCTTCTGCATCTCTTGGCGTGAGAAGTCGAAACAGGCAACCTTGATGATCTATTCCAAGACAGGAGAGAAATTGACACAGACTCGTTTGGATGTGAGAGGGCGCTGCTTGAGATGGTTCGTTGACATCGCGGGACGCCTGGTCTTGATCTGGGACATGGATACATGCATGGAAATTGTAGATTTTCGTGGGCTTTTATAGCGAGGAAGAGAGTGTCAGAGATGCTGTTGTGTTGAGAATTATGAGGACTGGATAATCATAACATACACATATTTCATGATGTTTCTAAGAAACAATATGATATCTTCTCATGTCCCCAAGTGACTGTATAGCAGTCGCTAGCCAGTCCACGCGTCCATTAATAACTCGTTCTAGTGGTTGAGAGCCGATTATCGAAGCAACGCAGCTTTCGGATACAAAACTAATATTCGTACCCGAGTTTCGATTAAGACCGAGACTATTAAGGCCCAACGGCATTTACTTGATGTGGTTGACCATTGACTTGCAAACCGGGGTCGGACTTTTACTTGAATCACCATCTCCGATAATTCAACCTCCAAAACCATGGGATGTCAGCACTAACTAACCCTGTGAAAGTGCGCAATCCATGAGCGATAAGGAAGTCCCTCTTCTAAACGTCCCTCAGGGTGTCTGAGCGCTGTGGACCGTCCCGTCGCGGCATTCTGTTCCGGGGCTGATGAATGAACTCCTCTCATAACTAAATGGGAATGCCATTCGAGCTGACGCTAAGAGCATAGCCCCAGCCCATCACAGCGTGGCACTGAGCCCTGTCTTCGTCGTAACTCGTAACTGCTGCCCAAAACGGCGTTTACGGGAGTTTACCACTAAATAAATTGCAACGTTGTTTCGGCTAGAAACTGCGTGATAGGCTGGCTGTCATCTTAGTCGCAGTGCAGTTCGTAGGTTGGATAGCAAACCCAGTTGAGGAGGCGTCTCAGAGGCTGAACTTAGGGCCCGGTTTGACCGTCGGAGTGTAATCTAAACGCTGAATCTCCGTTTGAGGCCCTGAATTAGTAGGTATTGTGTTGATGCTAAACCAAGCCTCTATAATGAAGCGGCTCTTCAAGTTGGACTACTTAAATGCCAAGACACCCATCAACATGAAGATACTCAATAAACAGACACAATCGAACAATACATTCACATACTATTAACTCTATACACACTCAGAATGGCAAACCGCAAGATTGCAATCATTGGTGCAGGTCCAGCTGGTAACGCTCCTCATCCAACTACTCAATAACACCCACTCACATGCTCTAGGTTGTTTACTAGCAAGACTCCTACATCTCGCAGGCACAGAAGTCACAGTCTTCGAAGGGGAAGCTCATCCAAACTTCCGATCCCAAGGCGGCACCCTCGATCTTCATACAGCAACTGGACTTGCAGCCCTCAAAGAAGCCCAACTCTTCGACGAGTTCCTGAAGCATGCCCGTTATGACGGACAATATATGGCAATCGTCGATAAGGACCTTGAATACCACCTCGTTCGAAACGCAGATGGCAAATACAACAAAATTGAGGAGCGCCCTGAGATTGACCGCTCGAAGCTCCGTGAAATACTGGCCCAGTCACTTCCCGAGGGCATGATCAAATGGGGCCACCATCTTAAGAAGGTCGAGGGCCGAACACTCTTCTTCAACCATACAACAGTCGATGGCTTCGATCTCATTGTCGGTGCCGACGGTGCCTGGAGTAAAGTTCGAAAGGAAATTGACCCAACCCTAGTCCCCAAGTTCGCGGGAATCGCTATGCACGAGCTTGAGGTCACAGACGCTGAGAAAAATGCTCCTGAGTTAACGAAGCTGGTCAACCGTGGAAGTGTCTTTGCCAGCACAGATGGCAACCGAACAACGATCCAACAGATGGGTGATGGCAGTCTCAACATTTACTGCGGCTATGTAACCGACAACGAAGACTGGGCGAAGCCAGAGAACTGCGGCTTCGACCCTTACAACTTGAAGGAGACAACCCAAGCATTGCTCAGCACCAAGTACAAGGACTGGGACCCTCGGCTGAAGCAAGCACTCGAGTTGGCTGACGGACGATGCTCTCCTCGCTCTCTCTACATGCTTCCCATCGGTTCAAAGTGGGAGCATAAGCAAGGCATCACTCTTATCGGCGACGCGGCACATCTCATGACGCCCTACGCTGGCGAAGGCGTCAACCAGGCTCTCGACGATGCGATGCAACTTGCCAAAGTCATCAACGGAGCGGCCAACAAGGATGATGCAGCACTTGACAAAGCGATCAAGAGCTTTGAAAAGGACATGTTTGCTCGAATTCTTCCCATCCAGGAACTCACCTGGGGATTGTTGCAAGATTGGATGTATACACCTGGAGCTCCCAAGGCGGTCATGGCCAAGTCTATGAGCAGACACGTGAAGCATCGACTTCCATTGGTGCTCCAGCCTTTGGGGTTGGCGGCTGTGCACGGGTATTACTTTCTGAAGAACAAGAATCTCATTAGCTGAGCGCAGATTGGAACGGTTTGAATGTGGATGATAGCAAGGGCGACTTGATTAGAATGTTGATCAAATGGAAGGGTTGGAAATATGGATGCCGGAGCCGTCGGTACTTGATATTAGCGGATGTTAGAGAGTTACTTTAGTTACATGAATTTTCTTGATGCTGCCAGAATAGAACAGACAACTCCCATTTATATGTCAACTGGTGACCAACTGAGTCATGAAGATAATATAGGTATATTTGAGCATTCTCTTCATCATTGTTATAGAGCTGAGGCCCAAGTTGAGGCTTTAGGCTTTTAAACGCGCTGAGCTTCCATTTCTTGAGCCCCAGCGCTCGATGTACCGCCTACCTAAGGTTGACACCTGGACTCGGCGAGAACCCCATGTGACCAGGGATGCTGATCAGCCATCATAAGGTCCCCAGGTCCACGACTCTCACTTCTTCAGTTCCTCATGACCACTAACCACAGCCTCATGGAATCGTGTTAACGCTGCTCAAACAATTAACACGGCACCTCTCAGCGCGACAGAATGGATAGCTCTCAAGCGCCGCTGATTGCGGGCCACAGCGACGAAGAAGAGCTTGAATATGATGTTGCTCAAGGGTCTCACGCCGAAGCCGGCAAGACAGAGGGTGGCATGCCCAGCTTGTTTGTCCTGGTCTTGACGTTTGCTGCTGGTATCAGCGGTCTTCTTTTCGGATGTAAGACTCTAATAAATGGTGTTTTGGCCTCAAAATCATGCTGACAACAATTAGACGACACTGGTGTCGTTTCCGCAACCCTCGTCTCAATAGGCACGTCCCTCTCGAATCGCGAATTGACCTCGATGGACAAATCGATCATTACATCCTCCACGTCACTATTTGCGCTCACAATCTCGCCCTTCTCATCCGTTCTCGCTGACCGACTCGGACGTAAGCACGTCATCCTCTACGCCGACATCCTCTTTATTGCTGGCGCACTTCTACAGTCATGGTCTTCTACGGTCCCAATCATGGTTGCTGGGCGGTGTATCATCGGTGCAGGAGTTGGCGCTGCGAGTTTTGTAGTGCCGCTCTACATAGCCGAGATAGCACCCGCTGCGCATCGTGGACGGTTGGTAACGCTGAACATCATGTTCATCACGTTGGGTCAGGTTATCGCATACATCGTCGGTTGGGCCTTCTCGACCTACGGTCACGCGGAGACAGGATGGCGGTGGATGGTCGGTCTGGGTGCTCTGCCTGCCATTGTCCAGGGGAGCATGATTGCTTTCATGCCCGAAACACCCCGATGGTTGGTTAAAGTCGGCAGGTCAGGGACAGCAAAGGAGGTTATTCGAAGAGTCAATGGCGACACCTTGCAGCACAATGCGGATATTATTATTAAAGAGATCGAGCTAGAAGTGCGGGACGAGTACGAGGCGCAACGCTTGCGCGATCTTCGAGCATCTGGCCGCTGGAAGTGGCTTGGCGGATGGGAGCTTCTCATCAGTGAGGGGAGAAACCGAAGGGCTCTGGCTATTGCTTGTCTGCTCCAAGGCTTGCAACAGCTCTGTGGTTTTGTAGGTGATGATGCAAACTACGAAATACTACGAGAAACTAACGATCTATAGAATTCACTTATGTACTTCTCCGCAACCATCTTCACCGTCATTGGGTTCCAAAGCCCAACGCTTACCTCTATGGTAGTCGCCGTCACAAACTTCCTCGGCACAGTTGCTGCGCTTGGACTTGTTGATCGCATAGGCCGAAGGAGAGTGCTCTTGTATTCGATCCCATTCATGATCGCTGGCTTGCTGCTGTCTGCATATGGCTTCTCGTTCCTCTCGCTGGCAGCAGGAGTCAACACCACGCCTGATGAGCCGCCCGCCACATCAGGACACGAGATGGCCGCCCTCACTATCCTCGTGAGCATTATGATTTATGTCGCTGCGTATGCGCTCGGTCTGGGTAACGTGCCGTGGATGCAGAGCGAACTGTTCCCTCTGGCTGTTCGATCGCTCGGCAGTGGAGTCGCAACATCGACAAGCTGGGCAGCCAACTTTGTCATTGGATTGACATTCCTACCATTGATGGATCTGCTGAGCCCATCTTGGACATTTGTGTTATATGCTTGTATCTGTGGTGTTGGATACTTTTTGGTCTGGCGCATTTATCCTGAGACGGCGGGGTTGAGTCTCGAAGAAGCGACAGCTTTACTGGACGACGGTTGGGGCGTTCGATGATATATCCAGGAATAGAACATAAACATTATGACGCTAGAATTTTCTGCTATTTTTTTCTTAGCATCGGTATTACACGAAAACCTTATCTCAAGCCTTGGCCGTATGATCGAGAGCCTTCGGTGGGTAGCAAGCGGAATATTATGAACAAAAACAATGCGGCTTATTTACGGTAAACCACGGCTTGTTGTGAATGACAGGGAAGTGAAGAAAAAAAAAGACCATGAAAAAGCGAATAGCGAGAAGGAATCGCTTACGCCGAACATGTTACATCACCTTGCATTGTCCAAGCTTTTCCAGAAGCTCAGAGGTGGAACCACTACGGGAGACGACTCGGCCGGCTCCCTCTATTGGCTGTTGATTTTACGATATGCGCGAGGGAGCGAAGTGCATATGCAGTCTTGGTAAGATAACGGGATTTGAAAGCTGCTGAATAAAGCATGTGCATGATCGTCGTCTCTTTACACTCTACCATCGCAATTCTCGCATCTGACAATTTTCGGTGAAATACAGTTCATAAACTCAGGGGTATCTAAGTAAACGAACTGGTCAATGCTACAAGGAATCTGAAAATACAACCATTCAAAAGTATCGGATCTACAAGGTAACATAGGGGAACCAGTGGGGCAGGGGCATTTTGGAACCTTTGAAGCCCAACAATGGAGCTTGATTATGAAGAACAAGCAAGATTGGAATTTACGATAATAGATTGGTATCCATCCATCCACGGGATCTCGGCCCCGTTGGCTTGAGACACGGCCGAATACTCTGCTTACCGAGATGATCCGCAGAGAAAAGAGTCATAACACGGGTGTTCTGAATAATCAACGTGCATCAGCTAGAGGATCAGAACGGATATAGTATACTTTTATCGGATATACAACCCCTTGTTGCAGCTCGGGCCTTGTCCCGGCGCCGGTGCCGAGCGTGGATGCCGAAGACAAGTGGGCCTCTTCCGAGTGAAAGAGGGTACAGAACAGAAGATTTTTCTGCGTTGCCAGGGATTGAGGACTGTTAGTGCTTGCGTTGGGTCGATAGTTAGTAATGGATCTCGTTTTCGTTCTGGAAGAGATTGGCACTGGGACTGGGACTTTGTTTACAGTGGACCTTGTCACTACTTATAGATGGCATCACCCCTTGGATCATCATCTCCCGGTTCTGTTCTGTTCTGCTGTTATTATTCTCTGCCTAGGTTAGATACAGGCTGTATCATACTGAAAAGTAATCGAGTCAATTCCCTCTCTCTCCTCCTCTGACTCGAACCTCTCAACGTCTTACCTGCATACGACCTCGGCTTGACCTTTTTCGTACAATCATCTCATTAGCGTCGCGATCCATCCATTCTCGCCTTTGCCCGCCAGCCTATAGCGTCATAGCTGCAGCTTACAGCGACAAGACGGAGACGCTATACATATATCGACGCCCGCACGCCTCTCTAGACTCACCAATTCCAGTTTTCTCGACAGTTGACTTCCTTGTTCAGCTGAACTGAAGACGAAAATACACAGTCAAGATGGCGGGGAATATCGTGGATCAGGAGCTGCTAGACGCTGAACGCGCTGCCTCTCCTCAGCGATACCAACAGCGCGACAGTGCTGAAATAGAACGAGTCATCTCCGCATCAACCGTCTCCTCATCCTCTTCCGAGAACTCAGCACGTCGACGAAGCCGCTCAATTGGCCAATACAACAGCATCAGCCGTATCTCGACCCAGAACGACCTGGAGCGTCATCCTACGGAACTCAGCAGAATACAAACAGCTCGAAGTCAACACAATGCCACCGTCGGAGGCAGTCTTCGTTCCCGCACAGCGTCGCGAGCTTCAAGAAAGCCCCTCCCCAACTTTGGCGCTGGAAAGCCGTATCCTCCTCCTCTACCGGAACAGGAGCAGTATGTTGTTGAATTCGATGGTCCCAATGATCCTATGCATTCGCAGAATTGGCCATTGAGGAAGAAGCTTATCACGGCTGCTGTCCTGGGGTTCACCACTATGACATCTGCCTTCACATCCTCTATCTTCTCTGCTGCGACTATGGTTGTTGCTCATGAGTACCACGTTGGCAACGAGGTCGGTCTTTTGGGGACGACCTTTTACGTGCTTGGTTTTGCCTTTGGTCCCTCGCTTTGGGCTCCTCTGTCTGAATTGCGCGGTCGTCGTCTTCCAATTCTCATCTCCATCTTTGGTTTCTCTGTCTTCTCCATTGGTTGCGCAACTGGCAAGGATATCCAGACTATTCTTCTCTGCCGGTTCTTCAGTGGTTTCTTCGGTGCTTGTCCTCTAGCAGTCGTTGCTGCTGTCTTTTCCGACATGTTTGACAACCGTACTCGAGGAACTGCTATTACTCTCTTCTCCATGTCCGTCTTTACTGGTCCTCTTCTGGCTCCCTTCATCGGTGGTTTCATTGTTGAGTCTCACCTTGGATGGCGCTGGACCGAGTATCTTGCTTCTATCATGGGTTTCACTGCTCTCATTCTCGACATCATCTTCTTGGAGGAGACTTACCCGCCTGTTATTCTCATCGCCAAGGCAGCTGATCTGCGACGTCGCACTAAGAACTGGGGTATCCATGCCAAGCAAGAAGAAATCGAGGTTGACTTCAAGGAGCTCGTCCAGAAGAACTTTTCTCGACCTCTGCGTCTGCTCTTTACCGAGCCCATTATTCTTCTGCTTTCCATCTACATGAGTTTCATCTATGGGCTCCTCTATCTCTTCCTTACTGCCTACCCTCTTGTTTTTGTTGGCGTCCACGGCTTCAGCTCTGGTCAATCCGGTCTTTGCTTCTTCGGTATGATTGTAGGTCAGCTTATCGCTGGTGCTACAGTCATTGCTCAACAGCCTTGGTACATTCGCAAGCTTGCTGCCAACAATGGCATTCCTGTTCCCGAATGGCGTCTGCCTAACATCATGGCCGGCGGTGTTGCTTTTGCCATCGGCATCTTCTGGTTTGGATGGTAAGTTACTCGCAAACTCAGCAGTTGACAGAATACTAACGTCTTCTAGGACTGGATACACCAAGGACATTCACTGGATCGTTCCCACTCTCAGCGGTCTCTTCACTGGATTCGGTCTCATGTCCATCTTCCTCCAGGCCCTCAACTACCTCGTCGATGCCTACCTCATGTTCGCCGCCTCTGCCATTGCCGGTAACACATTCCTTCGATCTCTCTGCGGTGCTGGTTTCCCTCTGTTCGCCCGTCAAATGTTTGACGGCATGGGTATTCAGTACGCTTCTACCCTTCTTGGCTGTGTCGCCGTTGTACTCGCACCGATCCCTTTCATCTTCTACCGTTACGGTGCCAAGATTCGTCAGAGAAGCAAGTATGCTCCTACCGCTCCTGCTGCCCCTGCCTCTGGCTCTTCTGCAGAGGAAGACGAGAAGGAGAATGACAACGATACCGCCCTGGCTGCTGTCGTCGCTCGCCGTGACAGTGTGGCCAGCGGAGCCAACAAGGAGAGCGCTTAAGTCTCATAACCATTTTCACATATCTTTGCGTATTTAATAACTAGCAACGTCTGATGGAGTTTTCGGGTCACGCTTGGAAAAGGGCGTTTCATGACTTGGGCTCGTTGGATGATGGTGGTCTAGCGGGTTTGCAAAAATGTCGTTTTGGATAGATACCACTAGTATACCGTGATACGAGATGGTCACGCAAACATCTCTTCACGTAATACCCTAATTAATAAGAATATGTCATTTAAAATACCACTGTCTACACGCGCTGTTGTAATCTGCTGGACTGTTTACTTTGAACATTGAGCTGGGAAGGAAACGATGCGGCATGACTCTTATGAAATCTAACAAGCACGCAGACCCGGATAAGTTCAGTATAACCAACTTGGGATGGCTTTTATAATGGCTTAATGTTAATATTTTGAGACAAACATGTTGAGCTTTGTGGTCAGAATTCATAACACCACTGCTAGAGCAGTCTCGAGGGATGGTACCATTCAGTTCAGGCCTTGCAGTTCACACAGAAGTGCACATACAACCACAGAAGGGCTGCAGAATACATCAAACACTTATCAATTTGATTACAGAGCTCAGCTCCATCCGAGTCATATCGACTGTCCTCAGGCCAACCAGCGTCTGGCTGTTCCGTGTCTATATAGAATATACCAGTGAGATATCATTTAGTTAAATCGTTCCAGACAGCAGTGAATATACATAAGACAAACAAAAGGGGAATTTCAACAGTATGTCCAAGCATGGGGTATCCGCAAGAATCCAAAAAAGTAGAAACATCAGGTCATAAAAATCGTTGCATTGCATCAACGCAACCACCACCGCTTTCATCCCAATCCCGGGCTGATAACGCACTCACCCACCCACATCAGTTGGTGACGAGCCCGACCGTTGTCTGATCCTCCATTACCCAAGGCAGGTCTCGGTTCCCAACGTTGATGCAGGTGAGGTAAGAGACACTATCGGGGGTGCGCGAGGTACCACCCATATCGAGTTCGAGATTGCTGCCCATGAGGGGCCGTACGATCTCTCGTGCCATTGATTTGAGCTCATCAAGACGCTTCTCAAATCGCCGAAGGTTCTCCCGGCTGTAGAGCTCAGGGGTGAGCTTGAGGAAGCGCTTGCAGTCATCGTGGCCGAGGAAAGATGCGGGATTATTCGAACCGAGTTGGCGATATGCACGACCTACAGAATTCAACGGCGGGGCTGCGGGGGGTAAGGCGGCGACGCTGCGGCCGCCGTCACGAGAGGTCGTCCTGCGTCGCTGATCGGGAGGCGGCTGCGGAGAGGTGTTGTCGGCCAGCCATTGGCGGAAGAGGCTTACGGACAGCCAGTCGAGGTAGTTGTTGCTTGGGCCGACACGTTCACCACGGCTGTTGGTGAGCCCAAGACGGTACAGACGTCCCTCGATGCGACCGACCGTATCTTCCAGTTCGTCAACCTTGTCCTCAATAATATCCAAGACAATGTCGGGCAGGGCTGCACGCAGGCTGCGTTCCCCGACCGGCCACTGCCCAACGACGTGAATCAGGGCTTCCTGAAATATCACCCTGCTGCGAGCTAGGTACCCGAGGCGGAGATATGAGATTGGGTATTTGGCGATTTGCTTCCAGAGCCGTGACTGGAACTGCAGCATGTGGTGATCAACTCGAGGTCCCACCACAGCAAGGGCGTCATATTGGTCGGCGAGGTTGAGCAAGCTCTTGCATTGGACATAGGCATCTGCGACATTGACACCATCGAGGTTGGGCGGGTAATTGTAAAAGATGCGAAAGAGGTTGTCGTAGTCGCGCAAAAGGTCCTCGTCCGCTTGCGATAGCTCTTGGGCTGGAGGTGGGTGGTTGGATGAGAGACTGAGGTTGGCGACGGAGCGAAAGAAACCACTTGAGGCCGACGAATTGGACAGCGATCGCGAATGTGAGTGGGAGTGTTTAGAGCGACTCTGAGAGCGTGCGTCTCTTGCACTGACTGCAGGGGGGGCTGATGCAGGACCAAACAAGGATTGTGTAGTATCTCGCGACGATTCGTCTCGTTGGACCAGCATTGGGATATCGTTTGGTCCAGACTTGGGGTCCAGCTCGTATCGCCATCTCTTCCTGGGTGGATGGATGCTTCCTCTTTGCGACACTGAGCTGACTTCGCTTGCACTGACAGAATCCGGTTCCCCGTCCTCTCCGATGCGGGAGAGCTCATTGCCAGCCGGTAGTGCGCGAGCGCGGGACCACTGGCTTGATGTGCTGGTCTCAAAGAAACCACTCGAGCGCGTGAGTGTATGGCGATGGAGAAGATATCTGTTCTGCACGGGAGCAGCATCGGGAGGCGTATCGCGCGCGCGGACTATGATTTCTACATCGCCACTGCTAAACACCGGGAAGTCATTGTGAAGAGCGTGAGAGGTCCCGCCGGTATGAGAACGATTGTAGCGTTTCGATCGCGAATCTGATTGAGATCGACGGGAGACGACAGAGGAGGGACCGCGGCGGGAGACGGAGGAGGCGGTTGGAGGCTCCAGCGTGGACACCATGAGGGCTTTTTCAATATTGAAAGATTGCGAAGGTGATGATTAAGAGCCGCGCAGGGGGTGTGTGAGGCTCGGGAATGCGGCTGTGGCGGAGCGAAGGTAGATGAAGAGCTAACAATGAGGCTGGTATAGGTGATGAAAGATGCAAGTAAATTGTGAATCACATGGGGCGGGATGTTTTGGTTTGTTGCGGAGCGACGAGACAATATTTGGCCGAGAAACAGTTATAACGCGACAGTGGGAGATAAGAGGTTGAGTTGAGGGTAAAAGTTGAGAGGAAGCAGTAAAAATAAACAAGACGAGACAGGGCAATACCTACGTGACTGTGTGTGTAATGGATGTACAGACTTAGGCCTGTTTGTATGTATGTAGGTACAGTAAAGACAAGGATAACCTGTGATGGTGGCACGAGGACAACAAGAGGCCGCTACAACCAGAGAATTCAAGGTAATGGGCCATGATCCAAAACATGCATTTCCCACTCCACTCAAACTGGCAAGGCTGTCTCTGCTCCTTTCTCGTTAGGGGCCCTTTTATGCCTTGGAGGCGAATCATTTGAGACGGTGACAGGGGTTGATGAGGGTCTCTTCTCTTTAGTTATTACCCGCATGGTTTAGTGAGAGTCTTTGTCGGGACACGACGAACCTGTCACTGACTGCTACGTTATTGGAGGCCTGTACTGAGGAGATACTAACTGGCAGACTGTGATAGCCTGTGACAGACTGTGACTGATGGGTTCCAATATGACGATTGTTGTTTATTTACCTACCAAAAGCTTAATTCTTGTGTCGTGTTTTGTTTCTAACTATAGGTACCTGTGGCTGGTTTATAGTGCACTAACGCAGTTGACCGTTGTACAGGGTGAACGGCGCTGTCTCTAACATAGAAGCTTGTGATTCTATGGTCGATCACTGCCTTGAGCGACACTGATCGATCACTCTAGATTGGTTCACGGTGTTTCTTAGCGAGACAGTACATACATACATATGCCTAAGGTAGTTGTTGTCAACATGGGGGTGCCAAGATTAATGGAGTGCTTTGGTCTTGTTACTGGGTAATGAACTTCTTTGTCTCAATTATCAATGCACTCTGTACTGTTCTCAGCAGATAAGTTAGTCCCGTTACTACGTTCATCTTAAAGTCGTCTACGGAGTAGGCATATCTAAGATATCACAGGATACTCTCGACTTACCCAAGTTTGCCTCAGTTACGTGGAGCTATATTAAGCTTGCCGAGATATTTCCATATATAAGATCAAGGCCCTTATTTCAAGAATCTCAATCATTTACTCTTGAGTTATCAAGTACATCTCGTAGAGGCTCCCGTCCGTGCCGTCGTGATACAAACACCCGCTCGGCCCCACCAAGGTAGGTAGCTTGGACGGAATTCAAACTATCAGACCCACCCAAGCTTCAATTGAAACCCGGCATCACCACTTTTTCCTTTCTCTACGCTCGCATCAGCAACAACTTCAGCTTCAGACCTGGTCCGCCAATTGTGCTCCAGGCTCGCTAGAAATATAATGGAATGACTACGGCCTTTCGTGTATTTCATCATGCCCCGCGGCCAATTCAAATCAGCGAGTTCAAAGATGCCGTCGACGCTGTTTGCCGTCCTCGGTACCCAACCGCTCGCTTTGCGAGACCACAGCGTATAGGTAACTGGCCCAATGCTTTGCATTCTTTTATGTGACTAACTCTCCTCTAGTACTGGCTATCAGTGGGGGCGTAGATTCAATGGCTCTCGCATTTCTCATGACCAAAGCTGTCCGCTCATTCCGCGGCATGAAAGTCGCAGACAACCCAGTCCATGGCGTTCTAGCTCTCGTTGTCGACCACAAACTACGTGACGGAAGCGACCATGAAGCGTCAGAGGTTACCAAGGAGTTGCGAAAACTTGATATCAAGGCCAGTGTTTCTACTCTCTCGTGGAGAGACGAGAAACGTCAAGGTCTTGACCCTCGTCAACTCCCCAATGTCGAGGGCCTCGCTCGTACTTACCGGTATCGCGCACTAGGCCGGTACTGCAGCTATCATGGTTCCAACAGTCTTTTCTTTGCGCACCACAGTGATGACCAGTATGAGACAGTCCTCATGCGACTACTCGGAGGGCATGGATACCGAGGTCTGCAAGGGATAAGAGAGGCTAATTCGATACCCGAATGCTACGATTTACATGGTGTCTACAAGAGTGGTCTTCTCGACGACCAGCTCAGATCAACCCCTGCACTCAGCTTCCGACCAGCTCTGAAAGAATTGAAACGTCTACGACGTAGAATTCGTGACGAGTTGACCCTTGAAAAGGCCAATCTCTTGGAAGATCTCCCTCAAGATCTCGTTCAATCGTACCCGGGATCGGAAGAGGTCCGTGAAGTCTCCGACGTTCCATTCCTGAAGCCCTTGGAAGTTGAGGATGGCGGTGTCATGATATATCGGCCTCTTATGGAATTTGACAAGGATAGACTGATTGCTACCTGCGAAGCGAATAAGATCCCTTGGGTAGAAGATGCGACTAACAAGGACCCTACATTAACGACTCGAAACGCCATCAGACATCTGGTTCGAAACCATGCCTTACCAAAAACCTTGCAAAAGCCTTCTATCCTCTCTCTAGCTAAGAGATCAAAAGAGAGAACTAAGCTTGAAGAAGCAGAAGCCAGCCGTTATCTTATTCGGGAGGCCGTTATCAAAAGTTTTGATCCAAATGTGGGAACTTTGCTGGTAGAGTTTCCAAAGCTGCGCAGCTTCAACAAACGATTCAAAAGACGCTCTTTACATCCTAATAACGAACTACGCAAGGATCATCGGAGAGTTGTCATGACCATCGCAATCCGCAAGCTTATTGATTTTGTCACCCCTGAGTACCATCTCCCGCCCCTTTCAAATCTCGAAAAAGTTGTCAATACTTTGGTCCCTGGCATGGCTCCTGATGCCAATACGATACCCAAAGCATTCACCGCCGCTGGTGTGTATTTCGATCCGATAGTCAGAGGAACATCGATCAAATGGCTACTCTCCAGAGCCCCCTATACATCAACCCAACCCCTTCCGGTTGCAAAGCTATACTTGCCTCCGTCATACTTGTCACCCCCTCTAAACACAGAGGAGGAGTTCACGGATTCCCCGGAGGCTTTCAGTCACAAGGGATGGGCGAGATGCAAGCTGTTCGATGGCCGTTTCTGGATACGCATTGGACGTAACAGATGGCCTATGTGGCAGGTCCACCCTTATCGTGCAGAGTTCGCCAAAGCATTCCGCAAGGCGCTGCCTCCTCTACGAAAGGCTCGACTGGAGAAGTTGCTCAAGCACTATGCGCCAGGAAAGATTCGATACACACTCCCCGCTATCTACGGTGTCGAACGCAAGCGGGATCCATATTCTCAGCATATCAGTACGATACTGACACTTCTTGCGCTGCCGACTCTGGGAGTACGTGTGCCTGGCCTCGAGCGGTGGGTCAAGTACGATGTTAGATATAAAAAGGTTGACGTCTCACTCCTGGGACATCACCCTCGGAGGGAGATCAGGGGCCGCTTCGTCAGGCATCGGCCGTTGTTTGAAACGGGTAGCAAACATATATTGCGGCTGATTGGGGGAAATGGACGGCAACGATGATAGGCGCAGCTGACACCTCAAATCTTACACCCTGTGACTCTACACTTAGTCCATCCACCCTAGGTTTTGATAATCTTTCTCATGGTTTTGTAGATTTAGGCACTCAATACCCCGAATTTATCCTAAACTTAGGAAATATACTCTAAATTTATTGTGGCTGCATGCTTTCGACCTTCTTCTCTGGTGTTTTATTGTTATTCTTCGTTTTCTTTTCGTTTTTGCTTTTTTACATGATCCCGGAGGAAAAATCCGCAGACCGACGTGTGTTAGACGAGATTTAGACTAGTCCTTTTCATCGAGGGCCATTTCCTCCACCTTCTTCTGGAGTTAGGTGCTTTCGTCCTTCTTCTTTTTTAGTTTTTTTTAGAGACTCTTTGGTTGCTGACCTTCTCCCTAACATCATCAAGAGTTAGTCACAGTTTAGACTTGATATTGGTGAAAACTTACGATTCGGACAATGGTCCCAGGGGGAGTGACAGAAGAGCCACCGGAAATGATCATGATATTGCCCGCTGCTGGTAGTTAGTGATTGCATAATTCCGCATAAATGGATAACTATTTACGGAGCGACAAACAGGCATCGGCTGTGTGGTTGGCTTTGCGGCAAACAGAACAAAAGAGTCGCTTGGCCTTGGGAGAGGGCCTCGCCTCCTCTGGTGTCCAAGTCGTTGTGGTTAAAAAGCTCGTAGTTGAACCTTGGCCTCCCCCCCACCCCACTGGTTGCTCCCCCCTTGTCCAGAGGATCCTATATAGTGTGTCAGTACTCTTGGGCTAAGGACGTCGTGGGGATGGTGGAGGGGAAGGGGAGGAGAAAGAGATGACTTTCGTTGACGAGGAAAAGTCCAGTGAGATACTCACGACCGCAGACAGAAGAGCAAGATGAATGTAGCAAAAACTCACGGTAGCCATTGTGGCGCGACGTTCGTCATATTGGATCTCATTGAGATAGGTCGAGCTTCTCGTGTGGAAGATGATGGTTTGTTGCATTTCAAGGAGGCAAATGAGAGTTGTGAGAGAAATATAAAGGACAACCCCTCGGCAGGTAAACTGCTCCTCACTCCATACCTAACCTGGAAGGCAGCTTAAGTACTTGAGGGTGAAGGGAGTTCAGCACTGGCAGGCAGATGTAAGCCAACTGCACCTGCCCTTCAACACTGACGAACGTAATAGGAGATAAGAACGAGCCTGAATAAGGTAAGTAGTAACCATCAAACATACCTACCTAGACCGAACTTGTTCTAAGTCAATGAGACAAAAGCATACGGCCTAAGGGCCTCATGAGCCTGTAAAAATAGGTCTTGACGCAAAATAGAAGATAATGCCGGAATAGTAACTGTTTTACAATATGGATAAAGTGAAAATCAAAACCGAAATACCAACTTGATAGTAAGCTACAATAGCATAAGGCTGAATTATAGTAACTCTTGAGGTTATATTACCAGTTGTTGCAGATAATAAGCTTCATGAGCTGAAGTGATTAGATGTGACGACACTCATGATGGGACATAATGAGGAGGGCCACGTCGGATTCTGACTCAACACAGGCACATAAACCTCAAAGTAATATGTAGGTTTTGTACCAGCTCCGGATATAATGCATTCGCTTTTATTTAACAGCACTTGTTCTCCTTAAACCATGTTTGGCTACGATGTTTGGTGTGCCATGCAAACCTCGGAATGTGGACAGGATAATAGATGAAGTACACGATATTCCCCATCCGCTCTCCAGTCACGGCGATGAACCGTTTGCCACGCCTCTTCCACTTTCAAATAAGATGAAAATCCGCATTCACTTTGTTGTTTACCATCCTGTGGCAGTAATGTTGTAGTTCTGGTTGGCTTTGACTCCTAGCCAAGAGCTTTCTATGTCTAGGTAGCCACGAAGTTATCCCACTAATTGAATGATGAAATACCCATGTAGTGCACGAGAGCACCTTCAATGTAACCGGTCAGTGCGATTCTATAATCGCCAGCAAGGGAGACGTCCTTGACCTCGAACAGTTGTACCCCCCCATGCACACCTTGACCTCTACTTATGATCTACTTACACTTTTATATATGTTCCGGGTTGGCATACTCCATCAGTTATAGCTATAAATCCGCAATAGCTATCGCTAGAAATTGACAAAGGCTTCTCGTCTGAAGCCTCATTCTTGTTTGTCAACGGAGTTTCGCGCAAGCATATTTGTTGTATACTTGTAGAAAGTCATTGCTGTTCGCTGAGGGAGTCATGCATGATTTTGGAGGGAGGGTAAGCTGGCTCTCGGGCGATACTCATTTAATCCGGTAAACGTATAACTACTTGACACTTACGAAGCAGATCGTACCTTCCGGCAGTGAACAGATCGTGGCTTGTGCCATGCGATTCCAACGGTCGATCGTGGGGTAAAGGTTAAAATATGGGGCTTGCGCAAACCCTATCCTGTCTCAAGTTGATGACCATGATCTTCACTGTGTCAAGATCATCAATATATTAATGCAATGGGGGTTTTCGTGTGTGGAAGAAAGTCTCTGTTGACTTGCATGCGTTCAGATAGGTCAAAACTCGCAAAGGTATGAATCATACACACCATCTCACTTCTCCATCATAAGCAGCACATCCAACGGATCAAGAGGAATTGCCACTTACACTTGGTGGTAACAAGTAGAAATTAGCATGCCAATGTGATTATTAGACCAAGACTCAGTCACTGTTCCTTCCTGTCGCAAGTGATTCGCAGCAAAAATGACATGGCATGCGATCAACGCTGGTGCATCAAAACAACAGAAACAAGGAAAAGATAGTTGTAAAAAAGAGATACAAAACGAATTGAAAAAAGATTTGTACATCGACAACGGCAGGGTTCGAACCTACGCGGCCGAAGCCAACAGATAACCGAAATGAAATTCAAGTCTGTCTCCATAACCACTCGGACACGTTGTCTTATGTTGACAAACGGGCTAACAAATTGAGTCCATATACCCCAGCCAGTCGATCCACTTTTGGTGTTTGCTGCACGACAGTGGAAAGAGCGGTTGAGATGGTGAACTACGCTTCTCGACTTCCTCTTCGTTTTCTGCAAAGTTGTAAAGATATCGCCCGATATACCAACAAGCGATTTTCAGTGAGGCATTTTTATATCGCGTCTTTATAGCCGATACGGGAACAATACCTTCTTTGAATTGAAAGGTCATACTCTCGAAACCTTAGGCTTCACTTACATACCAGGCATCCCTCAGAAATCGGACTTCTTTTGATCAAGAGAAACATCACCCAAGTCTCTGGTAGGACTCAAGACGCCACCTTGCAAAAGTCTGTTTATGTTCAGTTCATGTTCAATGTTTTTCATCATTTAGGGTTTCTCATCATATTTCTAGGCAGAAACAATTCTAAGGCTTTCATAAATAGGTAGGTTGGTCTCTTACACTTCACGTCACACATGAACGCATAGCCAAGATCTCCATCCCAACACACAGGGAAACTTGGGCGGCCCCAAGACGATATTCAGATCAGATAGGGTACAAGCACCAGAATGTGAAATTATATTACTCTCAAGTTCGGCCGTTCAAAACTTCTCGCATAATAACATGTTAGTTCATACCAACACCTCACGCATGTACTTTCAAGAAGGTCTCAATATAAATGCCGATAATCTTTCATTCTCAAACCCAGGTATGTATTTCGGCAATTGCACATTTGTAGAGCACGGGCTTGTTTGTAGTCTCTGCTAGGATATGCCTAGGGAGCAAGAAACCTACTGATGTGGTGCTGGGGTGTAAAAGTAAACTGGTCTAAAGACTTATAAAGATATACTAAACTTACATAAGACTTTTCACCACTTAGAAAAGAAGTCCTAAGCTTCTTCTTTCGCCTTGGTTGTGAACTCGTGAGGCTATGCTCGGGCACCAGCATGAGCCATGAATGAGGCCAGCCAAGCACGTCCTACCCTGTGGAAGTGTGAGGCGAGCGTCGTGACTTGATAAAGCATGGGGACATTCCTGTCATACTCCTATCGTAAATAAATATAATAGTTTACTTTATTGATGACACCACTATCATTAAAGTATGCTCGAGCCTGGGCAAAGGTCTTTACATGTGAGCTCGTGTAAGTGGTGACTCTTGCTCACTCTAGTCCAATCATAGCGTGGAAAGGCATCGCCACGCTCATTCACGCATCTTCACTGCCTAGTTCACGACCCCTTTTCACATTTGTTTTCATTTCCAATGTTACTCATTCTCGTTTCCTTGTGTGGAGTTTGGTCTTAAATATCTGCCATCACCCGCCTATGCTCGGTACAACATGTTCCTGATCCCCACAAGACATCAACATCCGCACCCAAACAACGAACATTTACTGGTTTCAAGCTGCAGAACCCTCGTATACTGATCTGTGATTCCATCATCTCAAGGAAATATTCCAAAAAGCTGATACTTCGTGCTGATAATCTGGCCAGACAACGGGACGGCAAAAGCCTCCTCGCAAGATCACGAATCCACCAACGAGAGCACAAGAAGAAAAGAAAAATGTCATACACGACCTCAAGTTCTTTCCCGATACTTGGTCATGCTTGGAGCCACCAAAGGCCTCGTCGAGTGACGGGCCTCTCCACTCAGCGATAATAACCCTGCGGCGCCCGATTTCGAGTCGACGACCCCCGATGCCTTGACCGACTGGCTTCCACCACCGCCGGCTCCCGATTATGGTGATCTGGCCTCCAACCAGCAGGGTACAAGTTCCGAATTTGGACCTGGGAGGCTTCATGATAGTCTCTTGCTCTCTGATACATCTCCTCATTGATCAGCCGGTTCTGGTACAAGTGATCAAGAAGGAAGAAATCTGGACGCATCTGCCGCCCCGAAAGACCGTTGCGAAAGTGCTCCGCAATATGGTGCATGCGCTTCCGATAGCAAGTCTCAGCATCTTCCTGGTTGTGGGAGGATGCTCTGAATGTACGGTCACAGAACCAGCAGATACACACCGTTGGAAAGATGTTGCGAAGGTGGAAGTCCGCAATGTGTGCAATCCAGCGAGATTCATCGTTCAGGTCGAACACAACATCGCAGTCCCCGAAGCCGAGGAACTCGCATGTGAGGAACGACGGAGTCACATATGGCTGCGATTCCGGTAAAGAGGCAACTGGAGGAGGTTCTGTGTAGACCGAAGAGGGTTGGGGAATTGGCCCGTCGAAGCAGGAAGACATGAATGTCGAGCTACTGGCGGTTGACATGCTGATGCTTTGAGTAGGAGTGCCATTGCTATCTCTCTCTGAGATCATCAAGCTTGGGGCATAATAACTTGGGATCATGGCGGGGATAGCATTCCGAGTATGGCGTTGTCCTCTCCTCGCGTTATGCTGAGTTATGAAGCCATTTATATCATTGGCGAGGTCCCCCATTTTCACGATGAAGACAACAAAGGCAAAAGGGATGTTCAACTGGCCGAGAAGAGAGTGGGAGCTGTTTGTGATGGAGTCACACGTTTGTCAAGTTTGTGTTGAGATGCTAACACGAGTAGTGACTGGTATGGATAAACGGACACAAGACAGGACAATGGGCGATAGGAAGTTAGATGCAGCGCCTTTGATCTGTTGCGACAAGGGCAGGTAGAGGAAAGATGGACAGCGAAGAACAAAGAAACCGGAAACTCGAGCTTCTTAACCTTAGCTCAACACGCCAAGTTTGAGCGTCAGCACGAACACCATCTCCCTCGAAGGACCGGCCCGTCGATAGCCTCATATGAACCACCCATCGGTCAATGATGCTTCCTATTCGTTATCACCCTTCAAACACATGAGCAACGTGATGAACGATAACACACTGAAATCATTGGGAATGCAGTGCAGCCGTGCATGGCTTCAGTGCATGCAGAGAACCATGTCCATCCGCATGCCATTGTCACAGAATGATACACGCCTCGGACGAAGCCGAAGATAGTCGGCATAATTGCAGGCAGAGCGACCAATTGGAGGTGACGGCGTCTTGGTTGCCAACGACGTGGGCACCAGTGATGGGTTTACTACGCGGAGTGTGAGTGACACCAATTCACGGGTCGGATTGAAGACGAAGACAATCAATGGCTTCAGTGCCTTTGCACTCCATGATCCTGGAGAGGGATAATGAGTTGGATATGTTGGCAAAGCGACCTTTGGAATAGTTATGATGCTATTTCTGGAGGAAGCTGGAGCGCGGGGAAACAGAAACTCCCCCAAAATTGAGGCTCAAGACAACCTAGGTACGTAAATCAGATGGCGTCGAGGTGACTCTTAAGCTCTTTGACGCTTGGCAGGTTAAGGAGGATATACCCTTGTCCATCAGAATACCCGTCTGACAGTCTCACCCATGGCATGGCATGGGGGCATCACCATATGCACAATTCTAATTACGTTGGAATATTCCGCTTTACGCAATTAAGCTGACGATGGACAGCTCGGCCTCCGTCTAATATCAGATCATACCTATATCTAGGGATTGACGAGGAGCCTTCCTTCGACTCTATCAACAGCTCTCGAAACATACACGCACGCATGCACGCACCGACAGCTTAATACCCGGTTTATCACCATCTCGATACAAAACATGCTTTCCCTTATGAGTCAACGACAAACAACCATGATAAGGTAGCCGCCAATGCGACATGCCGCTCTGAGACATCTCCACGCCAAGCAGGCTGCCATACGAATATCCTATTCCAATTCCCCATACCGAACTTAATTAACCGTGAAGTAATGGAGTGAATGCAGGTAATATGAACGCATGAGTTGGCATGCATTGCCGAAGCGGATATCAGCCCTATGTGGGTAGGGTAGACAGACAAAGTGTCCAGGTAGAGATGCCAAACGAGGAATGCAATGCGATGGTGGCATGTTCTAGTAATAAGCCAACGTTGATACTACTAATTAATACCTGCAGATACACATCGACTTGTCCCCCAAGTATCGTACTTGAGCTCAGCAGAAGCTTGCAATGGATTTATGAAAGTCAACAAACCTTTGGAAAATATAGTCCTGGTTATACGGATAAATCAATTGCTCTCGATTTTTATCTTCCTTACCAAGACCAACTCCCTTGAATACTTACATGATCGATGATCGTTATCTCGTGTAACCATACCGTTTTGCTCCGGACCTCCAACCAGGCGATCATTGGCCAGAGCATGTTTATGACAATAATATTCGTAATTCATTAATATAGTAATCTAACCCTAAAGACCGACTCCTGCCAGTCAACTGCAATAGATCTCTTCAAAAGATCCTGTACATAGGTGGCGAGAGCCGCCTCTGATAGCATGTCGTGTAGAATGCGACCTTGCCGAAATGTTAGTTGCAAGAGTATATACGCAAATGCTAGTAATGGACTCTATAGATCGCCCAGCAACCAAGGCCGTCATCGAAGCCTTGCCTTGATAAGATGGAAGCCAGTGATATCAACTTTCTTCAGGGCTACACAGCACCCTTGCCTTCAGAATGACATTGCGATATTGCAAATGCCCACCATGCTCATCGCCATGCTTTATCACTCCAGGAAAAGCAACACAGCAAATCTCCCTCCCAGTCAGAGACTCTTCATCTTCACCACCCAAGTCTTCCATTGTCTCTGACTCAAACATGACCCTTTGATGTGGTAAAACGGTGGGCATGTTCACACGGAGGACGGCCTTTTGAACAGCGACAAGGCGCGCAAGCTCGATTGAGTTGTTCACAAGAACTCGTAGCCCGCTATCTCGAGCCTCGGATGGTGATGTGCCGCAAAGGGCATCGAGAATACGGGTTATTCTGCTTAGGATAGCTTCTGTGACGGATGATGTTGATTCCTTAAGAGATGAGCCATCTCTTCGGAGAAGTGAAAGGGTGGAGGAGCGCCATTGGTTTATGGCTTCATCAGAATCGGCTGCAAAAGTTAGTGATTGACCCTTATGAGTGGTGAAGTACATACCATATGAAGAAATGAGCTTTTCCAGCTGCCGAAACTGTTGTGTCTGCTCTTCTGATAGACCGACAAAGTAGGCGTCAAAGACCATCTCGACTAGTACCTTTGATACAATAGACTGCAAGAGGTAAACTTTGTGTGTCGATACAAGCTCCTCGTACATAGGCACAAGATCATTGACCTCAGCCAACGTTTCTTCATCCAGATTCTCCAGATCTGCACATGTCAGTACTTCTTCAACCTTGTCCTCAATGGCAATGCGACTTACTTATCTTGGCCTTGCGAAAGTTCACAATAACCCAGTTCTGCAATCCATTGCCTAACCTTGCCATCCCATCACCAAACACCTCGTCGCACTCTTGTCCATCTGTCCTTGTGCTATTACTCACCCACTCTTTCAGACCACGCACTTGCCCTCTTAGACCTCGAATCTCGTCATCTCGCTCCTTGAGCTCTCGTCGTAGAACCTCCCAACCCTCTCGAAGCTCTTCCCGTTCGCCTTCTCGGACTTCAACCTCGGCACGCAGCAGTCGTAATTCAGTATCTGTCCGTAAATATTGCTGGTTCAAGGCACTGTGCTTCGCTTGCCAAAATGTGGCTGTTTCGCTTTCGTTCTGGCTCAGCTTATCCAATTCACGATGGAACTCTCGCTCCATGATGCCCATCTCCTTCTCCAGATACGCGATCCTCTCATCCTTCTCTTTCAACGCAGCCTCGAGTTCTCGTTCCCTCTCTCTCTTCTCCCTCTTTTCTCTCCTTTCTTTGCGCTCCTTTTCGCGCTCCTTTTCCTTTGTGCTCCCGCTGCCTGTCACAGCGTTCTCCTTCTCTTTGAGCGGGGCACCGCCGGGGTTGTCGAGGGTCTCTTCGGGGTTCGCGTTGGCATTGGAGGCCATGGCAGCTCGGGGAGGCATAGCAGGCATGCTGTTTCGATTGTTGCTCGAGGCGCCGGTGCGCAAGGTATGGGCAGGTGAGGTGCCAGGCCCTGGACGGCGCTTTTCAGAAGTGTTCATTGCGGTAACGAGGCGGAGCTTTTGCTACAAGGTAAGATCGGATGTATAGCCCTCCACTGCAGAGGATCGTCAAGTCGTGGGGTCCGAGGCCAGGCGGTGCTGGTTCCGCATTGTCGCTGGCATCAAGTGCTGTATGGGATCGCAATGCTCGAGGTTTGCGTAGGCGTTATGTTGAAGAGATGACGTTTGGTTCCTGTATTTTGATGCCCGGAGGTGAGCGTTTGATTACTACCTTAGAATTCTAGGCGGCCGCCCACTGAAGGTGCGCTAATTCGGCTTGTCGCGAACCCAGTATCAGACCCCGGATCACTGATATGAAGTGAGATGAACGAGATAGTTCGAGTTTTATGATGGCATGGATTAATATAAGTTTGAAACATTTAATTTACAGCAGATTCTAGGCAGTCAGTGGAAGGAGCCTCTGTGTTATCTAGGAGCTTCTACGGATATTTACTGCCTTGATTCGATATTGCTGGTTATGCGGTCTGTTGCCGCTCTGTCAGCCTTTGAGCATCATGATACATGGTTGGTAATCCGTAGTCAAATATCAAAAGGATTCAAGCGGCAACCTAATGAAAACTCTGCTTATGTGGCTGGTTGTTTCATCAGTAAATTTCTCGGTTGTATCGCTATTCAGCTGCCTAACAAGACATCATGTCTAGGCTTCTTAGGCCAAGACTTCCAAAGCAGTATTCGCCTCAAGATGCTCACGCAACCTCCAGGCTTCAGGATTAGAACCCGACCTCAGCCACGGCCTCATAAGCTTCGTCGTCTGTCCCCTCAATCTTCTTCGCCCCCATTCGACACAGCGTAACCTTGTCAAGGGGCATGTCTTCCAACCAGACATAGTCATCATATGAACTGACAATGTCTCTGGCATCAAGCGTCAACTTCTCTCGTCTTCTCCCGCGACCATCTCTGACATAAATTGTATTAACAACAGTTGCATGGAGTACCAATGGCCTGTCCTCCTTGGCCATCAATCCAGCTTCCTGAAATGCCGCCTTGATCTGTTCACAGAACCTCTGCAGAATTCCCTCCGTATCAACCGGTGGCGCATAGAGCACCGAAGTCTTTTCGGCGTTCTGAAAAGCATGTAAGCCCTTGAGAGTTATTGAAAGCCCCTCTTCGGTCGATGTCATTCCAGCCCTAGCACTTGCCAGGCACTCCTTCAACTTCAAACTCTTCAACACCTC
This sequence comes from Fusarium subglutinans, assembly GCF_013396075.1. Classification (NCBI taxonomy): domain Eukaryota; kingdom Fungi; phylum Ascomycota; class Sordariomycetes; order Hypocreales; family Nectriaceae; genus Fusarium; species Fusarium subglutinans. Next base: position 4,400 of record NW_023502102.1, on the reverse strand, counting down.
ACTGGCCTGCTCAACGCCCTCATCCTCGAGGCTCATAACACCAAGTGTCAGATGCATCGTGCCGAGTGGACGCACTGCAGTCGGTGGAACACCAAAGCCAGAAGGATTCGTGACTTCTGTGTGGAAAGCAGCCAAGCTTCTAGCAAGCTGCGGCCCGGCCAGGGGAATGCATACGAAATGCGTCGGAGACACCCTGACTGGTTTTGGCGGCATGGCTGAAGTATCGAATTTGTCTTTCTGGGGCAATTTCTCGATCAGCCTCAGTGATAGTGTACAAGTGCAACTGCGAATAGATGATATGTGACAATATGTCTACGACGTGTCTTGTCCTGGGTGAGGTTATCAAGTGAAACGACAAGCATATATCGTGGGACTCCGCTGGCTGAATTAATGATTCAAAAGTCGAGCATACCCTGCAGTTCTAAAGGTTGTGAAATGACTAACACGCCATGTGCAACGTATCTGACATTGGTCTGTCACACCTCGATGATGTCAGGTGTTCGTATCAACTGAAATTGTATCCGTAGATCACGGACGGTAACCTAAGCTGTGTCAAGATTACCCCACCAATGTCAGAGCTCTCAGGGTCAGATCAGAGATGCAGCTAATCAGTCACATATCAACTAATCGTTAAGGTTTCAACAAAAAGAGAAAAGTGAACATAGATAGACCTCGCTGAATAGCAGTCTTTGGCCAATGCGCGTCAGAGTACCTTTTGCTCCAATCCCAAGCATTTTGTCAAATCTATCTACAAAGTCTGCTTCTGCTTCTGCTCTCAACAATGCGTGTCAAAAAGGCTGTTCAATTCAAAGAGGGGTGGAAAGACACTCGATGCCATTCCGCACTACCTCATAACGCCTTCAACATGATTGACATTGACCTGACGGGCCGTCCTCTAAGCCTCAAGCCATTTCAGGGCCTGGGGTATCTGCTTCGATGAACCCGGCCATTTCCTTTTCTGAATGTACCCAACACAACAAGTATTTGTCGAACCGAAAATGCTCCTATCGGGGTTTCGTGACAAGAGCCAAGTGGCAAGTCACGCCTGCAAAAGACTGCCTCCATTTGATCGTGAACGCGACATCTCCTAGGCTGTGCGATGATGGGAATAAATGCGTTATTCCCTTGAATCGTAGTACTGCCTCAAGAGCTTCTCGACCTCAGCGTAATCCGTTTTAACAGCTTTGAAAGCGTCTTTGATGTGCGTTAGACAAACCTCCGAGTCATCTTCAGGAGAGCCGTCGAGCTTTTCGTGTTTGCCATAACGCTGAATCTTTTCGCAACCATCCCTGATTTTGATGAGTCCGAGGGTCGCTGATGAGCCCTTGAGGAAATGTCCAAGAGATGAAAGCTTATCAAGGTCTTCCTCTTCCCTAAGTGATGTCGACACAAGGTCAGAAATTAGCCAGTTTTCCCAACCATCTATGCAGCGCTTCATGTTCTCAACTCACAATGCCTCCTGTATCTGGTCAAAGGTCTCTTCTGCTTGATCGAAGAAGCCAAATACAATAGAAGAGCTGAATTCACAATCGCCTGGCTCATCCATTTCAAGGATTTGCTCGAAAGTAGTCATATCGATGTTGTCACCGAAATCGACATCGTCACTCTGGGGTTGGGGTTGTTAGCGACTGTACTCGACTCGCATTCAGGATCAAGCCCACCTTCTCTTCGGTTGGCGACATTTTGGCTGTAGTGTTCGTTTATATTCCTTGGACAAATGTATTAGGTAGGTGCGGTGAATCGAGACAGTGCTGAGAAGCTCCGGGGTCGTAGTAGCGTGGGTCCGCGGAGGAGAACGATCTGAGAGAAGAAATGATAGAACCTAGGTAGCCTCGGGGTTAGAAACTCTGGCACAAGAGAGATCAAACAAGCGAGCGCGAAACAAACAAAGACAAGGATTCAACAGCTAGAGCCACTTGGACTTGGACTTGAGCTCGAACAAGGAGAGGAAAGATTTGAAAATTGGAGGTGTTACCGCGGGAGCGGAATGGAACAAGATGTGAGTGGCTGGCAAGGGGTCTCAGATCAAGCGAAGCCATGGCGCCCGAGTGACGCTTGGTTTCTGTCAGGGCGGTAGAAGTAGCTGGAGAAGGGTGGCCGTTGCGTTGCGCTATTCCAAGGGTTGGGTTTGCTTGTACCTGAGGTTGTTGATTGGAGGGGGTGTCCCTTTTTTTTTTTTTTTGAGTTCGCGGGAGCTGCAGCTATCCTGGGGTATGACGATATACAAGACAGGAGCTAGATATCGACACCTTTAGACAGAGGACCAGCAAGAAAGAGGGCAGAAACGAGGAAAGAAGAGCACAAGGAAGAGCACAAGGAAGAGTAGAATCAAAATAAGGGCCTGAGAGATATGGCCTGTGCTTGGTAGAAGGCGGCGGTTAACAAGTGTGTGATGTCGGGTGCTGGTATGTGGGCAGTTAACTCATAAGTGAGGGGCTAACGATGGACAGGGAGGGTCCATTTGCATCCATTCGAAATCAACCATCCCATCCACCCATTCATTCATTCATGGATACGTAGGTAGGTAAGGTAGTCAAGTCAGGTAAGGCAGGCAAGGTACCTCAGGGCTCAGGTAGCCATCTTCAAAGCCATTATCCTCGGACGAGCCATCGCGAGTGGGGTTGAGCCGCTCTAGCAGATGCAGGGCGTCAAAACCGACTGGACTGTGATGTGCTATGGCCAGCCATTCGAGGAGACAGAGACGGGACAGTGAATGAGTGGGGGATGGTGTTGTGTTTAGTGCGGAAAAACCACATTTTTTTAGGCGACCGGTCGAATAGACTACCTAGGTAGGTAGACCAGAGACATTCATGTCCATATTGGGGAGGGTAAAGAAAAGGAATGGAATGGCTGGTGTAAATGAGAGAACATGAGAGAAGCAATTCAAGGGTATCGGAAAAGACAGAATGTGCATATCTTGGCCTTTGGTAGGGAGGAGAGATATGTGATGCGATGCGATGCGATCCATGATGCAATGTGATTGATGTTGATGTTTCCTTACCTGGATAGATCTAATCAGAGTGGGCCGTATGTGGACTGTCGATTCTTTGGTGTAAAGATACTGATTAAGGGCATTTGTCAAGGGGAAAGATTATCAATCTATTCCCTATTCCAATCTCGCGTGCCCTCGTGTATGGGCAGATATCGACTGAGAGCGTGTGGTTGACTGTGAATGTGTGAGTGAGTGACTGACCCAGCGACTTGGAGGTGCTGTTCTGCGGGAGATCCCGAAGCGGGCTGCTCTGGTACGACTGACGACAGTGGCTGGATATAGCGTCACAGGTCTGAGGCACGAGCAGGGAGTAGAATTCGGGGGTGGAGGGGCATGGGCATGGGCATGGGCATATACAAAAGAGGAGAGAAGCCGTTGAAGTTTTTCGTACCCTAAAGGAATAGATGCGAATGGAGATGGCTTATTAGGTCGATAATAGGTAGGTAGAGAGAGAGGGAGAGGGAGAAAAGAGGAGAGTTCCAAGGTTTGTAAATAGAATTGAATCTTTTGGTGGCTGCTGAGGTGACTTCGAATGGAAGAAAGGGCCCTGCCGATTACGTCGGTGCTCACTGTTTTGTACAAGAGTTCACCAAAAGAGACAAGAGAAGAGTGCAAAAAATCGGGGAGAGGACACCAAAATGCACCAACAGAACCCAGCTGTTGCATCATTTGGTTCCATTCCGTCGAGAAGCAGAAGGCCTAGATTCCACAGCTTCCATTGGGGGAGACACCAATCCAGAAGCCGTAAATGATCGTCCATCTCTTATGTACTATGGTATTGGGCATAAGTAGGGGCCATTTTCAGTAGCTTTGGTGGTCTGTGCGCTGTAACTGCACTGTAATTTAGTGCTAATTGCACTGAGAGGGTAAGTATACTTTATTCTAATTGGCTCGCTTAATCTTGCTTAGCTACTATTTATAGTATTTATGGCGTATTTCTTATAGCGTTATAGATATAATAGTAGCCTGTATATAGAGGTCCTTACTAAAAGTTTTATCTTGCCTCCCTGTTTGTAATAGGGGACTCTAGGAGGTTAGAAAAAGTAATAAAAAAGGCAGTATATATTTTCCTTACCTATAAACCTTATATAACCCTTCTATAAGCTATTAACTAATTTCTTAAGCTTTTTAATAATCTTATAAGTCTTTTAATTATAACCTTAAATATAGATATTATAATAAAGGCTTTTATTATATCTTTTAAGGCCTTATATAGTAATAAGTCCTTTACTAAGGTTATTAAAATATTAAGACTTTTAATTTATTAGGTTAACTAAATATATACTTATATAATTAATCTTTAATTTTAAATTAATAATTTTAAAAGATAAATATTTTAAAGATAAACTTTAATTAAGGTAACTAATAAAGGCAATAAAAGAAATAAAAAAGCTTATTATTAGTAAGG